>NC_080740.1:94797671-95097671 GCF_020826845.1 Diceros bicornis minor
CAAACCCATCACAAGATATTGAAATGTAAGGGACAGTGATATTTTAAAAGGCACTGAGGAGAGTTCATCAAAGCTTAGGTATAATTCCAGACAATGAGTGACATGGAATTCTGGCCAAAGAACAGCCATTATTGCTGTTAAAATTCCTATTTAAATGTTTCTTATAAAATTATACTCATTGAAAAATGACAAATATTCATTGGTTTAAAACATTTAAAACATTTCAGGATAAAATTACTGCAGGTTCCACTTTTATTGAGTAGCTTTCCTTGGGCAGCTAGAAAAGCTGGATAAAGCACACAGAACAGCTGCTTGAAGGGTCAGAGAACATGCCGTGCAGGCAGGACTTGGGGGTCTATAATCTCTGAGATGAGGGAAGCACAAGATTGTGAGCACCAGCTCCATGCAGCTTCTCCCCTAAGGCATTTGCTATTTCAACAGTGAGAGAAGAGAGTCTGAGTAGAAAGAGGAGGAAAAATGATATGAAATTTGGTTCCAGCAAAGTCCAGTAACTTCTGCTTCCAGTCAGATGTGGTAAAGGCAGAGCAACAATTAAACATTGATTTAATAAATACAGTGTGTTTGAAAACACCAAAGGGATGTGGAAGAAACACGACTAGATGAAATAAAATTTCAAAAAGTTAAGAGCCTTTTTAGGTGAGATTGCCAGACATACCCTCACCCGGGGGAATTTGCGTAATCTGGACTGTGGTAATCAGACTTGTGTTAGCAGAAGACAATAGTAAGTATAATCTGTCATATTGATCTATGTTACCTTTTTAATATCACAAGTTTTGTTTCCCTGTTAAATTTTATTGCCTCCACTAGACGACTCTGTGAAGGGAAGGACATTGTATCATTTGCCACGTGATCTCCAGAACATTCTTCAGTTGGGGCTGTATGACTACTATAGATATTTGTTAATTGTTGGTTTCATGAATGCTATGGACTGAATGTCTATGTAACCCAATTTCATACGTTAAAATCCTAACCCCTGACGCGATGGTATTTGAAAGTGGAGCCTTTGGGAGTTAATTAGGTTAGGTGAGGCCATGAGTGTGAAGCCCCCATGATGGGATTAGTGCCCTTATAAGGAGATGGAGGGCCAGAACTTTCTCTGCCAGATGAGGGTAGAGCAACAAGCTGTCCTTCTGCAAAACAGGAAGACAGGTCTCACCAAAAACAAATCAGCTGGAACCTAGATCTTGAACATCCCAGTCTTGAGAACTCTAAGGAATGCATTTCTGTTGTTAAAAGTGCCCAGTCTAGGGACAGCCCAGTTGCGCAGTGGCTAAGTGTGTGTGCTCCACTTCGGCGGCCTGAGGGTTTGCAGGATCGGATCCCGGGTGCACACTGACGCACCGCTTGTCAAGCCGTGCTGTGGCAGCGTCCCATATAAAAAGTAGAGGAAGATGGGCACAGATGTTAACCCAGGGCCAATCTTCTTCAGCAAAGATGAGGAGGATTGGCATCAGATCTTAGCTCAGGGCTGATCTTCCTCACACACACACACACACACACACACACACACACAAACCCAAAAGTGCCCAGTCTAGGGGCCTGCCCCACCACCTAGTGGTTAAGTTTAGTGAGCTCCTCTCTGGTAGTCTGGGTTCGGTTCCTGGACACAGACCTACGCCACTCATCAGCAGCCATGCTGTGGGGGTGACCAACATACAAAATAGAGGAAGACTGGCATGGATGTTAGCTCATGATGACTCTTCCTCAGCAAAAATATAAATAAAGAACCCAGTCTATGGTATTTTTGTTACAGCATCCCATACTGACTAGGACACTGAGTGTGTGAATAACTTCATCTAGATCGATGATCCTTCTTCCACATGACACATTATTGCCAATGATTCCTAATTTGGTGTGAGTCAAATGTCCCTTAAGGATCATAAAGACGTTAGGGACCTTCTCCGTAGTTATGTACATATTGATACGCATGAAAACGTTGCATCAAGTGCTTTATCGACGCCTTAGTCTCACACCTCATCCCATTAGCCTTCAACGAACCTCAGTGTTACAGCCAGTGCTTTGGGAAATAGAGGAAAGTCCCTGGACGGAAGAGGGGCTGGTGTCCATCGTGCAGCTCCTGTCCTCTGCCCAGCCAGCTCCAGCGCAGGGTCAATTTATAAGATGGGCTTTCCTCCAGGCAGCTCTGTCTTTCTCCCAGCCTGTTCTCATATAGGATGATCTCACCAAGAGCAATGAGTGGAAATTGGAAGGGAAGAGCTACAGAAGGCATCTGCCAGGGGAAATTCTTTGTGGTTACATGATCTAGAATATGGACACCCGGCTGCTCTAAGGGGTCCTGAAAATGGAACCCTTCCCATGTCTGCAATATCCCTCTATGTCCTCTTTCCCCACCATCTCTCTGTTCTTGGTGGCAAAATTCCCTTGGCAACGACAATATAAAAATGCAAATAGGGAATGGTCCATTTCCAGTCTCAGAATTCTGTGAAATTTTACTGCCTATCCCCAGTCTCCCAGGACTAACGCCCTTTTTACTCTTTTAAGATTAGATCACATTTTAATCTCCTTGAATCAGAGTTTTCTCTCATCCTTGTTATGTATATACATTTTCTAACACAGAATATTGAAAACATTATTTTTGGCCCTACAATTTCCAGATTAATTCATAGCTATTTTCTGATGGATGCATGCCTTTTTAATTATGTTTATAACTCCATTAACTATAGAAGTTGACTACATGCTGAGTAGTAATGTACTAATACAGGAAAATGGCCCATTTTTATTCATCATAAAGTTTCATGTTTTCATCAAGACAAATACACGAATACTTAATTATTCAGCAAAAACTCTTACTGTGTACATGTAAGCAATAATAAATCCATTGGAGTTGGTTTACCTTGTCGATTATTCCTTGTTTCTGAATTGTCCCTTCAGCATTTCCATGAACATTTTAGAATCCTGCATCCTTATCCTACCATTTTAAATACTAGGTCATTGACAAAAGTCCACACGACTTATCCAGTTGTGTGCTAGTGTGTCCTTTGTAGGGTGTCTTTCCGGGTACGTTTTCCAATGTGAACTCCAGCTGATGGCCTTGTGACACTGACGTAAATACTGGTGTCTCCACATATCATGGGGCCAGTGGTGTGTGGTCCTTTACGGAGTCATATATAACCTAATACTTTTCATTCAATCAGTGTAAACAATGCTATGGAAAGTAGATTGGGGACAATTAATAAAAGAAGATTGATTATGAACATGCTGTTAGGGAGAAAAATTGAACCTCTGGCTATAAAGGTTTATGTTTATGCAATTAATCAGCCACCCTAACAAACCCCGTTCATAGGCAGGGCTATATACATATATATATTAGATTAAGATTATATCATCCATTAGTTTGAATGTGCTTTTGTAAAGTATGCCTTGTTTCTCTTGCCCTTTCATACTGGGAGAAATACGGAATAGATAGAAAATGACTGGCTTACTCTGGTCCTAACTCAGATCACGTAGGGCTTGAATCGTTGAACAAATGAGCCATTAACGGCGGCTACACCACTGGGATTTCCTGATCTAACATCGGTTATACACCCTATTGTGGATATGGACTCTAGAATAGGATTGTGCTGTTATCCTCAGGGTAACTTGTTCTGCTGATCAATATTTTGGATCAATAAGTGATAAAATATTTTGACTAGCTGGTCTAGATTTTAATCACTCGGTGGTTATTTTCTTCCCTGAGGTCACCCCAACCAAAATTCTTAGTCCATTTAAGTTTTGTTATCCCTTGATTTGGCTTACCTTTGTTTTTTTTTTAATTAATTGAAGCTCCATAGGGTCTTCTCGCCTTATTTTGTCATTCCCACCTCTTCAGGGAAAGGTCAATTTCACTGTTTAAATGTAAGAGAGAGTAAAACCCTCGAGTGGCCCTTCATACAAGTTCTCATTTAGACAACAAATGATGATGTTGCCTTTGCAAGGTCTGGTCACCGCGGCTTTTACACCGTGTCACTGAGCAAGCAGTGCCTGTAACACCAGAAATGCCAGAGGAGATGCTTTTTCTAAACAGGTGTGGGCTGTGTTTGCCGATTTCCTTTTACTTTTTAAAGCTTTCCTTGAATGCCTACCTGTGTTGGGTTAACAATTAATATAATAAATAATTATTGGGTTGAATTTATTTTATTGTTAACTTTTGGTGATTATGTGTTCTGATATGAGATTATGCGAGAAACAACTCTTATTCCTCATAGTAACAGTACTACTTCTATGAATTGATAGATTAATGCAGTATTAGATTAGGAGTTAGTTTCTGTGACTGAAATTAAGTATATTGTCGAACCCGAAAGCTTTCTTAATTGGTGGCTGAATTTAGGCCAACGAGGGTATTGTTTGTACTCCCTCTCTAAGGAAGGTTGTATCCTGTATCTAAAAGGCTGTACCTCTTTAGGGCTGGGTCTGGAGGAGGCAGGAGGCTGGACAAGTGTGGAGCTGGCTCTGGCCCAGAGGGATGAGCAAGAGACACAGGGCACCTGCTGCCACACACAGCCGCAGCAGACATCACTCATCAGTCACGACATGCTTGGCTGCAGAGCCAAGAGAGCCCCCAGTCCAACAAGGTGCACTCCGAAGCCACTCCCGGGCAGAGCAGGGGACTGTGATGAACCCATTTGCAGTCCCTGCTCCCCTAAGACGTGCTGCAGGCCTCCTCTCCCCATTTACCTCAGCAGCTCCTCACTGTCCTCGGGACTCAGGCCTTCAAGGCCCGCCAGCAGGCTGCTCCAGCACTTCTCCTTCCTTATCATCGTCTCCCCTCTCTGCTCCCACTCTAGTTCCAGGGCAAGTTACTTGTGGCTCCTGAGTGCTGCTCCTTGGCCTGGAAGGCCCTTCCTTCACCCCATCCACCCTGTGCACTCCTACTTACGCTTCAAGACTCGACTCCAGTGATGCCTCCTCAGGAAGCCCTCCCTGATGCTCCATCTTCCCAGGCATGCTCTGGGCCACCACTCTGCCTCCTGCCCACGTCCATCACTGCCGGGAACCTTGCTGGGCCCTTGTCTGGTCTCCACGTCCAGCCTAGCCCCTAAGGGGGGGAGGAAATGCTTAGGCTCAGGCAGTGGAGCAGACTCCTGGACCGTGGTGACACTCTCCACCCAAGGAGAGGTCATTCACTGACCCACTTCCAGCTTGGGCCCAATGCAGCTCAGGGGGAGCCAGGACACAGGGAGGCTGGCTCTGGGCTCCACAGGTCACAAGGTCAGCCTAGAGAAAGGGCACAAGGGGCCACACAAAGGGCCTCAGGACAGAACTCCAAGTCAACGATACCCTTGCCAAGGGCAGCAGGGGCCAAAGGCAGCTGCACAGGCCGCAGGAGGTTCTGGTGAGCTTTTCATCTGCTCAGAGAGGCCCAGGGCTGGATAGAAGGAACTCAGGAGGCCCGTCTGAGGTGGAGGCCACCTCGGGGGCATGTAAGCAGAAGCTGAGCTTCCCACAGTAAGTGGAATCTGAAGAGGTGACCCTCAGACCCCTGGCAGCTCTAACGTCTCCGAGTTGGAAGTCAGTCCCCTCAGTCACAGCCTCTAGCTGCCCCCTCATAGGGCTGTGCCTCTCAAACACAGCTCCCAAGGAGAGTGGAGGCTGAGGGCGAATCAAACTTCCTACCCGTGAGAACCTCTGTGATCCCGGCCTCCCACAAGGGGCCAAGGATGATGAGCAAGGGACAGAGGGACTGACCCACATGACTTCCCCACGGATTCTGAACATGCTTGTGATTCACGGGGCCAATTAGTATCTGTCCTCATCTCCACTCCTCTCTCCCCAAAAGGACATGTCAGTGTTTACTATGACATCCACAGACACATCAAGGGCATCTGGGAAGAGTCATGTGTACATCTGGAGAGAAAGGAACTGTGAAAACCAGTAATATCTGCACCCATGTGTGCAGATACTGACATCCACATACAGCTGTCACATTCCTCCAGCAGCCCTGGAATACTCCGCAATCACGCTGACAGGTTTTGGCACATGGAAGCCAAACCAACTGGTGCTGTCCCCGAATGCCACCACTGCTGGGGCCTACCTTGAGATTGGGGGGGGCCTGGGTGCCATGCCCCATCTCACAAAATTCTGGCTGTTGTCCAGGAGGGTCTCACAGCCTTTGAGGATCATGCACTCCATGGCTATGTTTTCCTGGATGCTCTCTGTCTCATTTACTTCATTGTTCATTATCCTGTGGGGACAGAAAATAAGCCAGAGACAGGCTGTCCCCACCTCTCAGGGAGAAGGGAATGCCGGGCCTCTGGCCAGACGTAGGAAGAAGGCCTGGCACCCAGGATGCTCAGGTGGAGCCTGTGGTCATGAAGGGGGAGAGAGCATGCATATTGAATACCTGCTGTGCTGGGCACTCTATGGGCATGATCTCACATCGTCCTTCTGACAGCCCAAGGAGACAGGCTTCAGGAAAGGGGATCAGGGTCTTGGGACAAAGGGCTTGGCACTCATGTGCCTTCCTCACTCCTGCCCGACCGGGAACAGGGCAACCCACAGTGACGAGGAGCCTAGCAGGAGACCCAGGTATTCTCCTTTGGAAAGTGTGCAGGATTTGGCTCCTTGGGGCATGAGAAGACTGGGGTCCCCACCCCACAATGGTTTTTGTTAGTCTGCACTCACGCTCTGATTACATTTGCTCCCTGAATGAACCTCCACTCCGGAGCCTGTGCCCTGCCCTGGTCCAGCCTTGTCCTCCCTCTACCCAGCTGGGATCCGTGGCCCTACTGGCTGCCTTTTGCTGGATTCGGGAAGCCATTTAGGGCACTGAGTGTTTGGCAGGGCTGGGTACTGGACCTCACATACTGCACACCGACAATCCTTTGCAGTTTGTGGCAGCTCAACACTGACTACGATGCTGCTCATCATCTCTTGGCCTTCATAAGGTGGAGAACCCAGGGCTCAGCTCTTGGTGCGCATCTCGTTCCTGCCTAAACTCACTCCCCTGGTGATCTCACTAGTCTTGTGACTTTAAATACCATCTCCGAGCTGATGGTTCCTGAATGGCTCCCACCCTGAAACCCCAGACTCAAACACCCTCCTCCCTTCTTGTCCTCTCCACCAATGTTGTCCATCTCAAGTTCAACATGCCCCCAGTAAAGCTCCAGTGAAGCAAGAAAGACTGCCCCTCCACACCTGCCCTTCCTGCACCTTTCTCCATCCCGGTTAGCAGCAACTCCAACCTTCTGCTTGCTCAGCCAAAAACGCTGGACTCACCCTTGACTCCCGTCTTCTCTCTCCTCACATCTGATGCATCAGAAACTCCTGTTGGTTCCATCTTCAAAACACACCCAGAATCTGAACCTCCTCCTCGCCTCCACTGCCACCACCTGGTGCAGGCCACCGTCAACTGCTGCCTGGGTTGTTGTAGGCGCCTTGTTCCTGGCCCCTCTGCTTCTGCCCCGGCAGAGGAAGGTTGCCCCGTACTTTGGTGACTGAAAGAGGGGCAGGGGAGGGGCCTTGACCAGAGGGCTGGGGCCTCTGACACTGGACTAGTCATGGGCTTCTCCACCCATGACACTGCCTGCTGTTGACTGCAGCCTTGAGCACATGAAGGCCCATCACCCAGGACCCCCTCTGGGGCTCCTAAACCACAGATTATGACACAATGACACTGGAGAACAGAAGAAGTTGGCAGAGTGCCTGTGAGTCCCTGGGCGGTTCCCCATTTTGGCAGGTGGGCTCACGTGAGTACCCAGGGCCCTTCCTCGAACCCCATCTGTGCCAAGGACAGCACAGCACCCACACCATCCCACCAAGTGCCCACTGGGCTTCAGCTGTGAACTCCTCAGATTGTTCCGGGGGCCCTGCTTGCAGGTGGGGCAAGCTGGGGGTCCCCCAACCCTCACCACTTGGGATCCTAACCTGAACATGAGCTTTTACCATCTGGGGGTCAGCAAACTCCCACTGGGGAGCATCCTCAGCCCTGGCTTGCCCACTGGCGGGGGCACCCGGAAGCCGGGCTCACCCAGACAGCTCCTCCATTTTAGCCCTGGCGTCGTCCAGGCTGTTGGCTCGATGTGCTCATGAAAAGTGGGCCAGGAGCTCATGCAGTGTCAGAATGTGCCTGGGAATCTGCAGCAGGGAGAGATAGGGGGAGAAGAACAGAGGCAAAGATGGGGAAGGAGAGAGACAGTGATGAAGCAAGACAGAGAGAGAGCAGCAACGTAGAGAGGGGGAGAGAGAGAGACAAAGCAGATGGAGACTGGTTCTCTCAGCTCCGAGCACTCCCACGAGCAGGGCTGAGGACGGACACCCACAGCACTTCTGATCTCAGACTCTAACGTGGAGCCTCTTCCAAGGTCTTGTCTGGGGCAAGAGCCCAACGCTTGAGGCTCTAAGCCGACAGGAGGAAGGGCCTGGAGGTGGGCTTAAGACCCAGAGCTCCCCCTCACCTTCCCACACTGCCTGCTCTGCCGAGCTGGACAGCCTGTGTGGTCCGCTGGGTCAGGGGCTGGCTCTAACCGCATTCTCCACGCAGCCCAGAGCTGGGGCCTGTTAGGGCCTGGGCCCTCCCGGCCATGGGCCCCTGGTGCTCCCAAGGGTGGCTTCCTCCCAGCTGGGGCCCTCACTGCCATGGCCCCCGAGTGGGCTCCCCAGGCATGTGCCTTCAAGGACATGGTTCAGACTTTTAGATCAGACCTGCTTTCTAGCTATTAATCTCCATTTCCGTCTCTCTGAAATAAGGCCATCTGTCTCCTTGGGCTGTCAGAAGGACGATGTGAGATCATGCCCATAGAGTGCCCAGCACAGCAGGTATTCAATATGCATGCTCTCTCCCCCTTCATGACCACAGGCTCCACCTGAGCATCCTGGGTGCCAGGCCTTCTTCCTACGTCTGGCCAGAGGCCCGGCATTCCCTTCTCCCTGAGAGGTGGGGACAGCCTGTCTCTGGCTTATTTTCTGTCCCCACAGGATAATGAACAATGAAGTAAATGAGACAGAGAGCATCCAGGAAAACATAGCCATGGAGTGCATGATCCTCAAAGGCTGTGAGACCCTCCTGGACAACAGCCAGAATTTTGTGAGATGGGGCATGGCACCCAGGCCCCCCCCAATCTCAAGGTAGGCCCCAGCAGTGGTGGCATTCGGGGACAGCACCAGTTGGTTTGGCTTCCATGTGCCAAAACCTGTCAGCGTGATTGCGGAGTATTCCAGGGCTGCTGGAGGAATGTGACAGCTGTATGTGGATGTCAGTATCTGCACACATGGGTGCAGATATTACTGGTTTTCACAGTTCCTTTCTCTCCAGATGTACACATGACTCTTCCCAGATGCCCTTGATGTGTCTGTGGATGTCATAGTAAACACTGACATGTCCTTTTGGGGAGAGAGGAGTGGAGATGAGGACAGATACTAATTGGCCCCGTGAATCACAAGCATGTTCAGAATCCGTGGGGAAGTCATGTGGGTCAGTCCCTCTGTCCCTTGCTCATCATCCTTGGCCCCTTGTGGGAGGCCGGGATCACAGAGGTTCTCACGGGTAGGAAGTTTGATTCGCCCTCAGCCTCCACTCTCCTTGGGAGCTGTGTTTGAGAGGCACAGCCCTATGAGGGGGCAGCTAGAGGCTGTGACTGAGGGGACTGACTTCCAACTCGGAGACGTTAGAGCTGCCAGGGGTCTGAGGGTCACCTCTTCAGATTCCACTTACTGTGGGAAGCTCAGCTTCTGCTTACATGCCCCCGAGGTGGCCTCCACCTCAGACGGGCCTCCTGAGTTCCTTCTATCCAGCCCTGGGCCTCTCTGAGCAGATGAAAAGCTCACCAGAACCTCCTGCGGCCTGTGCAGCTGCCTTTGGCCCCTGCTGCCCTTGGCAAGGGTATCGTTGACTTGGAGTTCTGTCCTGAGGCCCTTTGTGTGGCCCCTTGTGCCCTTTCTCTAGGCTGACCTTGTGACCTGTGGAGCCCAGAGCCAGCCTCCCTGTGTCCTGGCTCCCCCTGAGCTGCATTGGGCCCAAGCTGGAAGTGGGTCAGTGAATGACCTCTCCTTGGGTGGAGAGTGTCACCACGGTCCAGGAGTCTGCTCCACTGCCTGAGCCTAAGCATTTCCTCCCCCCCTTAGGGGCTAGGCTGGACGTGGAGACCAGACAAGGGCCCAGCAAGGTTCCCGGCAGTGATGGACGTGGGCAGGAGGCAGAGTGGTGGCCCAGAGCATGCCTGGGAAGATGGAGCATCAGGGAGGGCTTCCTGAGGAGGCATCACTGGAGTCGAGTCTTGAAGCGTAAGTAGGAGTGCACAGGGTGGATGGGGTGAAGGAAGGGCCTTCCAGGCCAAGGAGCAGCACTCAGGAGCCACAAGTAACTTGCCCTGGAACTAGAGTGGGAGCAGAGAGGGGAGACGATGATAAGGAAGGAGAAGTGCTGGAGCAGCCTGCTGGCGGGCCTTGAAGGCCTGAGTCCCGAGGACAGTGAGGAGCTGCTGAGGTAAATGGGGAGAGGAGGCCTGCAGCACGTCTTAGGGGAGCAGGGACTGCAAATGGGTTCATCACAGTCCCCTGCTCTGCCCGGGAGTGGCTTCGGAGTGCACCTTGTTGGACTGGGGGCTCTCTTGGCTCTGCAGCCAAGCATGTCGTGACTGATGAGTGATGTCTGCTGCGGCTGTGTGTGGCAGCAGGTGCCCTGTGTCTCTTGCTCATCCCTCTGGGCCAGAGCCAGCTCCACACTTGTCCAGCCTCCTGCCTCCTCCAGACCCAGCCCTAAAGAGGTACAGCCTTTTAGATACAGGATACAACCTTCCTTAGAGAGGGAGTACAAACAATACCCTCGTTGGCCTAAATTCAGCCACCAATTAAGAAAGCTTTCGGGTTCGACAATATACTTAATTTCAGTCACAGAAACTAACTCCTAATCTAATACTGCATTAATCTATCAATTCATAGAAGTAGTACTGTTACTATGAGGAATAAGAGTTGTTTCTCGCATAATCTCATATCAGAACACATAATCACCAAAAGTTAACAATAAAATAAATTCAACCCAATAATTATTTATTATATTAATTGTTAACCCAACACAGGTAGGCATTCAAGGAAAGCTTTAAAAAGTAAAAGGAAATCGGCAAACACAGCCCACACCTGTTTAGAAAAAGCATCTCCTCTGGCATTTCTGGTGTTACAGGCACTGCTTGCTCAGTGACACGGTGTAAAAGCCGCGGTGACCAGACCTTGCAAAGGCAACATCATCATTTGTTGTCTAAATGAGAACTTGTATGAAGGGCCACTCGAGGGTTTTACTCTCTCTTACATTTAAACAGTGAAATTGACCTTTCCCTGAAGAGGTGGGAATGACAAAATAAGGCGAGAAGACCCTATGGAGCTTCAATTAATTAAAAAAAAAACAAAGGTAAGCCAAATCAAGGGATAACAAAACTTAAATGGACTAAGAATTTTGGTTGGGGTGACCTCAGGGAAGAAAATAACCACCGAGTGATTAAAATCTAGACCAGCTAGTCAAAATATTTTATCACTTATTGATCCAAAATATTGATCAGCAGAACAAGTTACCCTGAGGATAACAGCACAATCCTATTCTAGAGTCCATATCCACAATAGGGTGTATAACCGATGTTAGATCAGGAAATCCCAGTGGTGTAGCCGCCGTTAATGGCTCATTTGTTCAACGATTCAAGCCCTACGTGATCTGAGTTAGGACCAGAGTAAGCCAGTCATTTTCTATCTATTCCGTATTTCTCCCAGTATGAAAGGGCAAGAGAAACAAGGCATACTTTACAAAAGCACATTCAAACTAATGGATGATATAATCTTAATCTAATATATATATGTATATAGCCCTGCCTATGAACGGGGTTTGTTAGGGTGGCTGATTAATTGCATAAACATAAACCTTTATAGCCAGAGGTTCAATTTTTCTCCCTAACAGCATGTTCATAATCAATCTTCTTTTATTAATTGTCCCCAATCTACTTTCCATAGCATTGTTTACACTGATTGAATGAAAAGTATTAGGTTATATATGACTCCGTAAAGGACCACACACCACTGGCCCCATGATATGTGGAGACACCAGTATTTACGTCAGTGTCACAAGGCCATCAGCTGGAGTTCACATTGGAAAACGTACCCGGAAAGACACCCTACAAAGGACACACTAGCACACAACTGGATAAGTCGTGTGGACTTTTGTCAATGACCTAGTATTTAAAATGGTAGGATAAGGATGCAGGATTCTAAAATGTTCATGGAAATGCTGAAGGGACAATTCAGAAACAAGGAATAATCGACAAGGTAAACCAACTCCAATGGATTTATTATTGCTTACATGTACACAGTAAGAGTTTTTGCTGAATAATTAAGTATTCGTGTATTTGTCTTGATGAAAACATGAAACTTTATGATGAATAAAAATGGGCCATTTTCCTGTATTAGTACATTACTACTCAGCATGTAGTCAACTTCTATAGTTAATGGAGTTATAAACATAATTAAAAAGGCATGCATCCATCAGAAAATAGCTATGAATTAATCTGGAAATTGTAGGGCCAAAAATAATGTTTTCAATATTCTGTGTTAGAAAATGTATATACATAACAAGGATGAGAGAAAACTCTGATTCAAGGAGATTAAAATGTGATCTAATCTTAAAAGAGTAAAAAGGGCGTTAGTCCTGGGAGACTGGGGATAGGCAGTAAAATTTCACAGAATTCTGAGACTGGAAATGGACCATTCCCTATTTGCATTTTTATATTGTCGTTGCCAAGGGAATTTTGCCACCAAGAACAGAGAGATGGTGGGGAAAGAGGACATAGAGGGATATTGCAGACATGGGAAGGGTTCCATTTTCAGGACCCCTTAGAGCAGCCGGGTGTCCATATTCTAGATCATGTAACCACAAAGAATTTCCCCTGGCAGATGCCTTCTGTAGCTCTTCCCTTCCAATTTCCACTCATTGCTCTTGGTGAGATCATCCTATATGAGAACAGGCTGGGAGAAAGACAGAGCTGCCTGGAGGAAAGCCCATCTTATAAATTGACCCTGCGCTGGAGCTGGCTGGGCAGAGGACAGGAGCTGCACGATGGACACCAGCCCCTCTTCCGTCCAGGGACTTTCCTCTATTTCCCAAAGCACTGGCTGTAACACTGAGGTTCGTTGAAGGCTAATGGGATGAGGTGTGAGACTAAGGCGTCGATAAAGCACTTGATGCAACGTTTTCATGCGTATCAATATGTACATAACTACGGAGAAGGTCCCTAACGTCTTTATGATCCTTAAGGGACATTTGACTCACACCAAATTAGGAATCATTGGCAATAATGTGTCATGTGGAAGAAGGATCATCGATCTAGATGAAGTTATTCACACACTCAGTGTCCTAGTCAGTATGGGATGCTGTAACAAAAATACCATAGACTGGGTTCTTTATTTATATTTTTGCTGAGGAAGAGTCATCATGAGCTAACATCCATGCCAGTCTTCCTCTATTTTGTATGTTGGTCACCCCCACAGCATGGCTGCTGATGAGTGGCGTAGGTCTGTGTCCAGGAACCGAACCCAGACTACCAGAGAGGAGCTCACTAAACTTAACCACTAGGTGGTGGGGCAGGCCCCTAGACTGGGCACTTTTGGGTTTGTGTGTGTGTGTGTGTGTGTGTGTGTGTGTGTGAGGAAGATCAGCCCTGAGCTAAGATCTGATGCCAATCCTCCTCATCTTTGCTGAAGAAGATTGGCCCTGGGTTAACATCTGTGCCCATCTTCCTCTACTTTTTATACGGGACGCTGCCACAGCACGGCTTGACAAGCGGTGCGTCAGTGTGCACCCGGGATCCGATCCTGCAAACCCTCAGGCCGCCGAAGTGGAGCACACACACTTAGCCACTGCGCAACTGGGCTGTCCCTAGACTGGGCACTTTTAACAACAGAAATGCATTCCTTAGAGTTCTCAAGACTGGGATGTTCAAGATCTAGGTTCCAGCTGATTTGTTTTTGGTGAGACCTGTCTTCCTGTTTTGCAGAAGGACAGCTTGTTGCTCTACCCTCATCTGGCAGAGAGAGTTCTGGCCCTCCATCTCCTTATAAGGGCACTAATCCCATCATGGGGGCTTCACACTCATGGCCTCACCTAACCTAATTAACTCCCAAAGGCTCCACTTTCAAATACCATCGCGTCAGGGGTTAGGATTTTAACGTATGAAATTGGGTTACATAGACATTCAGTCCATAGCATTCATGAAACCAACAATTAACAAATATCTATAGTAGTCATACAGCCCCAACTGAAGAATGTTCTGGAGATCACGTGGCAAATGATACAATGTCCTTCCCTTCACAGAGTCGTCTAGTGGAGGCAATAAAATTTAACAGGGAAACAAAACTTGTGATATTAAAAAGGTAACATAGATCAATATGACAGATTATACTTACTATTGTCTTCTGCTAACACAAGTCTGATTACCACAGTCCAGATTACGCAAATTCCCCCGGGTGAGGGTATGTCTGGCAATCTCACCTAAAAAGGCTCTTAACTTTTTGAAATTTTATTTCATCTAGTCGTGTTTCTTCCACATCCCTTTGGTGTTTTCAAACACACTGTATTTATTAAATCAATGTTTAATTGTTGCTCTGCCTTTACCACATCTGACTGGAAGCAGAAGTTACTGGACTTTGCTGGAACCAAATTTCATATCATTTTTCCTCCTCTTTCTACTCAGACTCTCTTCTCTCACTGTTGAAATAGCAAATGCCTTAGGGGAGAAGCTGCATGGAGCTGGTGCTCACAATCTTGTGCTTCCCTCATCTCAGAGATTATAGACCCCCAAGTCCTGCCTGCACGGGATGTTCTCTGACCCTTCAAGCAGCTGTTCTGTGTGCTTTATCCAGCTTTTCTAGCTGCCCAAGGAAAGCTACTCAATAAAAGTGGAACCTGCAGTAATTTTATCCTGAAATGTTTTAAATGTTTTAAACCAATGAATATTTGTCATTTTTCAATGAGTATAATTTTATAAGAAACATTTAAATAGGAATTTTAACAGCAATAATGGCTGTTCTTTGGCCAGAATTCCATGTCACTCATTGTCTGGAATTATACCTAAGCTTTGATGAACTCTCCTCAGTGCCTTTTAAAATATCACTGTCCCTTACATTTCAATATCTTGTGATGGGTTTGTATCAGTCACCTCCTTTGTACCATTTCAGACCCTCCTGGCTCCTCATACCCTTGAGTCATATGTCATTTAGCAACCAGCTTTGCAGGTATCATATTTGCTTTATGCAAGTGCCTCCTGTCTGCTCCCCCCATGTTCCCCCTGTGCCCTCTGCCTCTCCCTCTCGCCCCGGGGTGTCCATGTTGAGGCTGAGGTGTGAAAAAGCCCCTGATCAAGCCCACACGTGCATGGCCACGTTCCTTGTTGCGTGGATGTGTGTGTGTTCAGCAATTCTGTATGGTCACAGGGTGCATGGCTATTACAGCATCTATGTGAATGTGTGTTTTGTTGATGTCTGTGTGTGTTTAGAGTTCAAGTCACTGTGGGCTCTGAGACAGTGAGTGGTCTGTATGTGTGTGAGTTTGTGTGTATGTTCTGATTATCAGTGTGCATTATCAGGTGCAGTTTACAGGCTGAATGCTGCTGGTCATTTGCAAATAGTGTGTGTGTGTGTGTGTGTGTGTGTGTGTGTGTGTGTGTGTGTTGTCAGCATTTCCAAGTGTTCAGAGGATGTCTGTCATTGTGGGAATGTGTGGAATAAGTATGTTGTTAGAGATCAGTGTGGGTACCAACATTGTTTGCTTGTTTATGTCAACACTCTACACCCCTGAAGAAACACTGAGTCCAGACAGACACAGCCCCCATCAGGCCCACAGAGATCATACTCAGCTGTTTCCTCCTCATCACAGAAATACGAATGGGTAGCCAAGGACCACTAGATATTTGAGGAATTCCTCTAGCATGAAAGATGGAGCAAGAAACACATACACTGAAGTGAGGGACTAAAGGAGCAGCAAGGAAATCCAGAGATCATAGTGAAACTTCAATTACATCTCTAGTAACATCTTCAAAACTGTTAGAGATGGGCCAGACCCATGGCCTAGTGGTTAAATTCAGAGAACTCCACTTCAGCGGCCCAGGTTCAGTTCCTAGGCATGGACCTACACCACTCATCAGTGGGCCAGGCTGTGGTGGCAACCCACATACAAAATAGAGGAAGGTTGGCACAGAGGTTAGCTCAGGGTGAATCTTCCTTTGAAAAAGAAGAAGATTGGCAACAGATATTAGCTCAGGGTGAATCCTCCTCAGCAAAGAAAAAGAAAAAGAAGATAAAACATCCATTAAGTATATATATATATGTATTGATGTTACCGCACAATATTGAGGTTCTCTTGCCCAATCTACATTAAAAAAGGTAATTATTCTGGCATTAGCTTTTGGGGAAAGAATTGTAGCTTTATTTTGTGAGATTGATCTGCAAGGAGATGGGGCATGTGTCTGTCTCAGATCTGTCTCCCTGATCCAGGGCTTGGGTTACAATTTATGGGATGAAGGGCAGGGTGGTCTGATGTGTGGAGGTAGATGATTGGAAGTAAGGAGAAGTGAGGTAATTGATGATCTGCGCAAGCAAAGTCAAGCTTCATGGCTCTTCATCAGATGTGTGTTCACAAATTGGCAGTGTTACCATGATCTGAGGATGGAGCTTTTAGCTCGATGTCAAAAAGGTCACTTATCAAGCATTTGCGCAGGCCCGGTTGATGGGTTGGTGGTCTCAACTGGCCTGAACTGGACGAGGGGTGTCAGTTCCTGAAAGAAAATGCGGAACTACTCTGTTGATAAGATGGGGTCAGCTGAACTGGTCCTGGAGGGCCCATGGTTGTGTTGGTATATGCATATATATGCATATGCATGAGATTATCAGGATGTGTGTTAAATGTAGAGTATACACAAAGCCAGAATCTAGTTAAAAAGATCAAAACAGATTTTAATCAGTAATATACCACTGCAGTAGGGAAGAGGGAACGGGGCTGAATTCAACTTGATTTGTACAGAGGTGACGGGGTATTTGAAAGGGAGAATGAGGGAGCAGGCAGAGGGGTGAGCAGGGGCTCAGTAGAGTCAGGGAGGGAACAGCTACAGAGTGTTGGTCAGTGCAGTGTGATCTGGCCAGTTGTGTCTGCTAGTTGGAAATGATCAAAGTTTAACATCTCTCCTCTCACAGAGTCTGGGAGACAGACACCCTGTCCTCCTCTCAAGGAATGGCTCTCAGAACCTTGAGAAATGCAGTTATAGGAGACACATACACAACTCAAAAAGACAGAGGAAAGATTCACAGTTGTAAGCACTTTTGGGTAAATGCTCTAAGAAAGGGATGTCAGGGGCCAATGATCGAGTGTTGGCCAGAACAAACAGTCAATTCTTTTGGCTGCCTTGAGCTTTCTCAGGCAGGCACTATAAGGGGGCAGGGGTCATCGTAGGGATGTGGATTTGAGCTGTTAGAAACTATGTCAGTGTTTAATTCTTTAATGTGTGTGTGTGGGGTGAAACCACTTGTGCTGAGAGGCTGTGGTTATTATAGGCCAAGATCAAGGCCTAGTGAAGAAGAGGGCTCAAAGGAGCCTGGCTTGAGTTTGGTCAAGTAAAGGAAACTATATATATGAATAATATATGTATTTTTTGAATAACATAAATCATTATATTGAATAATATAATACATTGAGTTAAATAATATAAATATATATTTAATGAATATATATTGAATGTGTATAAATAAGTATGTGCATATATATTTGAATTAAAAAATATAAATATATATATGATTTAAAGGAATATTCAGACATAATAACAGAAATTTCCAGAATTGATAAAATTCTTCTACTCTAGCTTCAGGCAGCTGAATACATCTCAAGCAGAATTAAAAAAATAAATCTAGAGTCAGATCCATCCAGGGAAACCAAAGAACACCAAATACAAAAGAAGATATTCAAAGCCCCGCAGAGGGACAGAACACTTATGGAGACTTACATTTAGACCCATGATACGTGTCTTAACAACAGAAGGCAAGAGAGAGTTGGATTAATTCTTCAGGGTACAGAGAGACGATCACTTTCAGTGTATACCCAATCAAACCATATCTCAAGAACTGGGGTAAATTAAAGATATTTTTATGCAAATATTTACTAAGAGTATTACCACCAACAAATGCTCATTAAGGAACATCGAAGGAATGTACTTTAAGGGAGCCAGCCACCTGGTGTATTGGTTTAAGTTCACCACGCACCACTTTGGTTGCCTGGGTTCATGGGTTTGGATCTCAGGTGTGGACCTACAGCACTCATCAGCCATGCCGTGGTGGTGACCCACATGCAAAATAGCAGAAGATAGGAAAAGATGTTAGCCCAGGGCTAATCTTCCTCAAAGAAAAAATTTAAAAAGTGAAAAAGAATGTACTTTAAGAAGAAATTGATAGAAGAAGAAATGCTAAGATGTAAAAATGGATCGTGAGGATAAAAAAGGGTAAACGTCTGAATAAATCATTGAAAGCATGACTTTACCAAACAATAATAATATTGACAGGGTATAACTGATGGAGTTAAAAACCAATGACAAGGGAACTTCTGGTTTAGAGGAGACTAGGACAGGAAAACACTCTTGCTGCAAAACTGGACAAAGCCAGATAAATTATAAATATATTTTTAGAGCCATCAGAGAACTTCAGAACCAACCAACTAAAATTCCAGAAAGAAGAAAACTCTTTTATGTGAGCAGGGATTTTTATCTTTCTTTCCCCTGCAGGCATTTTCTGATTCTAGGTGCTTGCCGAGACTCTGGCTTGCTCAGTCAGAGCCTCGGCTAGGGAAAAGAGAAACTAGCCAAACTTCTAGTTTGGTGTGGCAGAGGAAACCTGAAGGCTCTCAGACACACAACTGCTCTTCCTCACAGCACCTGTGTTAAGTTTTGGTGCCACACAGGAATCTGGGGAAATAGGCCAAAAGCTTCCACAAAGCAAAGCGAAACCTCCAGAAGTGGTGGAAGTGGCCTAAGTCAAACATACTGCTAGTGTGACCTTTTGGGAATTTGCCATATTGCGAACAATGTAAGGTAGGAGGCTGGAGAGCTACGCTGAGATGTCTGACGGGTGTAGTTAAGTTTTCTGTGGGCTCCCAAACCTGAGGAGACAGATCTACCAGACTTAGGACCAGACCCCTGTGCGGGGGAGGGGAGCACCGCAAACAGGAACAGGGGGAAAGTGGAAGGCCTGGGTTTACTAAAACTGAGACTCAGACCCAACTCTGATCAAGGTCTGATTGGACTCAAGTGCTCCAACTTCACTCTGTTTCCCAATGAAGGAAGATAAGGTCATGTGAAACCTCTCGAGTTATGTTACACAGACGTTACAAAGACACTCGTGGGAGGCTGGA
This sequence comes from Diceros bicornis minor, assembly GCF_020826845.1. Classification (NCBI taxonomy): domain Eukaryota; kingdom Metazoa; phylum Chordata; class Mammalia; order Perissodactyla; family Rhinocerotidae; genus Diceros; species Diceros bicornis. Next base: position 94,817,047 of record NC_080740.1, read on the forward strand.
GAAGGCAAACCACAGACTGGGAGAAGACCTTTGCAAATCACATATCTGACAGGACTATAAAGAACTCTCAAAACTCGGCAATAAGAAAATTCAAGTTTAAAATGGTCACAGATTTGGACACTTCACCAAAGAAGATACGCAGATGGCAAATAAGCACATGAAAAGATGCTCAAGGTCGTTAATCATGAGAAAAAGGCACATAAAAACCACATTGAGATCCTGCTATGTACATACTGGAATGACTAGAATTAAAGAGGTTGAGCATACCAAGTGTTAATGAGGATGGAAAGTAACTGGAACACCCTTACATTGCTGGTGGGAACACAAAGTGGTTCAGCCTCTTTGGAAAACAGTTTTAAAGTGGAGTTTATTATGCTGCTGTAACAAATTAGCACAAATTTCATGGCTTAAATCAACTCAGATTTATTGTTTTACAGTACTGTAGGTTAGCAGTCTGACACGGGTCTCTTTGGGCTATAATCAAGGTGTTGGCAGAGCTAGGTTCTTTTGGGGGGACTTTAAAGCTTAATCCATTTCCTAGCCTTTTCAAGCTTCTAGAGACCACCACATTCCTTAGCCTATGCCCCCCTCCTCCACCCTCAAAACCAAGAACTCGGCATCTCTCTGGCCCTGCTTCCCTTGTATCTTTTTCTACTCTACTGCTTCTCTTTCCCTTTTAAGGGTCTTTGTGATGCACTGGGCCCACCTGGATAATCCAGGATCCTCTCCCTATTTTAAAGTCAGTTGATCAGTAACCTTAATTCCGTCTGCAAATTTAATTCACCTTTGCCAAGTAAACCAATGTATTCCCAGGTTCAGGGATTAGGACATCTTTGTGGGCCATGACTTTGCTACCACAAAGAGTTTTTAAAATAAAGTTAAACATGCACATACCATATGACCCAGCAATTCCACTTCTATGTGCTTACCCAGGAGAAGAAGACATGTTCATGCAAAAACTTGTTTGCCTTCTCAAATCACAAAGATTTATAGCAGCTTTATTCATAGTCAAAAAAGACAAAACTGAAAATAACTCAAATGTCCTTCAACTGGTGGATGGATAAACTGTGGTAAATTCATACAATGGATACTACATTCAGCAATAAAACAGAAGGAACTGCTGATACGGTCAACAACATGGATGAACACTCAAATAAATGTATCATGCTAAATGAAAGAAACCAGACTCAAAAGGCCAAATACTGTAGGATTCCATTTATATGATATTCCAGAAAAGACAAACCATAGAGAAAGACAACAGATCATTAGCCACCAGGGGTTAAGGTTGGGGGAAGAGTTGACTAGAAAAGAGCAGCTCAAGGGAGTTCTGAGTGCTGGAACTGTTCTGTATCTCAATTTTGGTAGTTGCACAGCTCTATGCGTTTGTCAAAAGAGGAAAACAAATACTTCATTCCTCACCCATCAGATTGGCAAAAATTTAAAAATCTGACAATGCCAATCTGACCATTCCCAGGGCAAGGATGACTCAAACACTGTTGGAGGGAATGGAAATTGTTAAAACTTCAGAGGATGATTTGGCTGCAGCTCATCAAGAGGCTGATGCACATCAGCCTCTGGCCCAACAATCCAATCACAGGCAGGTGTCCATTCTAGGGAGTTCACACGTGTGCTCGAGGAGACACACACGAGGATGGTCATTAAACATGGCAGGGGAATAAATTAATTGTGGTTAGTAGTTACTTAAAAAAGAAAGGAAAGAAATGCATATGGGAAATAATCGACCCTGCTGGCTATGTATATGATATGAGAAGGTAACTCATTGATTTGTCTACTTAATAGTACGCAGCACAGAGAGCACTGTACTAGGAATCTGGAGACAAGCATCTGAGCATTTAGTTCCAACTCTGCCACTAAAGTAGCAGTCTGACTGTGGACGACTTAACTCAAGAAACCTCACGTTCCATTTCCTGGAAATTGAAGAGGTTAGGCTCTAAACCACCAAAAATTATTTCCAACTCAACAATTCTATGATTCAATAAGTCAACAATCAAAAATTATATTCCAAAGTACCTATGTTGAGAAACTGTTTTTCCCAGACACCCTGAAATCAGAAAGTATCAGAGAAATAAAACATCTTATTATATTGATACATAAAATGGTCCAAATGTCTTGGAATGTCTATGACCAGGTTTTTAATCAAGATCATAACTCAGAAAGAGTGTAAAAGCAACTAAACCTGCCATATCGACTTGGGTCACCCTCAGGTAAAATTTATATATCCTCTCCCATTTTAACATTCCAAAAGAAGTTCCCCATACCAATGAGTCCATCTTGTCAAGTTCAGGTCTGTCTAGCCAAAAGTCATTCATGTGTATGGTAAGACTTACTTGATTTTTTAACAAAGATAAATTGATGAATGGCTTTTTGTGTTTTTGCCTGTTTCATCTATAAAGAGCTTACATTATAATTTAATAGCTTCAGCCTGCTACAATAATTTAAAGAGCCTTTTGAAACTTGTAACATGCCACGTCCAACAGGATCTAGTAAAAAAATCAGTAGTTCAGAATCCAAAAAAGCTCACTTAAAAGTTTCATTACCGCCAATACTTACACTTCAAAGACGCCAATAACCAACATGTCATTTCTTCCTACTGCAGAATTTAATAGGTTATCAACTTCTGGTATCACCCAAAAGCATAATTAGGATGCTATCATTAAAATGTATTTTTTAATAAGAAATATTAAAACTAATGATTAAACTATTGAACTAAATGATTGACTAAATATGAAAACTAATGACAACTAACGATCTGTTGTCTTTCCCTATGGTTTATCTTTTCTAGAATATTATATAAATGACATCCTACCGTATTTGACCTTTTGACCTTTCCCCTTGTCAGTCAAATCAAAATTTCAAACTTCTTGTTCTATGGGCTTTCCAAATCTAAATTCTTACAATTCTAAATGAGTACGGAGACAAAACAGACACTACATACAACTTCCAAAATCCTCCTCTTTATCCGATTTTAATTTTAGCACCGACTGCCAAGAAAATGTTTTCAACTGAAACCAAAATTCCATACACATTATGTCAATCATCAATTGATCAGTCATCAGTCTATGTTAACAGAAGGTGAGTTAGTATTAGGAAGCTACACAATTTGCACCAAAGATTGTTTAAAGCTCCTTTCATTAAATGCAGTTTACAACAATTCACAGGCTTCAAAGTTCACCTTGCAAATATAGAGTCAATTATCAGAAACCATGAATGCGATCAGGCTTTTCAATAAAGGTGGTCCCAAGGATGTAGGAACCGTTCATTTGTTTAATGAAGGCAATGAGGAGCCCAATAGCCTGCGCGGAGTCAGGCAGAGGAGCGCTGACCACAGGCCCTCTTCCGAAGGAAAGCGTTCACCCAGAGATGTCGCGACCTGGCCTAGACGGGGTCCCGGGGGGCGCGAACTCAAGGGCGGGCGCACAGGGCAGGCGACTCCCTGCCGCCCCCTGCACCACGGATGGGTGTGACCCCGCTGAGGTGGGGCCCCGCCAAGGCACAGGGACAGGCTGGCCAAGCGGCGCTCTTCTGCTCCTCCAAGGGACAGAGGTTGGGCTCCCCCGCCTGGAGCAGCCCGCCGGCAGCCCCGGCCCCCGGTCCCATCCGCCGCCCCGGACACCGCGCTCCCGCCATACGCGGCGGAGATCTCCACGCCGAGCCCGCTGCCCACCGCCTACCTCAGCGCCTCTCCTGCCCAGCGCTCCTCCACACTGCAGAAAGGAGAGCTCCCCGCGCTGAAAATCCTGGAGGAAGGATCCAGAAACTGCCTGAGCCCCCCACACAAACTCCAGTGGCCACCACTTCCGCATCAGGGACTCCGCCCCCAGTGCTTGCGCCCCGGGGCTCTCCAGCTCGGCGGCCCCTCTGCCACTCTGAGCACTGGTCTTGCGCTTGCTCGGGACTCTGAGGATACAATGGGAACCCTTGGGGGGGGCACTGGGAGGGGTGTCGGGGATTGGGGACCGAGGTGTCCATGAGATGGAGAGCAGGAGCCGGCTGACACTGTGCAGCCCTTGACTCTGCTCTCCCTGGATGACCTTCAGCTCCTGGAGAAGTTCTGCCTTCCCTTGAGGTGGCTTCTCCTGTGCTGAGAAGCCCGTTACACGATCTAACATCTGTTTATAAAAGAACAATGACATCCTTAACACCCAATGTGTTGTGTCTCCAGAAGAATTCTCCGCTTCCCCAGAAGATGATACAGGGAGCAGCTGGGACCGGGTTCTGACCAAGGAAGGAAGGATGCTGAGGGCCCACCTGACTCCCCTCCACTGGCTCCTTCCCCTGATCCATGGCCCTGATGGGGCAACAGTGCTGGGGACTCCTGCAGGTGACAACTCTCAAGTGTTTGCCCACGGTATTACATTTCTTATGGTTTAGTGGTTAAAACAGGGGGCTAGCTGTCAGTTTTTCAGACGATTTCATTTGCAGAAATGTCTTTGGACAAAGAAGTTTGTTTTCTTCATCTCTGATTTTTAAAATCAATAACAATAATTAAAACACTTATTTTCTTAATCTCATTGGCATGCAAAAACAAAAAAGTCACTTGGATTTCACCAAATTGGCCACATTTTCATTAAGACTTTGGAAGTATTGCTGATTGAATTAAAGAAAGCATTTGGGAAGAACAATTACCTTCAGATAGTATCTGCCCAGATAAATGTACAAACAGAGTTATGAGCCGTTTGGGGGGCCTGGCAAATCCAGTTTGAGTTTTACAATGGATCGTCCAGAGTACAGGTTAAATTAGTAATTTTCTGAGGAGTTTTCGAGTAAATGTTCATGTCGGCTTCATCAAATAGGTCTGGTGATTTAAATGAATGTTGAGCTAAAGATAAAAGTTTTCAAGAGATTGAGAAATATTAGGTAAATGTACTTTAAAAAGGGTGCAAATTAAAGTAAATCTGCCATTATCCTCTTTAAAACAGATTCAGAGTAACATTATTGTCAAGGTATAAGAAGGAATAGAAATGTTTTATAAAAACAATTCTTCACTTCTAAAGGACCTAACGTGACATTCTAGAAGTCTCCATAGTCTTTCACTCATCTAGATTTAAATTGTTCAATTAATACTTTAAAGACTAATGAATCTGAGGGCAAAATATTCAAGGTCATTGTTTGTTTTTCATTGTTGCAAAGTAGATGGGTATGAACTGTGGCTGAAATTCATGGTCTTGAAGAAGAAAAATATATAGAACTTATTTATCACTCTCACAGTGTGTCCTGACTTAATCCTACACATATCCCCAGAATAAAGCCTCAAGGAATTCCATTATGTTATTAGAAATGACATCTTTCATTCACCATGAATATTCTCTAATTAATTCTCTAGCTAGTAATTATGTTCCTGATGCAAATAGGCAAGTAAAAGAATCCATGCTTGATTAAATTGGGCTCATAACATGTATACATGGGAGACACATGAGAAATGGAGTCTCTCAAAAGAATGGCAGAGATGCTCCTCTTAAATACTATCTTCAGATAAGACAAAGGAGGATGTTGGGGGTGGGGTTTGGGATGTGAGACTGGAGAAGACAATTCTCATGGAGAGGGACATGTAAATGTTTGTCTGAACCAACTCCCCTGCACTGGGCTCTGGTCCTGAAGGGAGGACAGGGAGGTGACCAGGAACAGGCCTCCCAGTGGTGGTGCCTTCCCAGGGGTAGCATGGGGATGCTGGGGGAAGGGGGATGGTGTGTGACATGGCACCAGCGGTGGAGGCAGCAATGCAGAGGTCAGGGATCTCTCTCGCTCTCTCACTCTCTCTCTCTCTCTCTGTCTCTCTCTCTCAGGGACCTGAGAAGAGGAAGTTGGCAGAGCCCACGCCCCTCGCCTACCTCTCTCATGGGCCCTTCTTTCTCTGGCCGCTCTCTATGGGAGCCCTGCGGCCTTGGGTTTAACCCATGAGGCCAAGGGCACGTGCACAGCCAGCGGGTTTAGGGGGGGCCTTGGGGGTCCTCAGTGAAGGCCCCACCTGCCCGCGAGGCCTTGACACGGTGACACCACCTGAAAATAAAGCAAACACATATAAGCATATGTAGTTTTAAAAGGAAAAGCACACAACTAAAATAATTGATATCATTAAATACACTATTCTATTTGTTTATGTGTCAAATTACTGATAGGAAATAGCCCGGTGTAGTGATAGTAGAATTGATCAATTTCATAGAGAATTCTTTTAACGGTTGCTCATAGCTTGTGTTTTACATCATTGATTAGGGTAATATTTTCATCTTTTCCTTTCCTAGTGTCTCCATCAGTCAGCCTTGAAGTGGAACTGAGTCCATGCTTTTCAGAAGCGGCATCATTCTCTACTCAGCCAGAGCATTGGGCCTGACAATAGCTGGATCCAGCAGAAAACTGGGCACTCTAGGAGATGTCATGTGGAGATGTGCCTGGCTGGACTAATAGTCACGTGGATATGATTTTTAAAAAAATCTCTCAGAGCTTTCCCAAAATCAAATAATATTCTTAAGTTGCTTTAGTAGACGAGACATTAGTTAGTGTCTTTTTAATTTCCACAGAAGCTTTTTTTATGTTACTAAAGAAACTAAACATTATGTCTTTTGTCTTGTTACCAAAATGGACTTGGTATTAAAAACAAGAAACCTAGGGGTCGGCCCGGTGGCGCAAGCGGTTAAGTGCGCGCGCTCCGCTGCGGCGGCCCGGGGTTCACTGGTTCGGATCCCGGGCGCGCACCGACGCACTGCTTGGTAAGCCATGCTGTGGCGGCGTCCCATATAAAGTGGAGGAAGATGGGCACCGATGTTAGCCCAGGGCCGTCTTCCTCAGCAAAAAAGGAGGAGGATTGGCGGATGTTAGCTCAGGGCTGATCTCCTCACCAAAAAAAAAAAAAAAAAAAAAAAAAAAAAAAAAACAAGAAACCTACAAGAAAGGAAACACTCATATGGAATAGAAATTGTGGGTCGCAATTGCTACTTTTTTATATAAAATCATGTTTTATTTATTTGCAATTTCTCTCAACTGTGCTTTTGAAAATAACTTAGTATTAGAAATTACCAGTAAGAAGAGGGTGTGCTCCCTTGAGTGTGGTCCAGTAGAAGTCAGGTGACTCAGACCTGAGTTCTAGGCCCAGGTCTGTTTCTGGTTAGTGTGTGACAACGTACTTAGGCTCTCTGGAACGTAGTATTCCTTTCTGTAAAATTAAAGAGTTTGATGATTTTTGAGAACTTTTCTAAATATTAAATGACTTCTCTTTTATATTTTTTATAATTTTATTTATTTATTTTTCCCCCAAAGCTCCAGTAGATAGCTGTATGTCAAAGCTGCACATCCTTGATGTATGCGGGACACTGCCTCAGCATGGCCGGAGAAGTGGTGCGTCAGTGCGTGCCCGGGATCCGAACCCGGGCCTCCAGCAGCGGAGCGCGCGCAGTTAACCACTAAGCCACAAGGCCAGGCCTGACTGCTCTTTTAAAAAACAAAAAGATCCTTCTCAAACTTATACATTATCAAAAATTTTTTCTGAACTTTCACTTACCAAGAGCAACTGATGTCCCTTCAATTATATTGATTGAAAATAAAGATCATAAAAGTATAAATTTGGTAATCTAATAAATGAATTAGCATAAAAATGAGCCAGGAAAAAATTTGTGATCAATCAAGATATTACACTATGAAAATATTACTGTTTGTTACAGTACATAAAATGATGACACTGAAATAGTATCTTTTTGCTGTCTGTAAGTTTATATTGTTACTCATATATCACCATTAATCCTATTATGTTTTACAAGTAATAAAATGTCTTGAAAGGAGAGAACAATAAAGCAGCAGCCCTGCATTACACACGAATGTTGTGTTCTCCCTGGAGGGAAAATGAGGATACAACATTGGTCAAGTACTTCATTTTGTAATCCACTGGTGCCTTTCAAACATATAGCTATTATTGTAAGAGTAAAGATGTTCTTTTTTTTTTAATAATTTTATTTATTTATTTATTTTTCCCGCAAAGCCCCAGTAGATAGTTGTATGTCATAGTTGCACATCCTTCTTGTTGCTGTATTTGGGACGCGGTGTCAGCATGGCCAGAGAACTGGCATGTCAGTGCATGCCTGGGATCCAAACCCGGGCCGCCAGCAGCAGAGTGTGCACACTTAACCACTAAGCCACGGGGCCAGCCCAAGAGTAAAGATATTCTTAAGAATAGTGCCACAAAACAGGTTTTCCCAGCTACTTTTTGTCAGAGCTGAGACAGACATTAGGCTGGGGCACTTGAAGAGGCATGGTGGACTCAGCTGAGGGTGATTTAATTACTGTGAGATGATTAGCCAATAGCGAATAAGACGGAGAAAGATTAAAAAGAGGTAAAGGGAAATAAATTTGGAAATAATTAAGAAAAATAGTGCCTTCAAAATATCCTCTCATTATTTTTATAGCTTTTTTTTTTTTTTGAGGCATGACTAGGATAGTATGTTAGATTTTTATAAACCCTTTTCTCCTGGGCTTATATTACTGAGATCTTCATTATTTATGATAATGCCAAAGAAAGCCTGGACAAAAGTATTCTGTACTATCAACAAGCACAAAACATGTACAACATTGCTCTATATATTAAGAGTCCAGCTGTAATAGTCAAGACATATATTCATGTGTGTAAAATTATAATGATTTTCTTATTTTCTCTGGCTGTGAACCATGTTAAAATATATAGTAATAAGCAGAAAACCTGAAGAACTAGGCGATTTAAAACACCTGTTGTTACAGCTAGGCCATTCAAGGGTGAAATTAATTTCAATTTCACACTTCTCCTTTCCTTGTAGCCAGTGAAGTGTCTGGAAGACAGAAAACACATAAAATTAATTGAGTTTTAACAGTATTTGGAGGCAGTTGAGGTTAAGCACTCAACAATGATGTCCCTTACTTCAGGAGCCATTGACTGTTTGTCATAAGTTTACTTTATGCATGGGTTCTATTCTTAGATTATTTCTGTATGTTTCTTAGAAGAGAGACAGGGCAGGAGAATTAACTATCAATCTACTGTGCGCCAGTTCCTTTACTGTATTCCCTTATGCAATTCTTACAGTAATCCTTTAAAGTAACTGTTATAATTCATATTTAACTGATAAAGAAAACCATGTTTACAAAACTGATCAAGGGTAAGAGGGAAGATGTGAACATCAGTCCGTTGGGTTATGCCTCATATTCTCTCCATTGTGATAAAAATGGTGCTTCAACATGGGTTCTCACCATCTGGCTATTTAATACCGGCTCCTGCCAACAGCATTGGATGAGATGAGATGAGAAGTTTGTTTCCAAAGTTATTCTATTATATTTAAACTCTACTATTTATGAGTAGGATGTCAAGACATGTTTTAGAGGCATAGAGAGCAACTGATTAGTTCACCTACACATTTTTCAGGTTTACTATAACTTTCGTGTGCCACATTGTATCAACTTTACCAACTTTAGTGCTTCACTGTTCTGTTTTATAAAACTCAGAATTTCACTTTTCATGTAAAGCACTTTGCTGCTCTCTTAGTCACTAGATGGCAGTTCTGTATCTCTGTAAATTACCACTGCAGCAGGAAATGAGAGATCTTAAGCCAGTTTGCTCTGCACAAATGATGGACATAGGAGGACTTCTGGTCCATCAAGACTGCCTGTGTTATTCCGTGGCTGTAACGGGGATGTCCAGGACTGCTTAGTCAGAGGCACGAAGCAGAGTCAGAAAGCATCCTCTTAAGTTCTTCTTCAGATGTGAGTTCAGGCACCTGTCTTCTCACCTGAGCACATTGGAGTTTATTGAATGTGTTCAGACTCTTACTCTCTCCCTGTACTTAATAAGTCTGGGAGCTCCATACCCCTAGAAAAAACATAAGACTCATAAAGCCTTTTCTCAACTAAACAGAGTTGAGGGCTATGGTGTTGCCCGAGAGTCTGATGCTTAAAGAAAATACAGCTGGTGCTCAGGCGGAAGGAAAGAGCATCAGCTACTCCTGGAGGGCTTTTACTGATGCTCCTATGGAATGAGCAATTTCAAAATAAAACCACATGGCTTAAACCTCACTAACTGATTATTTTATTTTCAAGGAATATGCTCTGAAAATCTGCTATGTCTAAAAAGCTATTTCATAAAACTGAAACAGTTCTGTTTTTTATTCTCTGGTATTTGAAATACTATTAAAACTGTAAATCCTTTAACATTCTACAATATACAAATAGGCAAATATCAATTATATTCTCTAAAAATGTCTGCTCCCATGTTAAAGTTTAATATATAGCAGCAAAACTGGTTACCACCCAATTTTTAACTCATTTTTTGCTTTTGAAATTACATATAAAACTTGTGTTTTGAAGTATTTTCCTAAAACTCAGCATCTTTCTGATATAAATAGACTAGTTGCAAGGTAACTAGAATGAAGTTTGATCTTTAAAACTTTAGCTTTGTGTAAGAATTGATAACAAGAGGCAATTGGGTCTCTCCACGTTATGATATTTATTAATTGTGAATAGCCACATCTATTACAAAATGGCGAATAATAAAAAGAAATCAAACAATATCAGCACTCTCTTACCCCACACGTACAGTTTATATGCAAATAAATTCTCATAGGTCAGAAAAATGCCTATGATTTCAGATAACTGGTAAAATACTATCTCATTCCAGTTTTAACCTCATTTGAAATTGACTTAAAACTCTTCTCTTAGATTCCTGCTCTGATCAGTGCCCCCTGGTCCCCTCAATGCCTCATTGGATTGCAAACTTATCTGAGGAATTGAATATTCTTTTCCATTTCTTCTCTTTAAGGTATCTGTGATAGTGCTTTTTATGCAATGACCACTTGGTACAATTCAGTATTAGTTTCAGAAACATCTTTAGTTAGGAACAAATCAAGGAAACAGATGTGAGGAATGTGGGGGATGCCTAGCTGATGGTGCTTCAGGGATTCCTCACGTGAGTCTTGTCATAGAATAGTTTAAAGAATAAAGCAGCATTAGTCAGTTCAAAAGTGTGGGGTGAACATAATTCTAAATAATGATGGAGACGTAAAAACAAGAAGCCACTTGAATTTCGTTGAAAGGTGTTAGACACATCAAAGGGCTGGGAAAAAACATTGTTTAATGTAAGTTCTTTCTAAACTCTAAGGCAACAAGTAATATGAATTTACATGATAATTATAAACCACAAAACAACAATTCACAAGACAAGTAAACAACTAAAGTAGAAACCAGAGTAAGAAAAATAGAGGTTAAAGCAGAGATGGAGAGTGATGGTTGGGGTCAGAAACCATGGCTTAGTCATCCTTGAAGTCTCCCTCAGACTCTGATCATTCCTAGCGCTCAGTAAAGAGTTTGACCCCATGAGCCTGGGGAGGGCCAAAGTGAGAGGTGGTTGGGAGGGGAGACAATGCAAGGATACCCTTGTGGAGGCACTGACATTGAAAATCAGTGACATTTTTGCCAAGGTGTTTACCATATTCAAGATTATTCTGGAAAGTTAAGGATTTTTCTGGAATGTACATTTTCATTTTATGGAAACTCCAACTAGCCCAGAGAAAGATTTAGACATTTTAGCTTTAGAAATAAAGAGAGGGGCCAGCCCGGTGGTGCAGCAGTTAAGTGAGCACACTCCGCTACGGCAGCCCCGGGTTCAGAGGTTTGGATCCCGGGCGCACACCAATGCACCGCTTGTCGAGCCATGTTGTGGCGGCATCCCATATAATGTGGAGGAACATGGGCACAATTGTTAGCCCAGGACCAATCTTCCTCGGCAAAAAGAGGAGGATTGGCATTGTAAGTTAGCTCAGGTTTGATCTTTCTCATAACACAAAAAAAAGAAAGAAAGAAATAATGAGAAACTTTTTTGTCAGTTTTAATAATGAAAACCAATTAGCAACTGGGAAACAGTTACAATTTGAGATGAGAATGTGAAGAAAGAATTAGACGTCACATGTTGTTGTTTTTCTCTGGGGCAGTAAGGCTTGCAAGGGGAATGAAGTTCCATCTTTGCTCTATTGAGTTTGAGAAGGTGTAAAATTCATTTGTGCTGGGCAACACTGTTGACCTGTGGAGAAAAACAAATGGTTCAAGCAGCTGATCTAAAGGAATAACTGAACTCATAAAAGTTTTTAGCTTATAAAGTGTGCTTCCACTCTATTTAACTTTACTGGACATCCATTGACCTCTATGTGCAAGGTATTTGTGGTAGGTATCGAAGGAAATATAAAGAATTATACGGTTCCAAGCTCCTCCACATACATGAAATTGTTTGCAAGATATAATTTGATTCTGCCAAGGTATTTAGTGTATGTTGTATTACAGAACCTTAAAAAAAATGAGAATGTTATCGAGAAATTGTAATTAAGGACAGCTTCTTAGGAGAGGTGGACTAGATCAAGTCCTCAAAGGGACCACTTTTGAGCAGGTGGAGGGAAGAAAGAGTGAGGATTTCAGATGGGAGAAGAGAGGAAAGGTACTGAAGTAGAAAGGAACATGGCATTTGGGCATGGGAGTGGGGAGGCCATGACAGGCACAGTATTCCCGTGACTGAGAGGCAGCTCAGTTTCCTCCTGCAGGAACCCAGCACTGCTTCCCACCTCCTGGCCTCCTCCACCTGCAGACTCCGTGGTTGAGCCAAGGCCTATCTTTTTTGTGTGTGTGAGGAGATCAGCCCTGTGCTAACATCTGCCAATCCTCCTCTTTTTTTGCTGAGGAAGACTGGCCCTGGGCTAACATCCATGCCCACCTTCCTCCACTTTGTATGGGATGCTGCCACAGAATGGCCTGCCAAGCGCTGCGTTGGTGCGCACCCGAGATCCTAACCGGCGAAGCCCGGGCCACCGCATTGGACCACGCATGCTTAACAGCTTGCGCCACCGGGCCGGCCAAGACCTATCTTATCTGGATCGCTGCCTAGTCTTCCAACAGGTCCCTTTCCTTCAGTCTTAATTTCTTCTAATCTTTCCTTCACAATGCCTCCAGAGTTACCTTCTAGAATCCAAATTTGCTTAAATCTGATATCTGCTTAGACTCCTTCAATGACTGCTCAGAGCATCCGAGAGAGCATTCAGACTCCTGAGCTGGACACGCAGGCTTTCTCTTGCTGTCCTCATCTTTAGCCTCATCACCCACTGTGTCCTACATGTTCGCTTTGTTCCAGCCTTAAAAATACCCCCATTTTCTGAAAGCTTTAGCATCCTTTATATCTGTCTTTTTATATGTGTTTCTTCTGCACTCCTACCCCCTTTATTAATCAACTTAATTCCTATTTCTTGATCTAAACTCATATCAAATGTTCCTTCCTCTTGGAGACATTCCTGAGAGGTCTCCATCTAGAGACCCATTTTGATGTCCCCACTCTGGGACCCTGTACTTATTTCCTTTTCCATAACTGTTGTTTTATTCTTGTCTCATAGACAGTGAGCTCCTTAAATCTGAGACGATCCTTCTTCTTGATGAATAAATGGCCAACAACAGGATACATTGGAGCATATGAGGAAGCCATTTGGTGTAAAACTAATTCGGCCTGACCTTGTTTTTTTTTTCTTTTCCCCAAAAGGGGCCTGTAGCCTCTGTTCATCCATTGTATATCGGCTTTAAGCAATTAACGTGTCCCAAAGACAAAAGCAATGCCCTTAAGGTGTAAATGCAACTTCCCCCACATTAGCATTTCCTTAAGGATAAGCATTTCTCCATAGGCTAGGATTTGATTGCTGCGCTCATTCCGTGACCACCAAACTTGAGACAACAGCCACGCCCATGGAGACAGCACACCTGATACCCACAGTGTCCATCAATCCACGTGCCAACAGGTCAATGTCGTGGCTATTGTAAAAGGGACATTGCAATCACATGTGGTACATGCTCTTTGATGGTATATAACCACACTATACACCCCACTTCTTTGCAGTGCTCCATTTCTTTGTGAAAGGACTCTCCTGGGCTATATGATCCTCAAAGCTTGGCTCATAATAAACTCACCCCAATTTTGATTTATTGGTTGGTTATGGATTATTTGTGACGATATTCTATTTGTCCCTCCAGTATCTAAACACCGTACCTGACACCTTTGGTGCACTCAGGAAATGTTTGATGAGTGAATAAGTATGTGTGAGACCACACTGGCTGGAGCAGAAGGGGCTTTTTAGGGAGTGGTAGAAAATTCGCTCACATTCCTACCATAGTGGTTGAGGCTGTGGGCTTTGGACTAGTTTGTCTGGGCATCAATCCCAGTTATTCCACTTTTAACTGGAGAACCTGTGGAAATATTTACTCTCTGAACCTTAGTTTCCTCATCTATCAAAAGGGGCTACTGAGAACTCCTGTCTTGTAGCGTTTTAGTGAGATTTACATGCATTAACTCATGTAAAGTGCTTAGAAGAGCTCCTGGCACATAGTAGGCACTTAAATGTTAGCTGTTATGTTATCATTATTGCTCTTACATATAAGCAATATTCTGGTTTTGAAAAGATGCTTTCATAATATAGTTGATCCTCATTATTTGTGGATTCCGTGTTTGCACACTTGCCCACTAGCTAAAATGTACCGGCAGCCCCCAAATGAACACTCTCAGGGCTTTCATGTCCATTTGCAGATATGCACAAAGTGGTGAGAAATTTGATTCACTAGACGTGCACGTTCCCAGCTGAGGGGGAACAAGGTGCTGCTCTGCCCTCTTGTTTCAGCCCACATTGTAAACAAGTGTCCTTCTTGCAGTCTATTTAGTGCCTCATTTCTTATCTTTTTGTGCATTATGTTGGTGACCTTGCCATTTAATATGTCCCCCATGTGTAGTGCTGCAATGCTGCCTGGTGTTCCTCAGGGCAAGAGGCTGTGACGTGCCTTTACTGAGACAGTATGTGTGTTCGACAAGCTACTATCAGACACGAGTTACAGTGCTGTTGGTGTGAGTTCAATGTTAATATATCAACAATATATATTAAATAAGGTGACTTTAAAGAGAACACACAGAGAACAAGGTAATGTACTGATGAGTTGAAGAAAATGTGACTAAGGCTTACAGAAACCTAACACTGCATTTCCCGTAGGAGCAGTGGGTCATAATCACCGATTCAGTGTACACAATGACCTTATAGAATGTCACACTGTGCAGAAAGAGAACTGACTGTATCTTATGTAATCCTCACATACTCCTTTATAGCAGGCAGGGTACGGAACAGGGTGTCCACATTTTACTATTAAAGTAAGGCTATTAAAGACCTTGTGAACCAAGTGGAGAATTTAAAATGTCTTGTGTTCAGCATAAGAGTCATGAGTTTTTGAGCGAGGAAGATCTATGATGCACTGATGTTTAAGGAACAGTTACCTGGCAAGAGAAGGTAGTATTGAGAGGAAGAGGGAGAACTGATCTGGAAAGGAGAACCAGCTGTTAAACTCTCCACGTATTCCCATTGCTAGGTGAGGAGATTCGCAGCTAAGGTGCTGATGTGATAAAGGAAAAGTAGCAGCCAAAGGATAAAATAATGGATTTGGTAACCATATATAGGGTGTAAATCAGGCTGTGGTTCTCAAAGTGGAGTCCTTGGACCAGCAGCATCAGCATCACCTGGGAACTGGGCTGAAATGCAAATTGTCAGGTGCTGCTGCAGACCTGCTGAACTGGCAAGTCTGGGGTGGGGCCTGGCAATCTGGGTTTCAACAAGGCCTCCAGGTGCTTCTGGTGCCCATCAAGTTTAAGAACCAATGAATTAGGGGCCGGCCCCGTGGCTTGGCGGTTAAGTGCGCACGCTCTGCTGCTGGTGGATCAGGTTCGGATCCTGGGCGCGCACCAAGGCACCGCTTCTCCTGCCATGCTGTGACCAAGTTCCACATACAGCAACTAGAAGGATGTGCAGCTACGACACACAACTATCTACTGGGGCTTTGGGGGGGAAAATAAATACATAAAATCTTCAAAAAAAAAAGAACCAATGAATTAGAAAAACGATTCCAACACATCACTATGTCCAGGTAAGCTGCAAGGCAGGAGGTGGTATTTGTTTGGAGGATAAGATGCATTTTATTTATTTTTTTTTTTGTGAGGGCGATCAGCCCTGAGCTAACATCCATGCTAATCCCCCTCATTTTGCTGTGGAAGACTAGCTCTGAGCTAACATCCACTGCCAATCCTCCTCCTTTTATTTTCCCCCAAAGCCCCAGTAGATAGTTGTATGTCATAGTTGCACATCCTTCTAGTTGCTGTATGTGGGATGCGGCCTCAGCGTGCTCGGAGAAGCCGTGCGTCGGTGCGCGCCCGGGATCCGAACCCGGGCCGCAGGTAGCGGAGCGTGTGCACTTAACTGATAAGCCACGGGGCCGGCCCAAGGTGCATTTTAAGTTTCAGGAAATAGTAGTTCAGCATCTATTTCATCGTAAGGATTCCAGAGATGCCATTTTAGCTCTCTGGTGTGAAGCTCTTTTGTCCACAATATGTTCTCCTTTAGAGAGCCCTTGATAAGTTATTTACCACTTCCCACATGTTCTGAGAGTCTCTTCTTTCTTGAAATCCCCTTTCAGACTTGAAAACGTACTTTATTTTTGTGCATAATCTCCTCTATTTAAAATCTGGATTTCTCTTCCTGTAGGATCCTGTGTGGCACATGTATCCTTACTGTAAATTTGGAATGCCATTGATTTGTTCCAAAACCTTAGAATGTTTTAGAACTTAGAACCTGATGAATAGACAATTTATATGCTTCTGTTTAGGATTCATATTTTTCAGATGTCTAGAGGTATCCCAACTTGCCAGTAATGTGGCTTTAGGTTTAGCAGAACTTGAAAATTTGAATATACTAGAAAACGAATTACATCTCTCATACTAACATTTACAAAATAAATGATCAGAATGTTAACTTACCAATAAGCACTTTCTATATTCTAGGCTCTATATTATGCTTACATAATAAACATGATAAAGTTTCAAAGAGGAGCCAATTAACTTTTGAGCAAAAGCTTGACTTGAGTGTATATTGGCTTCATTTTGACAGTTGTAGCCTTAATATTATAGTAATGTTTTCTTTTTCTGGGAATCAGATAATCTTGTTGTTGGGGGAAGAGGGAGAATCTCCCTCTGCCCTTTCCCTTAAGGTTCTTATGGCTGGCCAAATAATTAACAAGCCAAGTTAGCAGGAGAAAATAATAACAAGTTTAATAACATGTATACATGGGAGAAACTCAGAAATGAGCAACTCATCCCTCTGTCTAAGCTGCCTGCTTAAGTATTGCAGTTAAAGGCGAGGAACGTGTTGGGGGTGGGTAGTGGTCTGGGACCTCAGAGGGCAAGAGGCAACTCACATGGAGATAGAAATGCAAATGTTTGCCTGACAACTCCTCTCAGGGTCATCTATAGATAATGTGGAGGGAGAGATAAAGTTTTTGATATAAGGGGCTTGGTGTCTTTCCTGTTCTAACCGCTATCCTACATTATCTTTACAGCCATCATGATAATAACTCCTTCCTGAAACAGATCTTTTGTTTTAAATTCTTTAGGTAGTCTGGGAGGGGAAACTCAAATATTCTTCCTGAGCTCTCTGAGTCCTTATTGTCTTCAGCTCGAAATAATCTGCATACCAGAGTTGTGCCTCCTGGGGTAACTTGCCCTGAGCACCATCAGTTCCCTCCTCTGAAACTTTCCTAGAAGTTTCACAGTCCTTTTGAAAATTAAAGACGTTTCATAGTCCAGAAGCTGAGTTGGTAGATTGTTTCATCTCACTGAGCACATTTCTTAGTCCTGATAATAGATAGTTCAATTAAGTACATTTTAGAAGGTGGTGATGCAGGTGGGCTCTCAAGGTTACACCTATATCGTGGAAGCAAGCAATCAAGTATTTAATGGAAGCATTTCTATGTAAACGAAAGAAAAACAAGGTTAATGGTTGGAGCAAGTTGTAAAGCAGTTTCTGAGTTTAGAGGACAGCCAGATAAGATTTTTAGATGTCAGCGTCAAAGCAGCTTTTGCAGTTTAAAATGTCTCTGATGATGTCATCGGGTAATCTCTTAAGTTTATAGCAAGTCCATCAGCTTCAGTTTGAAAGGCTTCAGGAAAAAGGGCAGGTTCAGTTTTCAGTGATTCCAAATGAAAATGATGGAAAAAATAAAAAACGTTAGTTTGGACATCTGTAGCCAGATATTTTAGGAGACTAGAAGAAATCAGGATCCAGTCAAGTCAACAATATAAAACAAAAACCTTAAAAGATGAAGGATGTAAATTATGTTAAAAATTTAATATGTTAACACCTTAAGGGGCAGTTGGGGCGAGTCTTCTATGAATAGTCTCTATCGATCCCAACTGACTCTGTTCGCGGAAGACTCACCCTAAACTGTTCAGAGAAAATTGAGAACAAGGGAGTGCTACAGAGGGATAAGTTTGGGAGGGTCGGGGTGGAGGGGGCCCAGGTGGGGACATGTGTGTGCACCTTGATAGCTGTTTCGCGCCGTAGCAATTCGCGCCATAAAATGTAACTGTCTGAATGTTTTGAATTAACCAATCATGTAAAACCGCGCCAACCTTTTCCCGCTTTATGCTCCCAAATCCTATAAAAGAACTTGCCCCCTAAGGCTCGGGGTCGACCCCTCTGTCTCCTGCGAGGGACACGAGTCGACCCGGAGCTCCGCTCAATAAACCTCTTGCGTTTGCATCAAGTTCGGTCTTCTGTGTCTGTGGGCCCGCGTCATCCCGAGACCTGGTGAGTTGGGATTTCCCTCCCCTTCCCCTTGGGAATCCAACATTTGGGGGCTCGTCCGGGATCCACGCGGTAACCCCAGACTCCGAAGACCCCTTGGAGGTAGGCCTGAGTGACTGAGTGTGTGAGTGTGTGCGGCGCCGCAAAGTATTGTTTTATTGTTTTGGTTTCAGTATCGGGCAGCCGCCGCTTCGGGCCGTGAGGACCGAACGGCTGCAGTGGCAGACGTGCTAGGGACTGCAGGCTGCAACCCTGGGGGACGCCCCAAGGGATAAGGGGAGTCAGGAAAGCCTGACCAACCCCCCTTCCAGGTGGGAAAAGGAGCGATACCTTTTCCCGGGGAGGACTCGGAAACCCCTCCCGTCTGAAGCCGCCTTCGGCTGGCTTGTAGAGACGCCTTCCGGGCAGGGTTGTCTGTGTTTTAGTGTGTCTTTAGTGTTTATTGTTCTGTTTTTGTTCGTTACGTGGACTTCCTTTGACGGGATGGGACAGACTGTGACGACCCCGCTTTCCTTGACCCTAGACCACTAGACTGAAGTGCGAGCGAGAGCGCACGACTTATTGGTAGAAATAAAGAAAGGGCGCTGTCCGTTTATCGCCGGGCTCTAGTGGCGGGTCTCCGAGGGGCCGCAAGGCGGCCCACCAATTTGGCTAAGGTAAGAGAGATCCAGCAGGGGCCCACTGAACCTCCCTCCGCTTTCCTAGAGCGATTGATGGAGGCTTACCGCAGGTATACACCCTTCGACCCATCCTCGGAAGGGCAAAAGGCCTCTGTCATTATGGCCTTTATTGGACAGTCTGCCCCAGATATAAAAAGGAGATTACAAAGGCTAGAAGGGCTGCAGGACTACGACTTGCGGGATGTGGTAAAGGAGGCTGAAAAGGTGTATCATAAAAGAGAGAGTGAGGAGGAAAAGCGAGAGAGAGAGAGAAGGGAGGCTAAAGAGAGGGAAGATAAGAGAGATAGGAGACAAGAGAAGAAACTGACCAAAATACTGGCCGCAGTGATAAAGGCGACAGGGCCAGATCATAGGCAGTCAGGGAACCTGGGCAACGCCCCACGACCAGGCTCACGCAGACGACAGCCCTAAGACAAGGACCAATGTGCCTATTGTAAGGAGAGAGGACACTGGGCAAGAGAATGCCTGGTTCCTTGCCGGTCTCCTTGGAACACCCCTCTCCTGCCTGTAAAAAAAGCCTGGAACTGCTGATTATAGGCCGGTCCAGGATTTGAGGGAAGTGAACAAGAGAGTGCAGGACTTACACCCTACTGTGCCAAACCCATATAGCCTACTCAGCTCCCTCCCCCCATCACGGAAATGGTATACTGTCCTGGACCTGAAAGATGCATTCTTCTGTCTGCGGCTGCACCCAAAGAGCCAATTACTTTTTGCTTTTGAGTGGCGCGACCCTGATATGGGGATCGCTGGACAACTGACTTGGACAAGACTGCCTCAAGGGTTTAAAAACTCCCCCACCCTGTTCGATGAGGCCCTCCACAGGGATTTGACTGACAATAGGGTTAAAAACCCTCAAGTGACTCTTTTACAGTATGTAGATGATCTACTGTTGGCGGCGGAAACCCCGGGAGACTGTGAGGAAGGAACCAAGCGCCTCCTGGCCGAGTTGGGTGAGTTGGGGTACCGGGCGTCAAAGAAGAAGGCACAATTGTGCCAGGAGAAAGTAGTCTACTTAGGCTACACACTAAAAGACGGCCAAAGGTGGTTAACCGACGCCCGGAAAAAGACTGTGACTCAGATCCCGGCCCCAACCTCCGCTCGCCAGGTAAGGGAATTCCTGGGGACGGCCGGTTTCTGCCGGTTGTGGATCCCAGGGTTTGCTACCCTGGCTGCTCCACTGTACCCATTGACTAAGGAAAGTGGGAACTTTGTCTGGACTCTAGAGCACCAGAAGGCTTTTGAGACTCTAAAACGGGCATTATTAGAGGCACCCGCGTTGGCCCTACCAGATTTGACCAAGCCCTTCACCTTGTATGTAGATGAAAGAAAGGGAATCGCCCGGGGAGTCCTAACTCAAGCCCTTGGGCCCTGGAAGCGCCCAGTCGCATATCTATCAAAAAAACTGGATCCGGTAGCCAGTGGATGGCCTTCCTGCTTAAGGGCGATTGCCGCCACTGCCCAGCTGGTAAAAGATGCAGATAAGCTAACTCTGGGCCAACAGATAACCATAGTAGCCCCCCATGCCTTGGAGAGCATTATCAGACAGCCTCCAGATCGATGGATGACTAACGCCCGGATGACTCACTACCAAAGTCTGCTCCTAACTGAGAAAATTACCTTCGCCCCACCGGCCATCTTAAACCCGGCCACACTACTGCCCGAAGCAGATGATGAAGTACCTATTCACCAATGCGGCGACATCTTAGCATCAGAAACGGGGACCCGACCCGATCTGCCAGATGAGCCATGGGCTGGAGCCCCTAATTGGTACACCGACGGCAGCAGCTTCATGGCAGAAGGTAAGAGGATGGCTGGGGCGGCTGTGGTAGACGGGAAAAAGACTCTGTGGGCAAGCCGCTTGCCGGAAGGGACTTCTGCACAAAAGGCTGAGCTTATCGCCCTGACACAGGCGTTAAGTTTAGCTGAAAATAAGACTGTGGCCCAGGTCATCAGAAAGGCACCGACCCCATAGCTCAAGGGAACCGCCTAGCCAAGCGGGCGGCACTAGGACCTATGGTCCTGGCTCTCCAGGGAGCTAAGGTCAGCAAAGCTGCCTCCGGTGGGGAACTAACTAAAAAAGAGAAAGTCCTTTCCGTTGCAGAAGGGCGAGAATATCTATCACATCTACACCGGCTAACCCACTTGAGCCCTCAGAAACTAATTGAAATTATCTAGGCCTCCCCGTACCAGGTACCAGATTTGAAAAAAACGGCTGAAGAAGTTTATAAAAATTGTAGAGCCTGCGCTCTCACAAACGCTGCAGTTTCCAAATGCAGCACGGGACACAGACTCCGGGGAAATAGGCCAGGAGCCTTTTGGGAGATAGACTTTACTGAAATCAGACCGGCCCGGTATGGAAATAAATATCTTCTAGTATTTGTAGATACCTTCTCGGGATGGGTAGAGGCTTTCCCCACCCGAAAAGAGACTGCCTCTGTAGTAGCCAAGAAGATATTGGAAGAAATCCTCCCGAGATTCGGGATCCCAAAGGTAATTGGATCTGACAACGGTCCTGCATTCGTTGCCCAGGTAAGTCAGGGACTGGCCAGTCAACTGGGGATCAATTGGAAATTACATTGTGCTTATAGACCCCAGAGTTCAGGCCAGGTAGAGAGGATGAATAGAACAATTAAAGAGACCCTAACTAAATTGTCTATGGAGACCGGCGATAGTGACTGGACAGCCCTCCTGCCCTTTGCCCTGTTCCGCATCCGGAACACCCCACAGGGACCCTTAAAACTTACACCCTTTGAGATCCTCTATGGAACCCCTCCCCCTTTGGCACAAATAGGGATACATGACCCTGACATTGTACCTTCTATACCTTTGTCAGCCCGCTTGAAAGCACTCGAGGCTGTCAGGCGCGACATCTGGAACCAGCTAAAAGAGGCTTACCAGCCTGGTGATCTGCTCATACCGCACCAGTTCCAGGTTGGGGACTCTGTCCTTGTGAGACGACATCGGACGGGGTCGCTAGAACCACGTTGGAAGGGGCCCTACGTGGTGCTCCTCACTACACCCACAGCAGTCAAGGTGGACGGTATAACTTCCTGGGTTCACGCTACACACGTGAAGAAGGCACCCCAGAATGCAGCAGATCTTTGGAAGGTGGAAAAGACTGATAACCCTCTTAAGCTGCGTTTGCGTCGTGGGGACGGCAGACAGACCGTCCAATCCTAACCCCCACGCTCCTCAACTGCTCACGTGGCAAGTCGTCTCCCAGGTAGGAGATATAACCTGGTCAATCCAAAAAACTGCTTCCCCTTGGACATGGTGGCCAGACTTACACCCTGACCTTTGTAAACTGGCTATAGGAACCCCCGACTGGGATTTCATGGGTCGACGAGGGGGGGCAAAACAAGCCGGAGGATGCCACTCCCCCCATCGCAAGGGTAAACTAAAGGCATACCCCTATTTTTGCGTGCTTGTGCAGTTAGTGCCGCCAATAGTTTCGAAGATGAGTTTGATCAGAAATCTATACTAAGGAAAAGAGAACCAGTATCCCTCACCCTAGCTGTGCTCCTGGGACTGGGAGTTGCCGCGGGCGTAGGAACCGGCACTGCAGCCTTAGTTGCAGGGGAGAGAGGATTAACTGCCCTGAGCAATGCTATAGATGAAGACCTCAGGACTTTAGAGCAGTCTATCTCTAAGCTAGAAGAGTCCCTCACCTCCCTGTCTGAAGTAGTGCTCCAGAATAGAAGGGGATTAAATCTGTTGTTTTTAAGGGAGGGAGGGCTTTGTGCAGCTCTTAAAGAAGACTGCTGTTTCTATGCAGATCACACAGGGGTAGTCCGAAACTCAATGCAAAAATTAAAGAAAAGATTAGACATGAGGCAGCAAAGCAGGGAGGCGCAACAAAGCTGGTTTGAATCCTGGTTCACTAAGTCCCCCTGGATGACGACCTTACTATCCTCCCTAGCAGGACCCTTGCTGATTCTTTGTCTACTTTTGGTTTTCGGACCGTGTGTTTTCAATAGAATTACTGCTTTCATATGCAGTGCATGCTAGGATGCTCCAACGCCATTACCAAGCTCTCCCACGCCATGAGCCAGTAATAGTAGACACCGAAAACTAAGTTCTAAGATTAGAACTAGGGACAAAAGAAGAAGTGGGGAATGAAGGATGTAAATTATGTTAAAAATTTAATATGTTAACACCTTAAGGGGCAGTTGGGGCGAGTCTTCTATGAATAGTCTCTATCGATCCCAACTGACTCTGTTCGCGGAAGACTCACCCTAAACTGTTCAGAGAAAATTGAGAACAAGGGAGTGCTACAGAGGGATAAGTTTGGGAGGGTCGGGGTGGAGGGGGCCCAGGTGGGGACATGTGTGTGCACCTTGATAGCTGTTTCGCGCCGTAGCAATTCGCGCCATAAAATGTAACTGTCTGAATGTTTTGAATTAACCAATCATGTAAAACCGCGCCAACCTTTTCCCGCTTTATGCTCCCAAATCCTATAAAAGAACTTGCCCCCTAAGGCTCGGGGTCGACCCCTCTGTCTCCTGCGAGGGACACGAGTCGACCCGGAGCTCCGCTCAATAAACCTCTTGCGTTTGCATCAAGTTCGGTCTTCTGTGTCTGTGGGCCCGCGTCATCCCGAGACCTGGTGAGTTGGGATTTCCCTCCCCTTCCCCTTGGGAATCCAACAAAGACAATTAACAAAACCAGGATCTAATATCCGCAAATCTACACTATAGTTTTTACAGAAATATAATTTTTCTTTCTAAAATCACCCTCATTTTTATCAAAGATAGACAAATTAAAACTAAGTAGTTTGCAAAATAAGTCTAGTTCCAATAGAGTTGGCCCAATTATTTACATAAGTACAGCAAGAATGGCAATTGATCACATAGGCTCTTTTAAATCTGCTTTGCTGGAACTTTTTATAAGGAATCTCAGATTGAACTTTAAAGGCCTCTCCAGGCCAGGAAAGCCAAGCCAAAATTTTGTTATCAGACTTTGCCTGTAATACCTACAGATTTGGGTGAACTCCTCTCTTCCGAGGTTCCCCCAAAATATTTCGAGGTTCCTTGTGCTTGCCAGATAAGTGACATTCTTTACTTATCCTGGTAAGTGCTGCTTGGAACATAAGGTACCAGGGCAATGTTTCCACGTGGCTTTATTCCATAAAGTCCAATCTTCATTCCTCAACAGCTGTATGGTTATATCGCAAATATGATGTTCCAGTCACAGCCTTGGTAATAGAACCAGTGTTTCCAATTGTGTCCTGTTATAAGGAGAAGAGATTCTTATTGAACTTATGCAAATAACTATATTGCCATGAAAACAACAATACTCACTAAGAGTTTCCAAATTCGAGGGATCAGATAGAGAGAAAGATAAATATTTCAATTTTACTTACAAAAATATTATTTACCAAATTGTTATAAGTCATAGCTAGCTCAGGAGAAAAGAGAAAAAGTTTTCCTTAAATCTAAAAAAACAAAACATTAAAAATTCAGCAATACTTCAAATGAAAAATAATAAAAATTATAATCATCCTTATCAGTTCATTCAGTCCTGTGTAATCCATTCTTGATCCCAATCTTTTTGTGAGCAGCTTCATGAAGTTATCAGTCTTTCCATCAGCTTTCTGTAATTTCTTACCAAGTTCAGTTTTATTATCAGAAAGTTTGTCAGAAACCTGTACTCCAGTGTAAATGTCAGAGTCCTTTCCATGAATTTTTCTGAAGTTGAAACATTTTGCAAGAGCATTAGAGCAAAGAAATAAGTCTGCAAACAAGACCTCAAAATGGCAATTGACAGAGAAATTTGGTTAATTTTGTGACATACAACACTTTAAAATAATAATAACCAGAATTATGACTGATAATCAGGACAGATCAGAATTTCAGTAATGTTATACAATTTTAAAACACCTATGTCAATAACATTTGCCCACATAACAGCACCTAAGCAGACTTACCATCACTTGTCTGACAATGCTTTCCATGTAATTTAATATACGGAATAAGCCTAATAAATTTAGTATCTTTCCCTTTGTAGGAAGAGAGCAAATTTCTTTGAGAAGTTCCAGGGCCCTTTGAAAATTCTCAAAGAAAAAAAGTAAAAAAAAGACTTTATTTATATGAATTTTGGGGAGCTTGTCAAAAATAGAAAACGTTAAAGCAAAGAGAGCATTGACAGTCCAAAAACTTTAATAGAGAGACCTCAGTCTTTTGAACGCAGGAAATCATTTTAACAGATTTTTTTTTTTCTGTCTTTTAGGTAGACTTACCCAAAGGTAAAGAAAAATCTTTTATAACCTCTTTATCAAGTTCAAGAAAATTATCCTTTTAAGAGAAAGAAGACCAAATTATAATTTTGTACCAGCTTCCTTCTGATATTAAAACTCATTTACTTAATTAAATTCATTTCAATCTTAGCCAACTTGACCATACAAAAACTGCTTTTCCAGAATTCCTCTTCCACAAACCTATAACTTTCTTTTTACACTCAGAATTTGTCCCATGTCTTTCTTTTCCCTCCTAGTTCTTGAAGACATATTTATCTTTCTTAATCAATCAAATAAAATATCTCCATTCTTTGTTCCTTCTTTATACATCTTACTTTCCTTGTACACAGACATAATTTTCTTAATATTTAGTAGCTTCAATCACATACACTAATTAGAAATTTTAACTCTTAGAAACCCCAATTTGTAAGTAAAAACTAAGTAAACAATTATAAACTTTCTTTTACATTAGGATCTTGTAGCTTGGAAAATTTATAAAGACTTCATAACTTCTAGAAATATGTTCCTTTATAGTACAATCTTTTAATAAAACACACGTTTACCAATAGACCCAAAACACCTTTTAGTTTTCCTGTAATGAAAAGCCAAAAGTAGACAAACGTAAGTTTAGCAATCAATGTCTAATATCTTATCTTATTTGGAAATGATAATACTCAGTGAATTTTTATCACAAAATTTAGCAAAACTCTAAAGTTTTATGTCACCAAAAAGAGTTTGGAAGCTGTAACCACCATAACACATAATTATTGTTTAAAGTTCACCCAACATTCATCTTTTTCACAACTATTTAGTTACTTGTTCCCAATAATTATTTAGATTGTCTATAAGACTTCATAAGACATTAGATAAAATTAGCCATCATTTAAATTACTATTTTTGTTAACCAGTTCTGTAATAGAAATAACATCAGTTTTTTGTACAAAACTTCGTGTAAATTTCATCACCTCTTATACCTTTAACCATAGTTATCATTAAGATTTTTATTAATAGGTCTGGGTCTTCTGATTTTGGACAAGGGAAGAATTCCCAGTCAGACATTTTAAAATATACTCAGGCAAAGTTGATGTAACCTCTTTATATAAAATTAGCTCAAACATTCCAACCTTTATAATCTTATCAACACTTACACTTTTACATGTTCTCAATTCAATTGTAACCTGAGTCAAGCTCTTAAGGCTATTTAAATTTTTCCCTTCCTTTTTCTGGCCCTTTTTTAGGTACCAATTAAACAATTGTGTGAGAGCTCTCAAAACATATTTTTTTCCCCCAATTTAGAAGTTTTCCCAATTCAAAGAATCCGTCATCTGGCCATTGACGAGTAGGATCTTCATTTGTATATTTATTCCAATAGTGACTCGATCCAATAAGACTTTTTAAGAAAGACCCAGAGGTAACTTTCCACGCTTAGAATAAATCTTTACCGTGGATGCAAGAGGCGTCCCTGGTGAGGGCGCAGATGATGTAGCCTGCATGATCCACAGAATTCACTCCCAAAGATATTCAGAGAAAGTAAAGACCTTCGTTGCACAGGCGGTAAGGATGGTGTAGTGAAAACGGTGTCTCCGGTCTCCTACAATAGTGTGGGACGCCTCCAGTCACAGACCCGCTACGCTAATCTGTGACACCGGGCAGGTGATACTGGTATGGGATTTTTCCAGCACTAACAAGCAACGAAGGTTAAGACGACAAAAGCCCTCATGGACTGGGCCCTTTATGACAAACTCCCCTGAGAGCTTGGCACAGCCAGACAAAGAGACAGTTCAGAACCCCAGTCTACTCGACTGGCCACCAAGGGGCACCCCAGTAAATGCGCCTTCCATATGGTGGAGACCAAGGAGGATATTCTCACTTGGCACAAAGCCAAGTTGTCTCAGGACACAGAACAAGACAGAAGGAAAAACCTCATCCGGTTTTTTTCTTATGTGCACAATGACAGCTTTAGCCACGCCTTAGGTCTGTTGGAGCCAGAATAATACCTAGGAGGGGAGGTGTCACGGGGTTGGGGACTGTGTGCTTTACAGAGTACCTCGTCATTGTATGGACATTTTCTTGCAGTTGACGGGGGACCTGTGTCATCTACCCCGTTCCGTGACCCAACTTATCCTGTCACGGGAGTTTCCTGAAAGTGGCGACTGCCCTAATGGCTCTTAACCGCTCGACCCGTGCCCACCAAATTTGTGGCCTTTTTGGCTTCCAAGATGCCCTTGGCAATGGCCTTCACTTCATGTGCATATTAACCCACAGCAAAGTTTGTCTAAATAGACGCCAGTCTGGTGAGACCCGCAAACTCACCAGTCTGTGGGGCCGGCCCGGACATTAGGCTTATAGGGTCTATGCCTGTGTCCTACCCTATGGTATTTCCTTCTTATGACACACGATACAAAAGACAAAGACAAAAGAGAAAAACAGAGACTATCTCTGGGAGGAAAAGGGATCAAGATCAAAACCAAGAGTACTCTACCAAATGTAC
The DNA here is from genome assembly GCF_020826845.1 of Diceros bicornis minor. Classification (NCBI taxonomy): domain Eukaryota; kingdom Metazoa; phylum Chordata; class Mammalia; order Perissodactyla; family Rhinocerotidae; genus Diceros; species Diceros bicornis. Next base: position 94,845,109 of record NC_080740.1, read on the forward strand.
CAGCGTCACTAAAAGCACAAGAAACTCGTTTCCCAAATATTTTCTCCTGCCAATCTAAATTTAGAAAGAGAAAAAAATTCTCACCACTTCCTTCCACCGGACTCCACAGGTAGAGATTCTGGGAGGCTGACGTGGTAAGAAGTCTTATATTTTGCCGACTTTCGTCAGGCGTTCCCGTATCTCATCATCTGAAGTAATCCAGGGAGAAGGCAGTTCTTCCAGCCAGAGAACGCAACTTGCCAGCCAGTGTAGCCCCACGTTGGGCACAAAAACTCTTGGGGGAGAGAGAGAATCTGCCTCTGCCCTTTTCTTAAGGTTCTTATGGCTGGCCAAATAATTAACAAGACAGGTTAGCAGGAGAAAATAAAACCAAGTTTAATAACATGTATACATGAGAGAAACTCAGAAATGAGCAACTCGTCCCTCTGTCTAAGCTGCCCGCTTAAGTATTGTAGCTAAAGACGAGGAAGGTGTTGGGGATGGGTAGTGGTCTGGGACCTCAGAGGGCAAGAAGACAACTCACATGGAGATAGAAATGCAAATGTTTGCCTGACAACTCCTCTCAGGGTCATCTATAGATAATGTGGTCAGGGAGAGATAGAGTTTTTGATAAAAGGGGCTTGGTGCCTTTCCTGTTGTAACCTCTAGCCTACATTATCTTTACAGCCATCATGATAATAACTCCTTCCTGAAACAGATCTTTTGTTTTAAATTCTTTAGGCAGTTTGGGAGGGGAAACTCAAATATTCTTCGTGAGTTCTCTGAGTCCTTATTGTCTTCAGCTCGAAATAATCTGCATACCAGAGTGGTGCCTCCTGGGGTAGCTTGCCCTGAGCACCATCACCTCCATTTATAAGGATGCACCCATTATATAGATTCTGTACAAAATTGCAAAGATCACTTTTTCCTTTTCAAAATTTATTTGTTTTAACTTTTAATAGTGAGAACCTTAGTGTTGGGTAAACTGCTGCACAATTACTGGAAATGCTGAGAGTCTTTTTGAAAAGTGTAGAAGTCTAAAGATAATGAAAAGTACATTTTTCGAATGTCAAGTCCCTTGATGATTTGATAAGCATCTGTCTAGTTGTACCCGGAAGAGATGGAAGATTAAACACCAGCACAGCACACAAGGAAACAGGCTGCAAACTTGAGGGCTTCCCATGGACCACAGAGTGCCTGGCTGACTCTTGGAGATTAAATCTGGGCTTTGTCCATGGGTGGACCCTGAGAGGAAAATTTTGCTTAAATGACCAGAGAATAGACAAAGTTTTATGTTGATAGTAATACTTACCATGTAAATTTCTTTATAAATCTCTGAATAAAATAAAAATTTATAACCCGCATATAAATTAACTCTTACTGACAAGCCCCACAGCCTTCTCTAGAGAGCTCAACAGAAAATATCTCCGCTGACTGTGAATTGTTCTTCTCTGAAAGCCAGCCAGCACTTCACTGATAGCCCTGGATAAGGAAGGCCAGATACAATTCTTTGAAGATGTTTAGCTGAATTCAGAACCAAAAATCCTACCTCCAGTTGGCTCCTCTGTGAGAATGGATGGCCGGCCTTGTTTCACAGCCTGAGCAATTGAGGTTTCAGATGAGATAAATTGCTTTGTTCCCTAGGGATGGAAAAGCTGGACTGTGACATCGATTCAATGCTGAGACTTTGCAGGTAAAGATAGGGTCATAGAGGGGAATAAAGATTTCAGCAAATTGGATTTTTGTTCTCAACAGTGGAAATAATTTAAGAAGCAGATAGTCTCTCACTCCAACTTCTCTTCCCTGTTCTCTGTCATATCACTGTAAAAATTCTCTCTATGAAAATTTCAATCTTTTTTCTTTGTAGTGTGTTTATTATCATCTTCACGAATTCTTTGACTTCATCACCTTTCTGGCACCACAACATTAGCCATTGAGATATTATTATAGATTCAGTTTTGCAATTTCATCCCCTTATCTCTATTTCGTCTGTCATTTCATAGTTTTAGTTCTTATTTTATCTTATGCTTGAAAACATTTGAAGCTTACAGTGTGTAACAGTTCCTTATTTTCTCAAATTTTTATCTAAGTGCCCTCAACTATCACTTTTTTTTAGAAAAGAAGTGAAATATATAACAGAACAATACACTGTAATAAATTGACCACTCATAATATTAAGTTCAACCTGAAATCCCTCCTCACTTAACAGAGACCATCTTTTATAATTCACAATGCTTTTGTCTGGGCAGGGTCAGTTTATCATTGATTTTTGGATGTTTTAAAGCACATGAGATGAATACAATATCAGGTAAAATTGTTAATCTTGCAGAAGTTGTAGAATTTCCTGATGCTTAGGGGAGTTGGTGGTGGAGAACCTGAATCATATGAAAAGTAGTTGATTAATTAGCACCTGAGTTTGTTAATTTGGTAAGGATGATGATGAGACATACATGTTGAAAAGATAACTTTGCATATCAGAGTATTGTCAGAGGCCACTGGGAAAATTCATAATATTTTCAAATACTACAAAAAAATGATCATTTTTTCATAAAAGATGTGATACATGACGGCATCATATACTTCTGTCAGAAAATTTGCAATGAAGAAAATTAACACTTCAGTCATTTTAATTCTAACAATTTGTTCATGCTTACTAGTAGGTTAAAAAACTTTTTAGAAATAAAGTGAGGGCCGGCCCGGTGGCTTAGCGGTTAAGTGCGCGCGCTCCGATGCTGGTGGCCCGGGTTCGGATCCCGGGCGTGCACCGACGCACCGCTTCTCTGGCCACGCTGGGGCCGCGTCCCACATGCAGCAACTAGAAGGATGTGCAACTACGACATACAACTATCTACTGGGGTTTTGGGGGAAAAATAAATAAATAAATAAATAAATCTTAAAAAAAAAAAAGAAAGAAAGTGATAAGTGATGTACTTGCTTAATTTTTAATTTTTTTTAGTAAGAAAACTTTTTCATATTTTTAAAAAATATTTATTTGTATTTATTTTATGCTGAATTTATTCCTGGGCCAAAGACTTTTTTTTAAATTAACTAACAGCAATTCTTTTCAAACTCTTTCAAAAAGTTGAAGAGGAGAGAATACCCCTAAAGTCATCCTATGGGATTAACACTACCCTGATATCAAAGCCAAAGACACTAAGAGAAAAGAAAACTATAGGTCAATATCTTTGATGAATATTGATATAAAAATCCTCCATAAAACAGTAATAAACTAAATTAATCAACATATTAAAAGGATTATACAGCATTTTTCAGTGGGATTTACTCCTGGAATAAAGGATGTTTCAATATATGAAAATGAATCAATGTAATAAACCACATTAACAGAATGAAGGAAAAAAACACATGATCATCTCAATGGATGCAGAAAAGGTGTTTGACAAAACTAAACATGCTTTCATGCTAAAACCACTAAAAAATCCCTCAGAGTAAAAGGAAACTACTTCAACAAAATAAAAGCCATATATAGAAATCCACAGAGAACATCATATTCAAGGGTGAAGGAATGAAAGCTTTTTCTCTAAGATCAGGAACAAGGCAAGAAGGCCCATTTTCACCACTTCTATTCAACATGGTATTAGAAGTTCTAGCCAAGACAAGTAGCCAAGAAAAAGAAAGAAATAGCATCCAAATTGGAAAGGAAGAAGTAATATTATATTTGTTTACAAATAGTATCTTATATGCTGAAACCCCTAAAAATTCCACCAAAAATTTGTTAGAACTAGAAAATTCTGCAGAGTAGTGGGACACAAAATCAACATGCAAAAACTAGTTGTTCTTCTATACATTAATAACAAGTAATCTGAAAAAGAAATTTAAAAACTTTACATTTTTATTTACAATAGCATCAAAAAGAGTAAAATACTTAAGAATCAACTTACTCAAAGAGGTAAAAATTCCAGTGATGGTTTTGCAAAATTAGAAAAATCTATCCTAAAATTCATATGGACTCTCAAGGGACCCTGAATAACCAAAACAATCTAGAAAAAGAAGAACAAAGTTAGACAACTCACACTTCCTGATTTCAAAACTTACTATAAAGTAATCAAAACAGTGTGGTATTGGCGTAAATACACACACTATACTAATGAAATAGCACAGAGACCCCAGAAATAAAACTTTGCGTATATGGTCCAATGATTTTTGACAAAGGTACAAAGATCATTCAAAGGAGAAAAGATCAGTTTTTCAACAAATGTTGTTGGGAAAACTGGATACCCACATGCAAAAGAATGAAGTTGGACCCTTACTTTACACCATATACAAAAATTAACTCAAAATGGATCAAAGATATAAATGTTAGAGTTGAAGCTATAAAACCCTTAGAAGAAAACACATGGTAAAAGCTGTGTGTCATTGGGTCCAAATGCCATTGTAACAATGATTTCTTTAATATGACACCAAAGACATAAGTAACAAAAAAAATAACAAATTGTACTTCATCAAAATGAAAAAGATTTCTGTATCACAAGATACTATCAACAGAGTAAAAAGGCAAACCATGGAAAGGTTGAAAATATTTGCAAATCACAAATCTGATAAGGGATTAATATCTGGAATAAATAAAGAACATCTACAACTCAACAATAAAAAAAAACTCAATTTAAAAATGCACAAAATACTTGAATAGACATTTCTCCAAAGAAGATATAAAATGAACAGGAAACACATGAAAAGATGCTCAACATCACTAAGTATCAGGAAAATGTGAAATAAAACCACAATGAGATACCTTTTCACACCCATTAGGATAGTTACTATCACAAAATCAGAACATAACAAGTGTTGGCAAGGATGTTGAGAAATTGGAACCCTTGTGCTCTGAGTGTGAGAATATAAAACTGTGGAAAACTGTGTGGCAGTTCCTTCAAAAATTAAAAATAGACTTACTATATGACCTAGAAATTCCACTTATGGGTTCTGAAATAATAAAAATCATATTTATCAGCCTCTGTGTCCAGTTCTTGGCACAGAGCTCCTAAAACCTTTGTAATTTCCCCAGTGATAAGAACACTAGGAGAATCTTTTGTTCTATTGAGGCTACTCTGGGTGGGCTCCTGGATGCCTCCTGAATGGGGGCTGGTCACCAGAAAGACCAAGCCCTGATTAGAAGCTTGGAATTTTTAGCCCTACCCCTTATCCTCCAGAGAGAGGAGAGGAGCTGGAAATTGAGTTAATAATTGATCATGCCTATGTGAGAGAGCCTCCATAAAAATCCCAAGAGAAGGCGGTTCAGAGAGCTTCCAGGTTGGCAATGACAAGGACTGCTTGGAGACTGGTGTACCTGGAGATGGCATGAAAGCTCTGTGTACCGTCTCCATACCTTTCCCTATGCACCACTTCCAACAGGCTGTTCTTGAATTATATCCTCTTATAATAAACTGGTGACCTAGTAAATGTTTCTCTGAGTTTTGTGAGCCACTCTAGCAAATTAATCAAACCCAAGGAGAAGGTTGTGGGAACCTCTGGTTTTTAGCCAGTAAGTCAGAAGTATAGGTAACAGCCTGGGCTTGTAACTGGCATCTGAAGTTGAGGTGAGGTTGGGTGGGTGTGCAGACTTATAGGACGGAGCCATCAACCTGTGGAATCTGATGTATCTCTGGGTTGTCAGCATCAAATTGAGTTGAATTATCTGGCGACCAGCTGGCATTCCAAGAATTGCTTGTTGGAGGTGTGGGGAACCCTCCTACATGTGAAAAAGTGAATCTGAGAACACCATTTATGGGTATACACGCAAAAGAACTGAACGCAGAGGTATAAAGACATATATGTACACCCGTGTTCTTAACAGCATTATTCAAAATAGCCAGAAGCTGGAATCAAGCCAGGTGTCCATCAATGGACGAACTGACAAAAAAATGTGGTGTATACACAGAGTGGAATACTCTTCACCCTTAAAAAGGAAGGAATTCTGACACATGCTATGACATGGATGAACCTTGAGGACTTTATGCTAAGTGAAATAAAGCCAGTCACAAAAGGAAAAATACTGTATGATTCCACTCATATAAGGTACTTAGAGTAGTCAAATTTATAGGAATAGAAAGGAGAATCGTGGTTCCCAGGGGCAAGAGGGAGGGATAACAGGGAGTTGTTGCTTAATGGGCACAAAGTTTCAGTGCAAGGTGAAAACAGTTCTGTGGAAGGTTGGAGGTTATGGCTACACAACTATGTGAATGTATTGAATGTCACTGAACTGTACACTTAAAAATGGTTAAAATTTTATGTTATGCATATTTTATGACCATTAAAAAATTAATTATTATCAACAAATGAACAAACACTAGCTACATGCGATAGCATGGATGAATATCACAACCATAATGCTGCATAAAAGAAATTATATTCAAAAGACTATATATTTTATAATTCCGTTTATATAAAATCCAAGAAAGAAACAAAACCGAGGTCTGGCTTCTAGTAATGGTGGAGTAGCCTGTTGAATTAACACTCTCACAGATAACAATGATAAAATCTGCACAAAATATTATATATATTTATACAGACTCGTGTGGCTATATGTAACACACATAAAATAAATGTGTATTTGTGTGTATGTATAAATCACTTCCAAAAGCAAGCAGAACTGAGAGGGAATCTTCCTTTAAATGATGGGAATTGCACCAGGAGATATTTGCAAGCTTGAGTCTTTTGCCTCAAAGCATTCCAAAATCTGCACATGGCCTAGACAGGGGAAAAACTACAGTCTTACTTGTAATGTTAGAGGATGTATTTTTGGGCTGGCAGAGTAGCTGGAAAGTTAGGGGAGAAATTCTGGAAGGGAGGGAGACACAAAGAGGAAAATCGCAAAATATATATGTAAGTCTCTCCCCCACACACTCCAAATTGGCAGATCTTTGAACAACACACATGCAGGGTAGGCCCCAGAAGGCCTAGTGTAAAAATAGCAGTTGGAAGATGAAAGAACTCAACTAGGATTTCAGTTATGCCCACTGTAAATGAGATAGGATTGGAATTTCAGTCTAGCCAAGTTGATTCCCTGCTAGAAAAATAACAAAACTCTTCCAAGGAATACAATAGAATCCGGAGCCTCTATACCTATCTTTCATGATTTCCAGTACACAATTTAAAAGAAGCACGAGATTTGACAAAATAGGAAAATGTAATCCATATGTGACCAAAAGCAGGCAGTAGAAACTCTCCCCAATGTGTTCTAATTAGCAGTCAAGAATACGAAAGCAGTTATTATAAAGATGATCATGGTGGTAAAGAAAAATATTCCCATAGTGAATGAACAGATGTGGGAACTCAGCAGAGTAGTGGAAATTACACAAAAGAACCAAATAGGAAGATGAAATAAAAAAAAAATACTTTTGAGTTTACCGGTAGATTAGAAATAGTAGAAAAAACATGAAGATACAGCAATAGAAATTATCCAGTCTGAAGAAAAGAATGTAAAAATTTTGAAGAAAAATGAAGAGAGCCTTATGACCTGTGAGATGATTGAGTCCCAAGCAGAGAGGGGAGAGACAGAAAAATTAAATGAGGCAGAAAGGCAAATCAATAAGTAATAGCATAAAACTTCCAAAATTTGTTGGAAAATCTAAAATTTTAGATCCCAGAAATTCAGCAAACCCACAAAATAAAATATAAAAGAAAAGCATACTTAGGTACACGATAGTCAAGCTACTAAAATCCAAAGATAAAAAGAAATTCTTAAAAGCATCAGGGAAATACACACATACAGTGGAAGACATTACATACAGGGAGAAATACTGTGAATGATGGATGATGTACTATCAAAAACAAAAGAGACAACTCAACAACAAAATGTCATCATTCAAGTGCAGAAAGAAAACCCAAAAGTCAACACAAAATTCTATATTTAGCAGAACTCACTTTCAAAAAGGAAGTAGAAGCCATAATAAGATACTGCACGCCTATTAAATGGCTGAAATAAAAAATAAAATTGCAAATACGACGTGCTGGTGAGGACTAGGAGCAATTAGAACTGGGAATGCAACATGATAGTTGCATTCAGAAAACAGTTGAGCAGGTTCTTATAAAGCTAAACATACACTTATTATATGACTCAGATATCCCACTCCTAGGTATTTACTGAAGAAAATTGAAAACTAATGTTTAAACAAAAATCTTTGTGGGAATCTTTATAGCCATTTTATTCATAATTGCCAAAAGCTGGAAATAAACTAAATGTCCTTCATCAGGTGAATGGAGAAAGAAACTGTGTTGCATTGGTACATTATAATACTACTTGGCAATAAAAAGGATAAACTCTTTTTTGTGTGTGTGAGGAAGATAAGCCCTGAGCTAACATCCAGTGCCAATCCTCCTCCTTTTTCCCCCCAAAGCCCCAGTAGATAGTTGTATGTCATATTTGCACACCCTTCTAGTTGATGCATGTGGAACACGACCTCAGCATGGCCTGAGAAGCGATGTGTCAGTGCGCACCATGGATCTGAACCTGGGCCGCCAGTAGGGGAGCACACGCACTCAACCGCTAAGCCATGGGTCGGTCCCAGGATAAACTCTTGATTCACACAACAACATGGATGAATCTTGACTGCATTTCTCTAAGTGAAGGAAGCCAGATTCAAAAGGCTGTATAGAATATGATTCCATTTATATGACTTTCTAGAAAAGGCAGAATTACAGGGATGGAAAATGATCAGTAGTTGCCAAGGGATGGAGTAGGGGAAGGGGTTGAATACAAAGGGATAGCATGAGAGAACTTTGGGAGTGAAAAACACAGCTCTGTATGGTACTGTGGACATGGATGCATGACCATAAAGTCAAAACCCATAGAACTGTACACAGCAAAGAGTGAATTTTACTCTGCAAATTTTAAAAATCAATCAGGATGCTGGGGAACCCAGATGGAATGCAGTGACAAATGAATCTCACTGTATTACAAGCATGTGACATAACCATACAGAAGGAGTGGGGATGAAAGGTCCTGACCTAAGTTACTTTGGAAGACAGTGTTTTGACGGGATACTGTAAAACTAAAGTACTGGACATAAACACTGTACTCTAGGTGGTAAATTTGTTTTTCATAAGGGTATGGATTAGCAATTCTGAAACTAGTTGACACAGTAAACATATTGTAGCTAACTGGAGTTAGGTTTCTCACTGTTGGTGAAAGAAGTTACAAATAAACAAAAGGAGAATGCTAGAATAAACCCAGTGGTGCTGGCTTGGAGTTGGAAGTATCAGTATGAATCCATGTCTCTTTTAATATATCTATCAAAAAAGATAGATAGATTGATAGATCGATAGACAGATGCGTATACTTGAGTTTATATTCATACATACATTTCCAAGCTCTGCTGAGAGGGACTAGAAGCAGTGACACTCTAATATTAATGAGCGCATCTAGCTCCCAGATCTTGTTTTCTAAATATCATTCTCCAATAAAAAGAGCCAGGTTTTCTTGGAGAAATGGCTAATTCTAGGGCTGGAGATAGAAAATACAAAATGAGCCTGGATCATCTTGTAGTGCCAGAAAGTAAGAAAGTGCTTTAAAACACACACACACACACACACACACACACACACACACACACACAGAAAATGATGGGACGTGTCAAAATGAATCAGTCTAAAAGACTTCCCAATGACTCAAGCTGGAAAACTGTGAGCAACAAAATAAATAATGGTAGCATTGGATTATTACCCAGAGACTAAAATAAATATCCACGAGGCTATACTGATATAAAAAAGATTAAATAAGAAAGGAAGGGAAGGAAGAAAGAAAAAAGGGAAAAAAAGAATGAGAGAAAGAGAGAAAGAAAGGAAGAAGGAAAGGAGAGGGAGGGTGGGGAATCTTCCTCACAGAGTTCCAAATAATAAATGCGCTAGATAGCATGAAATTGAAAATCGCCACTAGAACGCTACCGTAATAATTACTGTTGGAAAGATTGACTGATGAATGCAAAAACTGTGGAGGAAACTTAAAGAAGAAACAGTACAATTGCAGAGTCTCAAAGCATTTCCTTCCAAACACTTAACTTATTTCTCTTATTTCTTTAAAATACCTATGACTATTTAAAGCAAAAATTATAACACTGTATTGTGGGATTTATAACATGGGTAGATGTAAAATTTATGACAACAATAGCACAAAGGACAGACAGAGGTAGATGGAACCGTTCTGTAGCAAGTCTTCCATATTTTACATTGATTAAACTGGTGCACTATTAAGTCTAGGTAGGCTGTGATATGTTAAAGATGCATATTGTAATCTGGACCAACCAGTAAAAATCCAAAGGTGTGTCACTTAAATGCTAATAAAGGAATTAAACACCATACCAAAAAACGTTTGTACAAGACTGTTCACAGGAGATGACCTGCACGTCCCCAGGAGCAAGATGAGCGCACTTTGGGGCATCCACAGAGCAGAACGTCCTCAGCCGTGCCAAGGAGCAAACGCTGACACACACATGCTGAGAGAGACTCATCAACGTCGTGCTGAGGGAGGCAAGCTGGACAGAAACCAACACACATGGGATGATTTCAGCCAAGATGAACCTATGCTGAAAAAACCAGAACAGGGGTTGCATCGGGGGAAGGAAAAAATTGTCTGGGAAGGAACAGGAAGGAGTTTTCTGGGGGTGATGGAACTATCCTATTCTTAAAGGGATGAAAGTTATATGGGCATGTTTATTTGCCAAAACTGTATGGTTGAGATTTGTGCCTTTCAGTGTGCATACATCTTACTCACCACACATGCACAAAGGCTTAAAAGAATAATAAAGTGAGGTGAGAATGGGATGGAGTGTGGATGAAACAAAAATAGCAGATGATTAGTAGTTGTTGAAGCTGGGTGATGGGCCTACTATGCTATTTTGCTTATTTTGTATATTGTTTAAATTGTTCTGTAATAAAACACTTGTATAAGAAGACAAACTCGATATACAGTGTTCACTGGTAAGATATCAGTTACCTTTGGGGAGGAAATAGGGAGAAAGGGATTGTCGGGGCCTGAGTAAAGCTGGTGTTAGTTCTTGGTCACACAAGTGTGTTCACTTTGTAATAATTCTTTGAGATTTACGTGGATGACTTCTGCATATATTTCTGTACGCATGTTATACATCAATAAACATTTTAAATCCTGCATATTTGCACAAAGATACTAAGTCAATATCTTAGAATAACAGCAGTGTTTTGTTTTAAAGTGGAACACATTCACTCATGACACCATTAGATGGATTTTAATACTCCCAAGTATCTATTAATGCCCTCATCCCTGCGTGGCTCCTGAGTCTTTCCATTTTTGCCTCAGTTTTGTAAGTGGCATGGATTTGAGTTTTTATGATGCCATCTTTCTCCAGCAAGGTCCACCCCCACCACGATGCTCACCAAGGCCCCGACACCTAGCACAGTGCCGTGTTCACAGCATGCACTCAAGACCTGTGGGACTGGGTTGGATGAGGAACAAAATGAGGAGCACACGATGTTCGTAACTTATGTCTAGGTGCCATATTGTGACTTAGGAAATTGGTAGAGTTTTTCGATAGCTTTGCTATGCCTTCTAATTTTTCCTATTTAAAACAATGGGAAATAGGGTCTCAGAGTTCTTTCTCAGAGAAAGTCTGACATTTCAGGCACAGATTACTGACAATTATTAATGGCATATGACTTTCCCACCTCATCTTAGTGTTAAGTTTTTAATTCCTTACCTTGGAAATGACCTAACATTTCTTCTTCCAAATCTTGTAGTAATACCGATGCTCCAGAAAGTCAGGCCACAGATATTCTGCTGTTGTGCGTCCTCCCTGCAAAGAAGTGGAGCTGTGCATCCACCAGTCTAAGAAGTGTGTGGTGCTGTAGTATTTGGAGTCAATCAGAAAAGCTAAATGGAAAAACGACTTCAGAGAATTATCACCATAACCCTCCACAGCAACAAATTATTTTGTGATTCTGAGGGTATATTTAAACAAGGATATTAAAACTAGTTCCCAAGGAGCCAGCCCTATAGTAGAGCAGAAATTGCATATTACCTTCCTGCACAAACTTGCCTAACACTGTGGGAAGGACCAAAGGGAAGTTTCGGTGTTGTTGCCTATGTTAACGAGGCCAAGAGGTCCACACTGGGATAAGGAAGTCCAGTGAACCAGCCTGTGTGCAGCGTGGGAAAAGGGACATGTGTGTGGTCCCCTGACGTGGCTTAGGGGTCACTTACCAGTGCACCTGAGTTTCCTGTCTGTATAATGCAGGAATTGGGGCTGTCCAATGTGATGTTTTCTCCTTTTTATGACATGGCTCAGGGCAGTCCTTCTAAGACTCCTGACCAAGGTATGGGCCCTTCAGGCAGACTGGGTCCAAAGGGAGGATCTCTGCAGCGACCCTGACCACGGGTCCAGAGCGAGGATCATGGCAGCCTGGAGGGATGGGGGGATGGTAGGACAGTGGCCTTGAAAAGGCAAATTCCAGGATCCCAGGCACCTGGCAGTTCCATTTTAGATATTGAATTCACATTTCAAATACTGGCCAGGGGGCTTCCACCAGGGCTGCAAGCATTCTCAGCAATAGCCATGCTGGTGAGCCCCACCCCTACCTGAGTACCGGCCTCAAGGGATGCAGCCCAACCACACTGCGCATACTCTGGGAGGTGGGCAGGGCATGGAGAATGGGCGTGGTATAGAGAAGAGGGTTGGATGGAGAATCAGAGGCGTGGAGCCCAGGGCCCGAGAGACAAGGCACGAGTTGGGGCCACGAGCTGTGCATGCTGGGAGCTTTTCTCTCTTAACCGCTCCCAGCTGGCAACCCGTAGGGCTGCAGGACTAGAACTCCCAGGAGGCTCTGGGCACGAGGCCGTGCCTAGCTCTGGGGGGAGGAACAGGGCAATGTGAGCTTGGCCGAGGGCCAAACCCCCATTGACTCAGGACTCTGGACCTGCACCCGCTCCAACTGGACTGAGTCCCGGAGGGAATGTGACGGGACGAGAGGGACCAGGGAGTTAGGAGGGTGTGGCAGCTGCATGGGCAGCTGCGGGCCTGCAGCGTGCAACTGCTTTTGTCCAAAATTGAAGCTGGACTGGCGCCTCTTCCCCACCGCCTCCCTCCGTTGCTTGATTCCTCCTCCCACCTGCATGCCTGTGGGTCTTTCCACAGCCTCCTACCTAGTCCAAGGCCAGGTGCTTCTCTAAAGTGCTTATGGGAACTGGTTTGACATCCCAGAAACTTTCCAGTTTGCCTGCTACCCTCTGCCATCTCCAGCCAAAGTGCCATCATTTCATCAGCTTTTGGGAGACATTCGCCCTTGTGGCCCCTCTTGCAAGCACAACTTAAGAGTTTGCAGGGTGGTAGCATTGGCTGTTGCTTGCCTTTTTCACAGGTGTGGAAGTTGAGGCATCCTCGGGGTTAATCATTGGTTTCCCCAGGATCTGCTAAGAGCAGAGGGGAACAACACAATTCCCAGGCAAGTATCTAGTAAGCCGTTTTCACTAACCCATTCCAGTGCAGAGGCCTCCAAAACAGCATCGTTAAGATGAGAATAGCTTAAGCATTTTGCCCTTTAGATTGATCACCTAATCTCAGCTCAGGCCTGAGTGGCCAGTCTCTCAGGGACATGAGTGATGACTCTGATCCTTCAGGAAGAGACCGGTGGTCCAGCTTTGGGAGAGGCATGTTCATGGTAGACAGCACCTGGGCAGCATTTGAAACCCGTCAGCTTTAACATCTCTGCTTTGGATTCTGGCAAGTTTCCAGGATAAACATGCCCAGGGATAGTCAAATGTACCGTATTCTTTAAAAATTGATTAGAGTAGTGAAAGGAACAGAGCATAAAATATCCTGATTATTTGCAAAAGATGAAATGCAAGCAAGACCTTCTTGTTAATTTTTTTCTCCTCATTCTCTTGGCTGTACTATACGCTTGAATGCAGAAAAAAAAATTTGAATTGCCAAGTTATCTTTTCCTGAGATTGGTAAATTAACTTAAAAGTCTTATTGAAACCTGTGGAGGAATGGTTAACAGCTTTCATGATTCATGTCCTCCCTAGAAACCTGGGTGTTGATCTACATGAAAAAAAGTCCTTGTTTATATTACACATCCCAATAGGTTACATTTCCGATTCCTGAATGTGGGATATCATCAAAACAACTGAAAAAGCTGGTCATGGAAACTGGACCCTGTCACTATGTGAAGAATTTACCTCTTTATGAATTAATGACTCGAATTCTTTAACATTTTTGTAAAGAACGGACGAGAAACTCTGCAGTGTCTCTGAATGTGGCAAGACGGGGAATTCTCCTTAGACCACATCCTCGGGTTCTTCTCTCGTGTTCAATAGACCCGGGTGATAGTCCGTGTAGTCAGGTGCAGCGCCGCTCCCCCAGCCCCCAGTGTTCCATCCTACTCTGGCCTGTGACCTCTTCAGGGGGTTCTGATGACACTCATCCACAAGGGTTGGAAGGAGACATTGTAACATGAGGATATTCATCATCTTGAAACAACGATTAATGGAGAGGAAAGACTCGGGTTCTGTGTGCTCCGATGCAACTGCTGTTGGGGTGTGGCTTCAGTGACCACTGTGCTCCCAGCAGTCCCCACAATGGCTGTCTCAGACATTTGATCTCCTGGTGCAACCACAGCAGCTGTTGACAGAGCTGAGCGCTCGTGGTTCAGTGTCTTCCGTCAGATTTTGTGGCTCTGACCCTCCTATGCTCGCCCCCTTCCCATTCCTATCTGCTGAGTTGATTGCTTTGTAGTTGTTTCCTAGGAGCCACTGTGTGTAACTGGATTTCACAGTGTCTTTAGAGACCCACCTTCACTACACGAGTCACTGTACAACAGTGACTTATCCTGGTGTAGCCCGTGTTCATCATCTCCAGTGGAGCTGTGAAGAACCCTGCTTACTAGTACCCTCTCTCATTCTCATGCTGCTGGGGCTGCTTATGAAGTTGAGCATCCCGTCTTTGGTCTCATTGCCATTATTCTTTTCATCGATTATTTTGAAGTCGGATATGACTTTGTTAATAATGTGGACACTTGCTGTCACAGGAACTTTTATGTAACTTCCCCAACAGCTCTGTGAAGTAGTCCTGTGATCCCCATTTTACAGGGGGGGACACTGAAGCTCAGAGAGATGGAGTAGCTTCCTTCACGTCACACAATTTCTCGGTATATTTTGTGTCTCCACCTGGAGCTCCGCTTCTCAGGTGAGTGCACTTAGGTGGTGTTCCACTTTATGCCTCTCTGCCAGTCTCCCCAAAGGCACACGCCCCATCCTGAGTCCATTGTCTGCTTGATGGCAGTCACCCTGCACAAACAGTCTCCGGGCAGGGATTGGACTAGCGGGGCGTGGTCCTCCGGCTTACTCTGGGCAGGTACTAGGTTCATGGCGAGAGCTGGAGCAGTGGAAGATACTGACCGTCACTCACCTGGAAGGTTTGTTATGTAGAAATACTCCACTGACTTTCTGCAGGTGTCATGTCTTCTTTGTCTTCATTGCTCCTCTGGGCATTCTCCTACAGTCCATGCTGTGCAGTAACATAGAGTACAGAGACTGGTGAACATAATACTGTTGCCATGCACCAAATGGTCACATCACTCATTTTTCTAATTATGAAAGAAATACACACTGTAAAAAAGTCAAATTGCACTGATCTATGTAGAGTAAAGTGAAACATTCCCCTTTCATCCCCTTCCCTGCAAACTCACTCTCCTACTCAGAAGGAACTATTGTTAAGAGGTTGTGGCTTATTCTTCTGGAAATTTCTTATGAATTTATAAATACACAAAATTTTTTTTAAACATAAATTACATAACTACATCGTTTGCAATTTGCTGTTTCCTAAACCATATATCATAGACCTCTCTCCTTATCAGTGCACATCATTCTAACTTACCTTTTTAGAAGTTTTAGAGGTATTCCAAAGAATAGGTATACCATGATCTGTTTATATCTTCTTTGATAGCAAAGGGATTACATCCAGTTTCACTATTATACATAATGCTGCTATAAGATCCTTGTATGGAATTTATTACACTGCTTTCAACTGCTCAATATGCTTTGTTTCCTTTTAGTCAGAGACTATGATATATTTTTAACACTTTTACGGGAATTATTTTATAGGGAAATTAATTTTATCACTGAATAACGACATTTATGCGGAAGCTGGACTTCAAGGTCATCCATCTCAGTATTCTGGAGAAAAATAATGAAACTTAGAAGGTATTATGCTTGCTCCATCACATTCTAACAAGTCATGTTAACAATGTGAGTTGAATCTTTGAATAGACTCTACTTTCTCTGTTCAGATGAACGATGACTTTTTCTTGTCTTGAAAACTTCTGACTCCAAGAGCTCTCAGTTGGGTTTCAGAGAGGGTAAGATATTGGTGTTGTATCTATTTCTCTTCAGCTGTAGGCTGCGTCTTCTAAAGATCATAGAATTGATCATGGTCCAATCGATATATGTGATTTGGTTCAAAAATTCAAAGTAATGAACTCAACATAGGAATCTATATCTTTTGTTCTTAATAAAGAATTGCCTTTGATATCCTTAAGTCTCTGTGATTACTAGTAAAAACTCACCTATGGGTGAAGAGATGTGGTTCTGCTGACAATGTCTGGCTTGAACATCCATAGTTAAGCCTGCCACATCTGTAGGTAGGTTAGACTTGACCTCTTGATGACCTCTGCCCTTGGTCTTTGACCTGGGAAAAATAAGAATTAAAAAAAGCTGCTGTTATTAGTACTCAATGTTAGAAACGCCCATTAAAGAGTGAGTTTGGTTTGGTAAACCAAAGGGAGTATAAGCAGAACAAAGTCATTAATATCTATAAAATTTCAAAAAATTCTAATTTTTAAAAATATAACTCTGTTTTTGCCACAGTGCAAACTGTGTATATATGAATGACGTATCCCTCTGTCCATTTCTTAAGTTATTTCCATTGATTTGATGGATTTATCTTCAAACCTGGATTCCAAGTGTGAAAGGACATCTTGGTCCTTCAAAAAAAAGAAACCATTGAGATTTAATTTTCCTTTAGCTCGGCATCCCAAAGGTTTGAGGAATAAATGATCATGTAATGATACAATGATTTTGAAATCTAATTGTTAATTAGAGGGGTGTAAGAGATGATCGAATGGTGGTTCATCACCATGGTCAAGGGTATTGTACACATGGACATGTAAACACGATTCAGGAAGCTGCTTCAGCACCGTGACATCACTGAGAACCACAGTGCAGGGGGATCTAGGCACAAAGCCGTCTGCCTCGATCTCCTGGGTTACATGTAGATCCAGGTGTCTTGACAGTGGCTTCAGAGAAGCTAACTTTTATCTATTTCTCCCCTGCCTTATCTCCAGTTTACCTCAAACACTCCTGACTACCATATTTTAAAGTAAGACCAATTATAGTTATCTATGTGAGATTCTTGTTTATTATTAGAGAGTGATAATCAAGGATACCATCAAATATCATTTAATTGACCTAATTAAATTTGTTTTACCTTATAATTGATTAGAACACTACGTTTAGTTGAGCGTTTGATATTCACCAAGTGTGTTAATCTGCTTACAACTGCTATGTGCCTGACTCCTCGTAGAAGTGTATCTTTGGCCCATCACAAGATTTCAATGACTCAAATCATCATAAATTAAGATAATGTACTGTCTTTTGGATGATAGGGAGACATACGGGTCCATTTTGGAAATATGCCCATCTGTCTTTGCTGCCCATGGGAAGTTGCTGGTTACTAGGTCTCCAGGTGGCTTGCACAAGCCCTAGGTCTGTAATAGCTTGGTGCCTCTCCTTCTACTTGGGGTAGAAATAAAAGAGATCAGAGAGACTTATTAAAGTTTTGGTTGCATGAAGTCTTCTATGAAGACCATCCATGCATATTGTTCTGGATAGCTCTCTGTTCCTAAGACTACTAGTTACTTAAAGGGCTTGTCGGGAACTGTGAAAGGTCTGATATTTTACCTTTCCTGCAAGCTAATAAGTTAGCCTACAATGGTTTTACAGATGCTGGCAAAAGACACGAGACCCATGCGTCAGAGACAAAGGACTTAATGACACAGCAATAGCAGTGGTCAGAGTATCAGCATTGGCACTGGTTCACTAAATCCCACTTCCTACAGGGTGATACACAGTGGGCCAGGTGACATGCAGAGTGTTGCAAGATCTCAGAGCCTAAGGAATTCAAATCTTTGATAACGGGCAGGATGTCTGCTAAACTTTGCCCTGGGGGGGGTGTTATTTTTATTATACTGGGCAGTAAGCAAGGCTACCCTTTGCTCCAAAGGAGGCCACTATTTCTATCTTCCAAGCCTCCCAGTTCTACACACATCCTTGAAAAGATAACCTGGTCTTACTGGCTTTCAAAGATAAGCTTGAATGAGACTTGATCATCATTCAGTTCTTCTGTTTCCTTTATTGAGATTGTGCAAATATGCTCTTTTCTCTGTAAAGTTCATTAACTTTATTCATACATAGGGGATGCTTTTGGTTTTATTTATTAAGTTGAAATTGTCTTATTAGAGGAAATGATGAAACTGTTATGGGTTGGATCTGAAAGTATGCTTTTCCAGGAAAAATGTGAAAGAAGATCAGTGCTCACAGAACTTTGCCACAAGGAGCTGATAGCAACTTAAATTATTTTAATTTGAATAGTGTTTTGTACATCTTTCTTCCATTTACTTCATCCTCTCTGCTTCCTGTAACTCTCATATGGGAATGGGGCACTTTCAGGGATTCACTGAACTCATTTACAATATTCAAATGGTTTTGTTTGTTGTGTTTTTTTTTATTGAGGTAAAGTTGACATACAATATTATATCAGTTTCAGGGGTACAACGTAATGATTCAATGTTTGAGTATATATTGAAATGATCACCACAATGAGTCCAGTTAACATCCGTCCCCATACATAGTTACAAATGTTTTTGTCTTGTGATGAGGACATGGCATATTTCAAGGTGCAGAAGACTCAACGATGGTGTCATACTTTTCTATATACAGCTTGATGAATTTGGACATAAGTATACACCCTTGAGACTGTCACCACCATCAAGGCCACAAACATTTCCATCACCTTCCAAAGTTTTCTCTCACCTCCTTTATTACTATCATTCTGTGGTAAGAACTCTTAGTATCTACTCTAGTAGCAAATGTGACGTATGCAATAGAGTTTTGTTAGCTGAAGGCACTACACCATATCCTACATCTCCAGAACTTATTTATCTTGATAACTGAAACTTTGTATCCTTTGACAATCAGCTCCCCATTTCTCCATCTCCCCAGCCCCTGCCAACCACCATTCTAACCTCTGCTTGTATGAATTTCACAATTTTAGATTCCACATATAAGTATTTGTCTTTCTCTGTCTGCCTTATTTCACTTAGCATAATATCTTCTAGGTCCCTCATGTTGTCAAAAATGGCAGGAATTCCTTCTTTTTTCAAGGTTGAAGAATATTCCATTTCTTTATCCATTCATCATCAGTGACGTTTAGGTTACTTCCATATCTTCGCTATTGTGAATTAGCTGCAAGGAACATTAGAGTACAGGTATCTTTTTGAGACCCTGATTTCAATTCCTGTGTGTATATTCCAGAAGTGGGATTGCTGGATCATATGCTAGTTTTCTTTTTTGGAGGAACCTCCCTACTGTTTTTCATAATGGCTGTACTAGTTTACATTCCCATAAGGGTTCCTTTTATTTACATCTTCACCAATATTCGTCATTTTTAGTTTTTCTGATAATCGTCATCTTAACAGATGTGAAGTGATAGCTCATTGTGGTTTTGATTCGTATTCCCTGATGATTAGCGATGCCAAACACCTTTTCATAGACCTATTGGCCACTTGTATGTCTTCATTGGAAAAAGTCTATTGTGGTCCCTTGCCCATTTTATAAATTGATTTGTCTTTTTGTTATTGAGCCAACACAAAAAAAGGAGAACAAAATTTCCAGGCATTATGGATGCTTCCCAGTTGATGCAGATGGTTTTGTGTTTACAGTGGTACCAAAAGATCATGTTTCGTGTTTTTTCTTCGGCTTGTTATAAGACCCGCAGTAGCTGCAGCATGGCAGATAATCGGGATCTTCTGGGTTTGGAGGTTTACAAAATAAATGAGTGGTAAGGATTTTTTTATTTTTCCAAGGAAGTTATTGTGACCATTGTCCATGGAATCCAGGATTAGATAGGTGGAGGAGAAAATTAAGGTCAGGAATGGTGATCTGGCATTACTTCTGATCTTGAGGGACAGGTATTTACTGCATGAGTGTTTGAATAAAAATATTAGAGATCAGGAATTTGTCGTGGGTGAATATGTTTTCTGAATTATTTACTTTTGAACACAACCATTTGGATTATGTGAACATCTGGGATATGGGAGTAAGTCGTTAGCAGGGGGTGGTTGATAATATCACTATTGATTTAACCTCTATGAACACCAAGTGGTCAATGGATTAAGCAAATGAGTAGACAGAAAACACAGAAATGGTAAAAATTGGGATTTAGTAAAGGACTGGGGACTGACTGTCCTGAGGGGGAGTGCCAGGACTTGTGCGGTTGAGAGTGACAAGGACAAGAAGAGAATAGAATCACACTCAACCAAGGAGGGGGTGTTAACAGGATGGAGGGGGAGAAATTATCTGGAGTAGCTTTGAGTTTTGACCTTGAGCTTTCTGTTCTTGATGCAAATCTGCCTGATGACATCCTGGGACACAGGTCAGATCTATCCCCAGGGGATCTAGGGAGGGTGGAAGTACAAAACAGCCAGGATAATTGTCCTAAAAAGGCAGGCTTCCTTTATCATTTGACCCACTTTCATGATTGGTTTATCTAGGGTAAGAGGAAAAGAAAGATGATAAGAAGGATGATAGTCACGTCTTCGCAGACTTGGTGAACACAGAAGGAGCAGCAGGGGCCTGGCTTCCTGAGGACAGGTTTAGGCTGAGGGCTAAACCCACCGCAACAGCCTGGAAGAAGCTACATCCAGCAGGATATACGAGCACGGAAGCCAGAGACCTGCTGATGGCACCAGCTCGGCAACTCCTCCTGGAACAGCCCAGCCAACACCGCTGTGTCCCATGACCAGGGCCTCCTGCCCAAAAATGGCACCCTGCTGCCCATGGGCTGAACAGATGCCTCTGCTTGTTAACCTGGACAAGATAGATGGGAATGTTTCAGAGAAAGTTCAAGTGAGAAACTATCAAAACCACAGCCCACTCAGTCCCCCTGCCCCACAATCCCCTCCTCTCTTTCCAGACCCGCAGCCTCCACTCTGTCTTGGTCATCAGTTCTCTGCTCAAGGACTCGTCTTGGTTATAGAGCTCCTTAAGTTTTTCAGAGCTTTACCCGAGGGGAGGGGAAAGAGGGAAGGATAAATTTAGGGATAATGTGAGGGGTCTGAGTGCAAATCCCTTTTCTTTGACAACCCAAGAGATTCAACCTGCCTGGAGGAGTGTTCTCACTGGGCTCCTCTGAGCGCTAAGGTCTCATGGGACTGGGAGCGGACTCTCCTGTTGGTCACTGGGGTCTCCACTCCCCAGCTCTACAGAGCAGCTCTGTTTTGACCACTATGAGTTTCAACTGACCATAGAGTTCTGTTGCTATAAACACTTGAAAATCTCCAATGTGGCTCAACCCAGTACCTGACATTTAGGGAAACTGAGTCCTGAAGCAGAACTGGTTCACTAAGGACACCAGGAGACTTAGAGACCAACTGCCGACGTCCAGGCCCTGTCCCCAGCATTTGCTGCCTCCCAGGAGTTCCCAGCTGACTGAGGCGCCAATGGCAGTCATACAGGAGATCCCTCATCCATCCTGGTCCTCCTATGGAGAGAGGCTTACCCACGGGGAAACTTCCCCCGATGTGTTCTTCAGGTGGCTTATGGAAGTTTTCTGCAGAGCAGAGATGACAGTGCAGGGCGAGGAGAAGTTCTTCCAGATCTCGCACTCCTGGGGAAGGGAAAAGAATGAGGTGTGAGGTTGGGCACTGGAGCCCCGCTTGCTCTAGTTTCAGTCCCCTTCTATTTAAATCTCCCCTCCTGGATGAGACAGATGATCAGGGAGCCCCAGAAGGACATTTAGGACTCAGAGAGTAACACTCACAAGGAGGAGGAGTTTAGCTCAACCCAGGGAATTAGACAGGTAGGAAGTGAGCATCCTCTCACTGGGACCTGGAGTCAAGGTCAGTGGGCCCCTGGCAGGAAGGGCCTAGGGACTTGCAGGAGCTTAGACCACACACTGCAATCCTGGGAGCTGATAAAGGTGGAGAGGCAGTTCCCAAGTCTCCAGAGAGGGGCTCCACTGGGCCTCCCACGGCACGCCTGGGCCACCTGGACCCAGTGCTCTACCACTCTCACCTGTCCTGGGCTGTCATGCTCACGTCCCTGAGGCAGGTGGTGATGACGAGGCTGGCCACCCTTCTGAACTGGTCGATGGTGGCCTGGATGGTGGGTGTCTAGTGCTCACTGCCAGGCTTGTTCTTCTTGTGCCAGGTGGATCCCAGGCACTGAGAGGGCACCACCTTCCAGAAGAGCTCCTGGGGAACAGGGGGAATGTCATCCAGCCCTGCCACAGGCCACCTCTGTGTCCACAGCCCCTAAAGTCTGACACAGGTGTCACAGTTTAGAGCTGGAGCTCAGGAAGCTCAGGATGTGGCCTGAGCCTTGTGAGAGTCCCTGGGTTTTCTTCTCTGTCCACCGAGGGTGCCCAGCACAGGATGACCCAGGACCCAATCCCAGCAGGGAAGGGAGAGGGGCATTTGCACCCAGCCCGTCCTGGCTAACTCCAAGCTCCAGATGGTGGCTCAACTCTGCTCATGTCAAGGAGGCATCTTCCACCACCTTGATCTCCGCTCTGATCCCACTCCCCATTCTGATGCACATTCCCCCGTGGCAGCTACAACCACTGGCCTTGTCTGTCTCCCTTGTAGTGAAGCACACATCAGGTGTCAAGTCCTGAGGCTGTTGAGCCTCCTGAGGAGACGGCAGGGCCACCGTAGACCTGGCTGCACACAGTGAGTTCCCCTCCACCACTGATGGGCCAGGCCCTGTCCAGCTTTCCATCTCTTCTACCTCATGGAGCTGGCACAGCCACTCTGTGCAGCAGGTCATGTTAGTGTCCACCTCTACGATCTGCAGGTGGACAGCAAATGCTTGGGGGTTCCGGAAGTTGCCCAGGTCATATGGTTGGTAAGGGGTGGAGCTGGGATTTGGGCCCAGATCATGGGAGTCTGGATCAGGTCTGGGACAACGATGGCAGAGGGAAGG
Organism: Diceros bicornis minor; assembly: GCF_020826845.1. NCBI lineage: Eukaryota > Metazoa > Chordata > Mammalia > Perissodactyla > Rhinocerotidae > Diceros > Diceros bicornis. Next base: position 94,868,324 of record NC_080740.1, read on the forward strand.
CCTGTTCCACCCCGCCCTGAGAGCCCAGCTGCTCACCGCATCCATCACGGTCAACCGCTCTACCACCTGCTTAGGAGAGAAGGCTGTGAGGTTGGGCTTCTTCTCACGCTCCTTAACAGACACAGGTGGAGACAGACTTCCCACTAGAAATGATGGTCCAGGTGACTCTAGCTCAGCAGCTCCCACTCCTGCTGGAGCCGATGTTGGCCCTTGCTCCAGCTCCAACACTGCTGATGGAGGGGACGCTGGCTCCAACGCTAGAAGGGGTGATGTCAACGGAGCTGTAGCCAGCTCTACCTCCACCACTGCCCACTGCTCTGCTTCTGCCACTGGCTGGAGCTCTGCAGCTGGCGCTACAGTGGGGTAAAGAGAAAGATTCACCCACATAGCTGACTGTCCATGTGTCCCTCTAAACACAGGAAAGATCCCACTTTCCTTCCAGGAATATGCAGCCTGCAGTCCCCCTTACCCTCTGCCTCTGCCTCAGTGGCCTCCAGAAGCTCACACCAGGCAAGGGTAAGAGGGTCATGGCAGCTCAGCTCCGAACCAGGCAAGGTTACCTGCGTGTACATCCCCTTTAGCTTGAAAAAGGGACAGCCCCAGTCTGGTCATGCCCTAGTTCTGCTCCAACCTGGTTATCTCAAGGTCCTGAGTGTGGAGACCCTCTGCTCCTGCTCTCATCTCAGAGCAGCACTGGATGGTGTTTGTGGCCTCAGGCACCTTCCCCTTGCCTAGTGAGTTGATGAAATTGAAACCATTGGGCAGCTCCTCGATGACCTTCTGATTGGAGTTCTGCAAAGACTGCTCTGGAGCTGGGCCAGAAGGAATCAGGGGCTGCCTGCACACTGCCACTGGGGTCAACCCCCAAGAGAAAGTCTGCTCCTCAGTTCAGGCACAGAGGGACATCCCTGCAAAGAACTGTGGTCAGGCAGGAAAAGAGATGAAACCTCTATGGCTCAGTAACATAAGAGTAGAGGAGCTCACCTTCTCATGCTGCCAGCCATGACCTGGGCTATGAACATGACAGGCCCACCATGCTTCGGACACCTAACAACCAGCTCCTGCCCAAGAATGGCCTACCCCTCATACCCTGCCTTCTCCCCTCTGCACAAACACACACAGACACACACACACGATGAAGTGTAAGGGGTGTGGGGCTGATCAGGTGGGATCACAGTTGTGTCCTGGCCTGCACTAGCCTTTCCTGGGCTGCCCCGTGTTACCCTTCACTGCCTCCTGCCAGATGCCCAGAGGCGTCGGGGATGAGGGCTGAGCCATCGTCGGCAACGACCAAAAAGTTTCTCTTTCTGGGTTTTTTTGAGCCTAGATCCTCCAAAATTTGGGATACAACAACAAAATATTTTTGCCTGTTGACTGTCTCCAGTCAAGTGAGCTGGATTGGGGGCTGTGGGTGCCTGGTTACCAGAGTTCTAAGATCTGTTGAGGTTTATGACCAAGGAAGTGAGGTCATTTTTCAAGATTCCTTTACCTGGGCCCCTTCCCTCAATCAGACTTGTCCAGAGCTGCCGCCTGTGCCCTGGCTGCTAACCCTCCTCCCCCATGTCATCTCCTGAACTGTACACAAGGAGCCTACACAGCCCTAGCCACAGCTCCCTGGAAACCTAAGTCGGGTCTTAGCTTTGAGGAGACAGAGACGAATGCAGACCTCCTTTTTCTTACCAGTTCTTCATCCTGAGAAAGTCCCTGTACCTCTCAGGTCCTCCTCAGTCTCTAAACCTGCACCATGGGGATCAGGCTAGAATCTACTTCCTAGGGATGTCACCCGGTGTATATGACATAATATCTATTACCCCTGTGGGCTGGTGTCACATGTATGTAAGGCACAAACTTAGAGATGGACGAATAACAAGAAGGGGTGACAGGTAGCACAGAACACCACTCAAAACAGGCCTGGGTTCTAGCAATGTGATATTGGAACAGTCGCTTCCAACTTGGCCTCATTTTCAGGTCAGCATCATGAGGGTGTTGAAACTAATGGAAATTTAGATACTGCCATCCTGTGGCATAAAACCATTCAATTGTTTCCTGTTTAATGGAGAATGTGACCCAAGTGCCTCATCTTCGCATACGAGGTGGGCAATCTCCACAGTGGTACCCAGCAAGCCCCACCCATGGTATTGCCATCCCAGTGGAACCACTAAGTAGTTAGTAACTGGCTTCTTAACATAATAACAGCCAAAGTGATGGGATGTCTTGTCTAAATTTTAACTAAAAAAGTCTCTCACTTCCTCTTACTCCCTCTTTCATGTCCCATCTCTCTCTCTCTCTCTCTCACTCTGTCGAATCCCTGTAACTGAGGAATCAAATACCAGTGTTTTTGGGCTGCCCAATGTGGACGCCTAGAGAGGAGAGAAGCACGAGATTGCCCAGGCCAACAGACAGAAAGAAACTCAGGCTCTCAGTCCAAACTGAATCCTGAAAGCTGAGAGTGAACTTGGGGGCCAGTCCTCCCCAAGTTGAGCCTCAGTTGCAGGCCACACAGGGGGGTGATGAGGTAAGAGGGAAGAAAGGACTGTGGGAGCTTTCTGCCTGATCCACCTGGAAGGGTGAGGGCGAGAACAGTGTCATGTGACACTGAGTCCTCAGGAGAACCTGTGAGGTAGCTGGAATTCTCACACCTTCCAGATGAGGAAACAGGCTCGAGGAGGCCTGGCCCAAAGCCCAAGCTCACACCCAGAGTGAGAGTTGGAGCTTGGCTTGTTCTAGGATCACAACACCTTGGAGGATGGAGTGCTATTGGTACCAGATGCCTGGAGTCAGATGTCCACAGTCAGAGGCCAGTGGTGCTGGAGAGAAATGGGGTGAGGGGACTATGGTCTTACTGACACTCACCTCGACCCTGGCAGCAGAGGCCCTCCACGTTTGCTCCCCCACAGATCAGCCCCCAGAGAGTGCAGGAGAAGCAGCAGCAGCAGCAGGTGAGTGTGCCTGTGGGGGAGGGGCTCTGCCCTCCCAGCTGGAGGCCCTCAAATCAAGAGAGGAGGCCCCTTCCTCTTGCTGCCACAGTGCCTGAATCCCCCAGTAGAAGTGACCAGGAGGAGGGCCTGGAAGAGCTGGTGCAGGATGGGTTTGTTGTGGGGAGGGCCAGGGACCGCACACCCTGTGATTTGCCAGAAGCCGGCCCTGGGAGGTGAGGAGGAGGAGTGTGGTTTTCTTGGGCTGTGAAAGGAGGAGGAGTTGAGGCGAGGCTGCTAAGGGTCTTGGCTGCTCCCCGTGGGAACCCTGGGGTGGGCCAGGAGGCTGAGGGTGAGGACTTTTCAGGGGAGGGTCTGCAGGGGGCCGACTTGAGAGCAAGGACTCATCCCACCCACACACCGATGTCACAAAGTGTCGTCCCCTATCTTGGCACTTTCCTTGGTCACCTGCTGATGCTGCACCTGCTGATGGGTGATAATCACGAGATGGGTGCACCTGAGGACCAGGCAGGGAGGACCAGGATCCTGAGCCTTGGGATGGGGAGCCCCCGAACTGAGCTCTGAGCTCTCAGCACTTGGCACATCTCCTGTCATAAGAGCCTCTCAGCCACCCCTGGGAGCTGGGGCATCAGGCCCATCTTAGGGATGAGTGAACAGAGGCTCCACCTGAGACACCCATTCCGGTTCCTCAGGCTGGGGAAGCTCAGAGCTGCCTGACGGCACAGCTGCTTGAGGTTTTATCTGAGCTGGACGCAGCCTCTCCCTCCCACGCTGCCCATGGAGGGAGAGAGATGTCAGACCCCTCCAAGTCAGGCAGCACATAAGTGGCTGAGCAGTCCCCTCTGCCTGAGGCCTCAGCCTCCAAGTCTGTCATCAGAGAGGGTTGTGCTGCCAGGTCCCTCAGCCTCTCCCCCATGTCCTGCTTCTCTGGAGCCCAGATCCCGGCCTAGGTCCAAGTCCTGTTTTCTGTGCATGCCCGGCCCCCTCTGGGGACCTGGCAGTAGTGCAACATGAGAAGGGGTGGGCCTAGGGGTCTAGTCAGGCTAGAGGGCCCTGTCTGATGGACTCTGGCTCTCTGCCTTCCAGGGGAATGAGATCAACCTGAGAAGAGGACTGAAGTGAACAGCTGCCGCACTCCCTGCAGGGAAGGGGAAGGAGGAGGAAATCAGAGACCCTCTGGGCAGAACAGTCCCTGGCTCCACCCCCTGTATCTTACATTTAGTGGAAGAGTTTGATAACAGAGAAGTGGGAGACCCAACCAATTGGCGGGTGGGTTGAGGGGAGGATGACATCAAGGAAAACTTCCTGGAGGAGGGGCTGATTATTCCCATTCTGAGAACAGGTAGAGCCTGGATGGAACTGGAGGGAAGGAGGGTTCCCAGGATGGTCCCCTGCCCCACTCCTCACCACCCACAAGGTCCATGAAGCATCCCCCACCCAGGCCCTATCTGCATCCTCTCCTTCCCTCTGGTCCCAGGAATACCCAGTCATGAGGGCGATCCTTCTGCTCCAGGTGGCCGCAAAGAATTACAATCTAGAGCCCGAGGAGCGATTTGGGGCCTGGTTCTAGGACATGGAGCTGCTCAACGAGAATGATAGGTGAGGCCGGGCAGGAGTTGGGTGAGGGCAGGGGTGGACGCTCCCTGTTGGCCAGTCCAGAGAGCCTGTCTCCGTGGCCCCCCACTCAGCCCCAGCTCTTATTGCATGGCGACCTCTGGGACTCCTAGACTCCAGCTGCTGGGCAGGCAGTGGGGGGACACCTGAGGTGTGTCTCCTGGTAGGCTCACAGGTACCTTTCTGTCCTGGAGCTACAGCCTGTCCTGCCAGCTGGACCCCCCAGACCTAGTTGGCCAGCAGAATACTCAAGGGTAAGAAGAACCCGCCATCATTAAGGTCAGGGGTGAGTGAGTGTCTGGGCCGTGGTGACTGACTCCCAGGGGTTCAGTAAAGCTTCGGGCTAAACGTGCCCTTCGGGAGTTGGACAGCTGGCACTGGGATCCCAGCTCCACTACTGAGCAGTCCTGTGACTGGGGTGACTCTCTTCAGCTTCCTGAGACTCCGTTTCCTCCTCTGTGAAATAGGTGATACCAAATGATCTCTTGCGTGGCAGGGACAAATGGGGTACTGGTGGCTGACAGCACTGAGCACAGAGTCTGGAGCACTCAGTGCAGTGGGGACAGGGTGGGGGCCATGATTCTGAGGGAGGCCCCCCAGGGTAACCCAACTCTTCTACTCAGTCCCCAGGCCCCAACACCGAGCCCTGTACCAGTGGCCGATCACAGCCCCATCCTCAGCAGCGGGGACACAGCTGGGAGGCTTTCGATGCACTGGGCCAGCTCCTCCCACCTGACGGGAAGGGGAGCATTGTAAGCTGATCTCTGAGGTCCCCTAAAACCCAAGAGAGAGAGGACGACCCCACCCCAGCTCCCTGATGTCTCTACCCCAGCACCTATTCACCCATTGGGGAGGGACAGTAGTTATTTGTTGTAAATAATAAATGCCATATTTGAATATTATATTAAAGTCCTGTTCCCTTTAGAGCTGGGAGTTGTGGTGTGGTTCTGTCGCTTTCTGTAGGCATGTAAGTGAGACACTGAATCTCACATTTCTCCTTGAATCACGAACTCTTCTGGGTTCATCAGCTTATTGTCTGTGGGCGAAGGGAGAAGGGCCAGCCCCTTCCCTGGCTAGTGGGGACACTCCCAAGTCCCCATTATTCCGAAGATCAGTTCATTTCAGTATCATTCAGCTCCTCCAGGAGCAGACATGGCCCCCGCCCTTTCTCTTGGGATTTTAAGGTTGAAGGTACTTTCACAGGCAGAGCAACAACCACTGAAATGTGGGTGTCTTTAAAACAGCACTACCCAGGACAACGTCGTGCCACAGGCAGGGGCTGCCTTTCTCCATTCTTGAGGAACAGGGAACTTTTTCTGCTTCTCTTTTTGAGATTTCTTTTGACTAAATTTTAGGAACTTGTAGTTTTCTAGTTCAATCTCTGGAATTGCATCAGCTCTAAGTGATGAAAACAATGTAAAAAGATCAAAACGTGCACGTTGAGAGGACAAGGCCCAAGGAAGCTCATTTGCAAATGGACTAAAGGCAGGCAGGACCTCGCTCCTGAGGCCCCTCTAGAGGCTCCCTGTTCACCCCTGACCTGGATTTGAATCCTGCTGGGATCCTTGTCCAGGACTCTGAATTCCTTCTCCTGCTTGTTTTATATCCAGGCGGAAAGATTTGTGACACAGCTTTTAAGGCTACTGCTGGGTCTCGTTCCATAAACATGACTGCTCCCTGTGAACTAGGATTTTCAGCACCCCTGCCTTCCTTATGTAATTCCCTTTAGGGCAGAAATTCCCCAGAAGGCCCCAAGCCTCCTCCCTCGATGGATCCCGGGTGAGCTCTACTTTGCCAGTATAAGGGACCATAATCCTGGTCAGTGAGTGACCTCACACTGTCCCTTGCTGTCCAAGGTGACTTCTGAGCCCGTGTCATTCTGAGGTCCATGGTCTTGGACAATCCTCCAGTTTACACACTAAGTGTTGGTGTTACCAACTCGTCCAAATGGGGCAATTGGGCCTGAGCCCATAAACTGTGTTGCCCCTGGGTTTTTGTGTTTTTGTCCCCAGTCCTGTGCTGTGGTTACATTACCACCACCTGCTGGGGTGTGAACACTGTTTGGAGCTTTCAAAGATGACGCACGACAGAGGTGTGGGGGGCTACAGCAGGGAATGCCACTGAACTGATGGTCCATGGACGTGCATGAACACAGCCTTACCAATTAAAATACTGAAATGCTTCCCATCTGGTGGTGAACAGACACTGCTCTGAGCTCGCACCGAGAACCCACCCCATGACTAGGAGCTTTCAAATGGTTACCAAGTGGCATTTTGAACCTCATCCCTTGGGAACACCCTGTAAGACAAGGACCAGATGAATCGCTTGGCATTTGTGAGTTATCCCCTCATTTCTGATGGCTGCAAGTGTCACCCAGACACACAGGCTGCACTCTGCCAGGGAAGCCTTCTCAGGACAACCAGAAGCTGAAAATGAATCCTGGTTCCCAGCATCCCAAGCCCTTCCTGACATGGCACAGCCACCCAGGAAAGTGATTTGGTAACAGAAAGACTGGGAAGGCTGTACTTTCCCTCCAAAGAGAAAGAGAAGAGCCAACAGTGAAAGCTTGATCCCTCAAATAGACAATTAAATCCCAACAAGCAGTGGGTTCTTTCCGCATTATTGATGCTGAAAAGATCGCTTTTGATAATCGCACGATCCCCCAACTGCCATGTTCATCTCCATGAATCAGATTTCCAACACATATGGATCTAAAAAACTGAGGGAAATCTGGTATTTCCTTAGATGCAACTCTGAATTAGCATGCAACAGAGAACAGAAAAATGGAGACCAAGAAGTAAATATCTAATTTGAGAACATAGACACAAAAGTGCGTTTGAAATAATATTTTGGAATCTATTGGAATATTATACAAAAAGAATAATCCATTTTTAGTAGGTTTTACTGTGACTGTGAAGGGAAAAACTGAATCATCCCGTGACATTGATAATTCGCTGCTGACTTTAAAGTACAAATAAATAATATACATAGTAAAGGAAAATGAGAGAACAGCATGAAAAAGGAAGATCTTTCTCTCCTCACCTGAAACTCAACCTCTCACCTCAGAAAGAAACTGTTGTCTATATTTTCTATGTCTCGAAGCAGAGTTTAATAAAAGAAAAGTATCAATATATTTTAAAGTTTCAAGAGCTCAAAGCAAGGAAACATTAGGGACGCTGCCAAGAGACCTCACTGAGGTGCCTGCTCCATTTCATCTGCTGTCAGGATGGCCTTCTTAGACCCTCACTTTCTCTGCCTTGCTAGCAAGTCTGTCCGCCATCAGTGCTATCACCAGTCTCGCTCCTGTGCTCTTCACTGCCCTTTCCTCCTTCCTGATACCTCCACAGTGGAGCTGTGGAATGCACAGATCAGTTCCTGGAATCATCTCTGCCAAATCTGAAGACCAGCAGGAGTGGGAACGGGACCTGGAATGCAGACCACCTGCGAGCACACCTGGCAGGGATTCACCTGTGTGACTAGGTGCAAGTTTTTACAACGTTTTGGCAAGATTGAAAGGACTTACGTGTTGTCCTGCGCTGCTGCAGGCCTGGAGTCCTTGCGGTCTCTCGGGCCAGCAGATCTGGTGGGGCTGGTCCAAGTTGTCCTCTCAGAGACCAGAAATTGCCAGGATGGGATGGGATTCTAGTAACTGGCCTCTTGAATATGTCACTGGACAACCTCAAAAGAATGGAAATGCTTAAACCAGGCTTTGGTTTGGACTGGTTCCCACAGTTACGCTGCTTCTTCTGTGAAGACGTGACTTATCATCCTTCTTTTCCTCTTACCCTATAAAAACAAACCATGAAACTGGGTCAAATGATAAAGGAGGCCTGCCTTTTTAGGACAATTATCCTGGCTGTTTTGTACTTCCACCCTCCCTCTATCCTCTGGGGATAGATCTGACCTGTTTCCTGGGATGTCATCAGGCAGATTTGCATCAAGAACAGAAAGCTCAAGGTCAAACTCCAGGCTCCTCCAGATCATTTCCCCCTCCATCCCGTTAACACGCCCTCCTTTTTTGAGTGTAATTCTATTCTCTTCTTTTCCTTGTCACTCTCAACCGCACAAGTCCTGGCACTCCCTCTCAGGACAGTCGGCCCCCAGTCCTTTACTAAATCCCAAATCTTACCATTTCTGTGTTTTCTGTCTACTCATTTGCTTAATCCATTGACCACTTTGTGTTCATAGAGGTTAAATCAATAGTGACATTATCAACCACCCCCTGTTAGCAACTTACTCCCATATCCCAGATGTTCACATAATCCAAATGGTTATGTTCAAAAGTAAATAACTCAGAAAACATATTCACTCATCACAGATGCCTGATCTCTAATATTTTTATTCAAACATTCATACAGTAGATACCTGTCCCTCAAGATCAGTAGTAATGCCAGATCAACGATTCTCACCTTAATTTCCTCCTACACCTATCAATCCTGGATTCCATGGACTATGATCACAATAATTTCCTTGGAAAAATAAAAAATTCCTTACCACTCATTTATTTTGTAAACCTCCAAACCCAGAAGATCCCGATTATCTGCCGTGCCGCAGCTACTGCTGGTCTTATGACAAGCTGAAGAAAAAGCACGAAACACGATCTTTTTGTACCACTGTAAATAGAAAGCCATCTGCATCAACTGGGAAGCACCCATAATGCCTGGAAATTTTGTTCTCTTTTTTTGTTTGGCTCAAAAACAAAAAGACAAATCAATTTAAAGAATGGGCAAGGGACCAGAGTAAAATTTTTCCAGTGAAGACATACAGGTGGCCAGAAGGTGTATGAAAAGTTGTTCAGCATCACAAATCAGGGAATGCAAATCAAAACCACAATGAGCTATCATTTCACACCTGTTATGATGGCGATTATCAAAAAAACTAAAGATGACAAATGTTGGTGAGGATGTGGAGAAAAGGAACCCTCGTGGGAATGTAAACTAGTACAGCCATTATGGAAAACAGTATGGAATTTCCTCCAAAAGTGAAAACTAGCTTATGATCCAGCAATCCCACTTCTGGTAGACACCCACAGGAATTGAAATCAGGGTCTCAAAGAGATATCTGCCCTCTAATGTTCATTGCAGCAAATTCACAATAGCCAAGATATGGAAGTAACCTAAACGTCACTGATGGATGAAGGGATAAAGAAATGGCATATTCTTCAACATTGAAAAAAGAAGGAATTGTTGCTATATTTGATAACATGAATGCACCTAAAAGACATTGTGCTAAGTGAAATAAGGCAGACAGAGAAAGGCAAATATTCCCTTATTTGTGGAAGCTAAAATAGTCAAACTCACACAAGCAGAGGTTAGAATGGTGGTTGCCAGGGGCTGGGGAGATGGAGAAATGGGGAGCTGATGTTCAAAGATACAAAGTTTCAGTTATCAAGATAAATAAGTTCTGGAAATCTAGGATACGACATAGTGCCTACAGCTAACAAGACTGTATTGCATACGTTACATTTGCTAATAGAGTAGATATTAAGAGTTCTTACAACAGAATAATAGTAATAAAGGAGGTGAGAGAAAACTTTGGGAGACGATGGATACGTTTGTGGCCTTGATGGTGGTGACAGTCTCAAGGGTGTATGCTTATGTCCAAATTCATCAAGCTGTATATGGAAAAGTATGACATCATTGTTGATTCTTCTGCACCTTGAAATATGCCATGTCCTCATCACAAGAGAAAAAATTTGTAACTCTATATGGGGACGGATGTTAACTGGACTTACTGTGGTGATCATTTCAACATATATACAAACATTGAATCATTATGTCGTACCGCTGAAACTAATTTAATGTTGTATGTCAACTTTAACTCAATTAAAAAACCACAACAGACAAAACCATTTGAATACTGTATATGAGTTCAGTGAATCCCTGAAACTGCCCCATTCCAATATGGGAATTACAGGAAGCAGAGAGGATGATGTAAGATGGAAGAAAGTTGTACAAAACAGTATTCAAATTAAAATCATTTAAGTTGCTATCAGCTCCTTGTGGCAAAGTTCTGCGAGCACCGATCTACTTTCACATTTTTCCTGAAAAAACATACTTTCACATCCAACCCATAATAGTTTCATCATTTTCTCTAATAAGAAAATTTCAACTTAATAAATAAAACCAAAAGCATCTCTTATGTATGAATAAAGTTAGTGAACTTTACAGAGAAAAGAACATATTTGCACAATCTCAATACAGGAAACAGAAGAACTGAATGATGATCGAGTCTCACTCAAGCTTATCTTTGAAAGCCAGTAAAACCAGGCTGTCTTTTCAAGGATGTGTGTAGAGCTGTCAGCCTTGGAAGATAGAAATAGTGGCCTCCTCTGGAGCAAAGGGCAGCCTTGCTTACTGCCCAGTATAATAAAAATAACACCCCCCGCCCCCAGGGCAAAGGTTAGCAGACATCCTGCCCGTTATCAAAGATTTGAGTTCCTTAGGCTCTGAGACCTTGCATCTCTCTGCATGTCACCTGGCCCACTGTGTATCACCCTGTAGGAAGTGAGATTTATTGAACTGGTGCAAATGCTGATACTCTGGCCACCGCTATTGTTGTGTCATTAAGTCCTTTGTCTCTGACGCATGGGTCTCTTGACTTTTGCCAGCATCTGTAAGACCGTTGTAGGCTAACTTATTGGTTTGCAGGTAAGGTAAAACATCAGATCTTTCACGGTTTCTGACAAGCCCTTAAAATAACTAGTAGTCTTAGGAACAGAGAGCTATCCAGAACAATATGCATGGATGGTCTTCATAGAAGACTTCATGCAACCAAAACTTTAATAAGTCTCTCTGACCTCTTTTATTTCTACCCCAAGTAGAAGGAGAGGCACCAAGCTATTACAGACCTAGGGCTTGTGCAAGCCACCTGGAGACCTAGTGACAAGAAACTTCCCATGGGGAGAAAAGACAGATGGGCATATTTCCAAAATGGACCCATGTGCTTCCCGGTCATCAAAAAGAGAGTGCATTATCTTAATTTATGATGATTTGAGTCATTAAAATCTTGTGATGGGCCAATGATACACTTCTAAGAGGAGTGAGGCACATGGCAGTTGTAAGCAGATTAACGCACTTGGTGAATATCAAACTCTGAACCAACTTTAGTGTTCTAATCAATTAAAAGGTACAACAAATTTATTTAGGTAGATTAAATGATATTTAATGTTATGCCTGATTATTACTCTTCAATAATGAACAAGAAGCTCATGTAAATAACTATAATTGGCCTTACTTTAAAACATGGTAGTCAGGACTGTTTGAGATAAGCTGGAGAGAAGGAAGGGGAGAAATAGACAAAAGTTAGCTGCTCTGAAGCCACTGTCAAGACCTCTGGATCTACATGTAACCCAGGAGATCGAGGCAAAGGGCTGTGCCCCTAGATCCTCCTGCACTGTGGTTCTCAGCGAGGTCACGGGGCTGAAGCAGCTTCCTGATTCGTGTTTACATGTCCATGTGTACAATACCCCTGACCATGGGGATGAACCACCATTCAATCATCCCTTACACTCCTCTAATTAACAATTAGATTTCAGAATCATTGTATCATTACATGATAATTTATTCCTCAAACCTGTAGGATGCCGAGCTAAAAGCAAATCAAATATCAATGGCTTCTTTTCTTTGAAATACCAAGATGTTCTTTCACACTTGGAATCCTGATTAGAGGATAAATCCATCAAATCAATGGAAACAAGTTAAGAAATGGACAGAGGGATATTTCATTCATATATATACATTTTGCATTGTTGCAAAAATAGAGTTACATTTAAAAAATTTAGAACTTCTTGAAATTTCATAGATATTAAAGATTTTCTTCTGCTTATACTCCCTTTGGTTTACCAAATCAAACTCACTCTTTAAGGGCCTTTCTAGCATTCAGTGCTAGTAACAACAGTTTTTTTAAATTCTTATTTTTCCCACGTCAAAGAATAAGGGCAGAGGTCATGGAGAGGTCAAGTCTAATCTACCTAGGGATGTGGCAGCCTTAACTATAGATGTTCAAGCCAGACATTGCCAGCAGAACCACATCTCTTCATCCACAGGTGAGTTTTTACTAGTAATCACAGAGACTTGAGGATATCAAAGGGAATTCTTCATTAAGAACCAAAGTTATAGGGCCGGCCCAGTGGCTTAGCAGTTAAGTGCGCGCACTCCACTGCTGGCAGCCCGGATTCGGATCCCGGGTGCGCACCGACGCACCGCTTCTCCGGCCGTGCTGAGGTCGCGTCCCACATACAGCAACTAGAAGGATGTGCAGCTATAACATACAACTATCTACTGGGGATTTGGGGGAAAAAATAAATAAATAAAAAAAAAACTTTAAAAATGAACCAAAGTTATAGATTCCTATCTTGGGTTCATTACTTTGAATTTTTGACCCAAATCATATATATAGATTGGACCATGTTCAATTCTATGATCTTTAGAAGATGCAGCCTACAGCTGAAGAGAAACAGATACAACACCAACATCTTATCCTCTCTGAAGCCCAACTGAGAGCCCCTGGAGTCAGAAGTTTTCAAGACAAGAAAATGTCATCCTTCTTCTGAACAAAGACTGTAGAGGCTATACTAACGTTCAATTTTATTTATTTTGTTTTTTATTTTTGCTTTGTGAGGAAGATCGGCCCTGAGCTAACATCTGCCAATCCTCCTCTTTTTGCCGAGGAAGACTGGCCGTGGGCTAACATCCATGCCTATCTTCCTCCAATTTATATGGGACGTCGCCACAGCATGGCTTGACAAGCAGTGCGTCGGTGAGTGCCCGGGATCCGAACCCGTGAACCTGGGGCCGCCGCGAACCCCGGGCCGTCGCAGCGGAGCACGCGCACTTAACCGCTTGCGCCACCGGGCCAGCCCAAACATTCAACTTTAAATTGTTAACGTGACTTGTTAGAATGTGATGCAGCTAGCATAATATCTTCTAAGTTTCATGATTTTTCTCCAGAATACTGAGATGGATGACCTTGAAGTCCAGTTTCCCCATAAATGTCTTGATTCAGAGATAAAATTAATTTCCCTATAAAATAATTCCCATAAAATTGTTAAAAATATATCATAGTCACTGACTAAAAGGGAACAAAGCAAATTGAGCAGTTGAATAGCAATGTAATAAATTCCATACAAGGATCTTACTGCAGCATTATGTATAATAGTGAAACTGGAAATAACCCCATCTCTATCAAAGAAGAAATAAACAGATCGTGGTATTCCTGTTCTTTGGAGTAGCTCTAAAACTTCTAAAAAGCTAAGTTAGAGGGACGTGCACTGATAAGGAGAGACGTCTATGATATATGTTTTGGGAAACAGCAAGCTGCAAAACGATGTAGTTATGTAATTTATTTATGTTAAAAAAATCTTTATGTGTATTTATAAATTCATAGGAAATGTCCAGAAGAATAAGCTGCCACCTCTTAACAATAGTTCCTTCTGAGTAGGGGAGTGAGTGTGCAGGGAAGGGGATGGAAGGGGAAGGTTTCACTTTACTCTACATAGATCTGTGTAATTTGCCTTTTTTTACAAAGTATGTAATTCTTTCATAATTAGAAAAATGAATGATGTGACCGTTTGGTGCAGGGCAACAGTACTATGTTCCCCAGTCTCTGTACTGTATGTTACTGCACAGCAGGAACTGTAGGAGAAAGCCCAGAGGAGCAATGAAGACAAAAAGACATGACACCTGTAAAAAGTCAGTGGAGTATTTCTACCTAAGAAACATTGCAGGTGAGTGATGGTCAGTATCTTCCACTACTCCAGCTCTTGCAATAAACCTAGAATCTGCCCAGGGTAGGCCGGACGACCACGCCCTGCTAGTCCACTCCCCACCCAGGGCCTGTTTGTGCAGGGTGACTGCCAACTAGCAGACAATGGACTCAGCATGGGCCGTGTGCCTTTGGGGCGGCTGGCAGAGAGGGACAAAGTGGAACACCAGCTAAGTGCACACACCTGAGAGGCGGAGTTCCAGGTGGAGACTCAAAACGCACCAAGAAACTGTGTGAAGGAAGCTACTCGACCTCTCTGAGCCTCAGTGTCCCCCCTGTAAAATGGGAATCACAGGCATACTTCACAGAGCTGTTGGGGAAGATACATAGAAGTGCCTGTGACAGCCAGTGTCACATTATTAACAAAGTCGTATCCGACTTCAGAATAATCGATGAAAAGAATAATGTGATGAGACCAAAGACGAGATGCCCAGCTTCGTAAGCAGCCCCAGCAGCATGAGAATGAAAGGAGCTCCGAGTAAGCAGGGTTCTTCACAGCTCCACTTTAGAGGACGAACATGGGCTACACCAGGATAAGTGGCTGTTGTACAGTGACTCGTGTAGTGAAGGTGGGTCCCTAAAGACACTGTGAAATCCGGTTACACACAGTGGCTCCTAGGAAACAACTACAAAGCAACCAATGCAGCAGTTAGGAATGGGAAGGGGCTGATCAGAGGAGGGTCAGAGCCATAAAATTGATGGAAGACACTTAACCATGGTGAGCGCCCAGCTCTGTCAACAGCTGCTGTGGTTGCACCAGGAGATCAAATGTCTGAGGCAGCCATTGTGGGGACTGCTGGGAGCACAGTGGTCACTGCAGCCACACCCCAACAGCAGTGCATCGGAGCACACAGACCCAGAGACTTTCCTCTCAATTAATTCTTGTTTCAAGATGAGGAATATCCTCACGTTACAATGTCTCCTTCCAACACTTGTGGACGAGTGTCATCAGAACCCCCTGAAGAGGTCACAGGCCAGAGTAGGATGGAACACTGGGGGCTGGGGAGCGGTGCTGCACCTGACCACACGGACTACCACCCGGGCCTGTTGAACACGAGAGAAGAACCCGAGGTTGCGGTCTAACGAGAATTCCCTGTCTTGCCACATTCAGAGACACTGCAGAGATTCTCATCCTTTCTTTACAAAAATGTTGAAGAATTCATGTGTCATTAATTCATAAAGAGACAAATTCTTGACAAAGTGACAGGGTCTAGTTTCGATGACCAGGTTTTCCAGTTGTTTTCATAATATTACACATTCAGGAATCGGAAATGTAACCTATTGGGGTGTTTGATATAAACAAGGACTTGTTTTCATTTAAATCAACGCCCAGACTTTTAAGGATGACATAAATCAGAAAAACTGCTAATCATTCCTCCACAGGTTTCAATAAGACTTTTAAGTTAATTTACTAATCTCAGGAAAAGAGAATACGGCAATTCAAGTTTTTTGTTTCTGCATTCAAGCGTACAGTACAGCCAAGAGAATGAGCAGAAAAAAATTAACAAGAAAGTCTTGCTTGCATTTTATCTTTTGCAAATGAGCAGGATATTTTATGTTCTGTTCTTTTCACTGATGTAATCAATTTTTAAAGAATACGGTACATCTGACTATCCCAAGGTGTGTTTATCTGGGAAACTTGCCTGAATCCAAAACAGAGATGTTAAAGCTGACGGGTTTCAAATGCTGCCCAGGTGCTGTCTACCACGAACATCCCTCTCGCAAAGCTGGACCACCGGTCTCTTCCTGAGGGATCAGAATCACCACCCATGTCCCTGAGAGACTGGCCACTCAGGCCTGAGCTGAGATTAGGTGATCAATCTAAAGAGCAAAATACTTAAGCTATTCTCATCTTAAGGATGTTGTTTCGGAGGCCTCTGCACTGGAATGGGTTGGTGAAAACGGCCTACTAGATACTTGCCTGGGAATTGATTTGTTCTCCTCTGCTCTTAGTGGATTGTGGGGAAGCCAGTGAGTAACCTCAGAGATGCCTCAACTTCCACATCTGCGAAAAAGGCAAGCAACAGCCAATGTTACCACCCTGCAAACTCTTCAGTTGGGCTTGCAAGAGGGGCCACAAGGGCGAATGTCTCCCAAAAGCTGATGAAATGATGGCACTTTGGCTGGAGAAGGCAGAGGGCAGCAGGCAAAGTGGAAAGTTTCTGGGATGTCAAACCAGTTCCCATAAGCACTTTAGAGAAGCACCTGGCCTTGGACTAGGTAGGAGGCTGTGGAAAGACCCACAGGCACACAGGGGGGAGGAGGAATCAAGCAACGGAGGGAGGCGGTGGGGAAGAGGCATGAGTTCAGCTTCAATTTTGGACAAAAGCAGTTGCACGCTGCAGGCCCGCAGCTGCCCATGCAGCTGCCACACCCTCCTAACTCCCTGGTCCCTCTCGTCCCGTCACATCCCTCCGGGACTCAGTCCAGTTGGAGCGGGTGCAGGACCAGAGTCCTGAGTCAACGGCGGTTTGGCCCTCAGGCAAGCCTTCACAGCCCTGCTCCTCCCCCCAGGGCTAGACACCGCCCCGTGCCCAGAGCATCTTGGGAGTTGTAGTCCTGCTGTCCTGCAAGCTCCCAGCAGGGAATGGTTAAGAGACAAAAGCACCAAGCATACACAGCTAGGGGACCTCACTCCCACCTGTCCCTCCACCCTTGGCCCACGCCCCTCTGCTTCTACACCCCACCTTCTACTCCGCCTCTTCTCTATACAATGTCATCTCTCCATGCCTTGCCAATCCCCCAGAGTTGTGCAGTGTGGTTGGGCTGCATCCCTTGAGGCCGGTACTCAGGTAGGGGTGGGGCTCACCAGCCTGGCTATTGCTGAGGTTGCTTGCAGCCCTGGTGGAAGCTCCCTGGCCAGTATTTGAAATGTAAATTCAATATCTAAAATGGAAATACCAGGTGCATGGGATCCTGGAATTTGCCTTTTCAAGGCCATCTGTCCTACCATCCCCTCCATCCATCCAGCCTGCCATGATCCTCCCTCTGGACCTCGTGATCAGGGTCGCTGCAGAGATCCTCCCCTTGGAACCCACCCACCTTAAGGGCCCATACCCATCATAAAAACTCAAAGCCATGCCACTTGCCAAATTGAGGCAAAAATGGAACCACCCAGGGGGGCCACTCAAGGGTGAGGGCATTACTAGATACTTGGGAGTATTAAAATCCATCTGATGATATCATGAGTGAACGTGTTCCACTTTAAAACAAAACACTGCTGTTATTCTGAGATATTGAGTTAGGATCTTTTTGCAAATATGCCGGATTTAAAATGTTTATTGATGTATAACATGCGTATAGAAATATACGCACAAGTCATCCATGTAAACCTCAAAGAATTATTACAAAGTGAACACACTTGTGTGACCAAGAACTAGCACCAGCTTCACTCAGGCCCCAACAATCCCTTTCTCCCTCCTTCCTCCCCAAAGGTAGCTGACATCTTACCAGTGAACACTATATATCGAGTTTGTCTTCTTATACAAGTGTTTTATTACAGAACAATTTAAACAATATACAAAATAAACAAAACAGCATAGTAGGCTCGTCACCCAGCTTCAACAACTGCTAATCATCTGCCATTTTTGTTTCTTCCACACTTCGTCCCATTCCCACATCACTTTATTATTCTTTTAGTCCTTTGTGTGTGGGGGGTGGGGGGGTAAGAAGTATGCACACTGAAAGGCACAAATCTCAACCTTACATTTTTGGCAAATAAACATGCCCATATAACCTTCACCCCTTTAAGAACAGGATATTTCCATCACCCCCAGAAAACCCCTTCCTGTTCCTTCCTAGGCAATTTCTTCCTTCCCCCGAGGCAACCACTGTTCTGGTTTTTTCAGCATAGGTTCATCTTGGCTGAAATCATCCCACGTGTATTGTTTTCTGTCCAGCTTGCTTCCCTCGGCACGAGGTTGATGAGTCTCTCCCAGCATGTTGTGTCAGCGTTTGCTCCTCGGCACGGCTGAGGGCGTTCTGCTCTGTGGATGCGCCGCAGTGGGCTCATCTCCTCCTGGGGACGTGCAGGTCATCTCCTGTGAACAGTCTTGTACAAACGTTTTTTGGTATGCTGTTTAATTCCTTTATTAGCATTTAAGTGACACACCTTTGCATTTTTTAGTGGTTGGTCCAGATTACAATATGCATCTTTAACATATCACAGCCTACCTAGACTTAATAGTGCACCAGTTTAATCAATGTAAAATATGGAAGACTTGCTACAGAACAGTTCCATTTACCTCTGTCTGTCCTTTGTGCTATTGTTATCATAAGTTTTACATCTTCTCATGTTATAAATCCCACAATACAGTGTTATAGTTTTTGCTTTCAATAGTCATAGGTCTTTTAAAGTAATTAACATAAAAAAGTTATATACTTTGAGGCAGATGATTTGAGGCTCTGCAAATGTATTCTTTTTTTTTAATTTCACCCACAGTTTTTGCATTCATCAGTCAGCCTTACCCACAATAATTATTACTGTGGTGTTCTAGTGGCGATTCTCTATTTCATGCTATCCAGCCACATTTATTATTTGGAATTCTGTGAGGAAGATTCCCTCCCTCCTTCTCCCGTCCTTCTTCCTTTCTTTCTCTTATTCTTTTTTATTCCTCTTTCTTTCTTCCTTTCTTATTTAATCTATTTTATGTCAGTATAGACTCATGGATATTTATTTTATTCTCTGTGTAATAATCCAATGCTACCATTATTTATTATGTTGCTCACAGTTTTCCAGCTCGAGCCATTGAGAAGTCTTTCAGATTGATTCCTTTTGACACATCTCATCATTTGCTGTGTTTTATTTAAAGCACTTTCCTACTTCTGACACTACAAGATGGTCCAGGTTCATATTGTATTTTCCATCTCCACCCTAGAATTAGCCATTTCTCCAAGAAAACATGGTTCTTTTTATTGGAGAATGATATTTAGAAACCAAGATCTGGGAGCTAAGTGTGCTCATTGATACTAGGGTGTCAGTGCTTCTGGACCCTCTCAGCAGAGCCTGGAAATGTATGTAGGAATATAAACACAGGTATACACATCTATCTATCTATTCATCTATCAATCTATCCATCTATCTGGATAGATATACTAGAAGTGACATGGATTCATACTGATACTTCCAACTCCTATCCAGCACCACAGAGTTTATTCTAGCATTCTCCTTTTGTTTATTTTTAACTTCTTTGACCAACAGTGAGAAATTTAACTCCAGTTAGCTACAATATATTTCCTAATGTGTCAACTAGTTTCAGAATTGCTAATCCATACCCTTATGAAAAACAAACTTATCACCTAGAGTAGAGTGTTTGTGTACATTACTTTAGTTTTACAGTATCCCATCAAAACACTGTCTTCCGATGTAACTTAGGTCAGGACCTTTCATCCCCACCCATTATGTGTGGCTATGTCACATGTTTGTAATACAGTGAGATTCATTTGTCACTACATTTCATCTGAGTTCCCCAGCATCCTGATTGATTTTTAAAATTTGCAGAGTAAAATTCACTCTTTGTAGTGTACAGTTCTGTGGGTTTTGACAACTTTATGGTCATGTATCCACCTCCACAGTAGCATACAGAGCTGTTTTTTTCACTCCCCAAAATTCTCTCATACTGTCCCTGTGTAATCAACCCCTTCCCCCATTCCATCCCTTGGCAACCACTGATCATTTTTCATCTCTGTAATGCTGACTTTTCTAGAAAGTCATACAAATGAAACCACATACTGTACAGCCTTTTGAATCGGGCTTCCTTCACTTAGAGAAATGCAGCCAAGATTCATCCATGTTGTTGTGTGAATCAAGAGTTTATCCTTTTTATTGCCAAGTAGTATTCTAATGTCCCAATTCACCACAATTTCTTTCTCCATTCACCTAATGAAGGACATTTAGTTTATTTTCAGCTTGTGGCAATTATGAATAACATGGTTATGAACATTCACCCAAAGATTTTGTTTAAACATTAGTTTTCAATTTGCTTGAGTAAATCCCTAGGAGTGGGATATCTGAGTCATATAATAAGTGTATGTTTAACTTTATAAGAACCTGCTAAATCGTTATCCGAATGCAACTATCATGTTGCATTCCCAGTTCTAGTTGCTCCTTGTCCTCACCAGCACTTGATATTTGCAATTTTATTTTTTATTTCAGCCACCTAATAGGTGTGCAGAATATTATTGTGGCTTCTGCCTCCTTTTTGAAAGTGAGATCTGCTAAATATAGAATCTCGTGTTGACTTTTGGGTTTTGTTTCTGCACTTGAAAGATGTCATTTTGTTGTTGATTTGTCTCTTTTGTTTTTGATAATATATCATCCATCAATGACATTATTTCTCCCTGTATGTAATGTCTTCCCCTGTATATATGTATTTCCCTGACTGCTTTCAAGATTTTGTTTTTATCTTTGGATTTTAGCAGCTTGACTATCATGTGCCCAGGTATGGTTTTATTTTGTATTTTATTTTCTGGGTTTGCTGACTTCCTTGGATCTAAAATTTTAGATTTTCTACCAAATTTTGGAAGTTTTATGCTATTAATTATTGATTTGTCTTTCTGCCTCATTTAATTTTTCTGTCTCTCCCCTCTCTGCTGGGGACTCAATCATCTCACAGGTAAGGCTCTCTTCATTTTTCTTCAAAATTTTTACATTCTTTTGTTCAGACTGGATAATTTCTATTGCTCTATCTTCATGTTTCTTCTACTGTTCCTTTTTATTTTTAATTTTATTTACTTATTTATTTTTTGCCCCAAAGCCCCAGTAGATAGTTCTATGTCATAGCTGCACATCTTTCTAGTTGCTGTATGTGGAACGCAGCCTCAGTATGGCCAGAGAAGCAGTGCATCCGTGCGAGCCCAAGATCCGAACCCGGGGCCGCCAGCAGTGGAGCCCACACACTTAACTGCTAAGCCCCAAGGCCGGCCCTCTTCTACTGTTTCTAATGTACATGTAAATTCAAAAGTATTTTTTTTATTTAATCTTCCTATTTAGTTCTTTTTTGTAATTTCCACTTCTCTGCTGAGTTTCCAGATATGTTCATTCATTATGAGAATATTTTTCATACCACCTTGATCATCTTTATAATAGCTGCTGTCTTATCCTTGTCAGCTAATTGCAACACCTTGGGGAGAGTTTCTCCTCCCTGCTTTTGGTCATATATGGATTACATTTTCCCATCTCTTCAAATCTCATGATTTTTTAAACTGTGTACTGGAGGGCCGGCCCCATGGCTTAGCAGTTAAGTGTGCATGCTCTGCTACTGGCGGCCTGGGTTCAGATCCCGGGCGCACACCGAGTCACTGCTTCTCCGGCCATGCTGAGGCCACGTCCCACATACAGCAACTAGAAGGACGTGCAGCTATAACACACAACTATCTACTGGGGCTTTGGGGGAAAAATAAATAAAAAAAAATTAAACTGTGTACTGGAAACCATGAATGATAGTTATAGAGACTCTGGATTCCATTTTATTCCTTTGAAGAGTGTTGTTATTTTTCTAGCAGGGAGTTAACTTGGCTGGACTGAAACTCCAATCTTCTCTCCTTTACCGTGAGCATAGCTGAAACCCTCATTCAGTTCTTTCATCTACCAATTGCTGTTTTTACACTAAGCCCTCTGGGGTCTACCCTGCATGTGTGTTGTTCAAAGATCTGCCAATTTGGTGTGTGTGTGGGGGAGACTTACGTACATATTTTGAGATTTTCCTCTGTGTGTCTCCCTCCCTTCCAGAATTTCTCCCTTAACTTTCCAGCTACTCTGTCAGCCCCAAAATACATTCTGTAACTTTACAAGTAAGACTGTAGTTTTTCCCCTGTCTCGGCCATGTACAGATTTTGGAATGCTTTGAGGCAAAAGACTCAAGCTCGCAAATACCTCCTGGTACAATTCCCATCATTTAAGGGAAGGCTCCCTGTCAGTTCTGCTTGCTTTCGGAAGACATTTATACATACACACATATACACATTTATTATATGTATATTACATATAAATACATGATTCTATATAAATACATATAATATGTATTCATATTTTATCATTGTTATATGTGAGAGTGTTAGTTCAACAAGCCACTCCACCATTACTGGAAGCCAGACCTCGGTTTTGTTTCTTTTTTAGAGTTTATATAAATGGAATTAAAAAATCTATAGCCTTTTGAATATAATTTCTTTTATGCAGCATTTTGGTTGTGATATTCATCTATGTTATTGCATGTAGTTAGTGTTTGTTCATTTGTTGAAAATAATTAATTTTTTTAAATGGTCATAAAATATGCATAACCTAAAATTGACCATTTTAACCATTTTTAAGTGTACAGTTCAGTGACATGCAGTACATTCACATTGTTGTGTAGCCATAACCTCCAACCATCCACAGAACTATTTTCACCTTGCACTGAAACTCTGTGCTCATTAAGCAACAACTCCCTGTTATCCTTCCCTCTTGCCCTTGGGAAACACCATTCTCCTTTCTATTCCTATTAATTTGAGTACTTTAAGTACCTTATATGAGTGGAATCATACAGTATTTTTCCTTTTGTGGATGGCTTTATTTCACTTAGCATAAAGTCCTCAAGAGTCCTCCTTGTCATAAAATGTGTCAGAATTTCTTCCTTTTTAAGGGTGAATGGTATTCCACTCTGTGTATACACCACATTTTTTTTGTTATTTCATCTGTTGATGGACACCTGGTTTGCTTCCAGCTTCTGGCTATTTTGAATAATGCTGTTAAGAACACGGGTGTATATTTATGTCTTTATACCTCTGCATTCAATCACTTTGGGTGTATGCCCATAAATGGTTTTCTGAGATTCATTTTTTCACGCGTGGGAGGGTTCCCCACACCTCCAACAAGCAATTCTTGGAATGCCAGCTAGTCGTCAGATAATTCAACTCAATTTGATGCTGTCAACCCAGAGATACATCAAACTCCACAGGTTGAGGGCTTAGTCCTATAAGACTGCACACCCACCCTACCTCACCTCAACTTCAGATGCCAGTTAC
The DNA here is from genome assembly GCF_020826845.1 of Diceros bicornis minor. Taxonomy (NCBI): domain Eukaryota; kingdom Metazoa; phylum Chordata; class Mammalia; order Perissodactyla; family Rhinocerotidae; genus Diceros; species Diceros bicornis. The sequence continues at coordinate 94,891,639 of NC_080740.1, forward strand.
AAGCCCAGGCTGTTACCTGTACTTCTGACTGACTGGCTATAAACCAGAGGTTCCCACAACCTCCTCATTGGGTTTGATTAATTTACTGGAGTGGCTCACAAAACTCAGAGAAACATTTACTACATCACCAGTTTATTATAAGAGGATATGACTCAAGAACAGCCAATGGAAGTGGTGCATAGGGAAAGGTATGTGAGAAGGGGCACAGAGCTTTCATGCCGTATCCAAGTGCACCACTCTCCAAGCACTCCTCGTCATTGCCAACCTGGAAGCTCTCTGAACCTCCTTCTATTGGGATTTTAATGGAGACTCTGTCACGTAGGCATGATTAATTATTAACTCAGTTTCCAGCCCCCCTCCCCTCTCTGCAAGATAAGGGGTAGGGCTAAAAATTCGAATCTTCTAATCAGGGCTTGGTCTTCCTGGTGACCAGCCCCCATCCAGGAGCCATCCAGAAGCCCATCCAGAGTTGCCTCAATAGAACAAAAGCTTCTCCTAGTGTTCTTATCAATTAGAAAATTACAAGGAGGTCAGCCCCGTGGCTTAGCAGTTAAGTGCACATGCTCCGCTACTGGCGGCCCAGGTTCGGATCCCGGGCGTGCAATGATGCACCGCTTCTCCGGCCATGCTAAGGCCACATCCCACATACAGCAACTAGAATGATCTGCAAGTATGACATACAACTATCTACTGTGACTTTGGGGAGAAAAAAGGAGGAGGATTGGCAATAGATGTTAGCTCAGAGCCGGTCTTCCTCAGCAAAAAGAGGAGGATTATCACGGATGTTAGCTCAGGGCTGATCTTCTTAAAAAAAAAAAAAAAGGAAATTACAAGGGTTTTAGGGTCTCTGTGTCAGGGATGGTGTCAAAGACAAATATTAGAATAAGAGTTGCTCCTAGTGTTCTTATCATTTAGGAAATTACAAAGTTTTAAGAGCTTTGTGCCAGGAACTGGAGGCAGAGACTGATAAATGTATTTTCTGTTATTTCAGAACCCATAAGTGGAATTGCTAGATCATGTGGTGAATTCTAGTTTTAATTTTTGAAGGAACTGCCATACTGTTTTCCAATTTTATGTTCACACCTTCATTGCACAAGCGGTCTAATTTCTCAACATCCTTGCCAACACTTGTTATTTTCTGATTTTGTGATAGTAACTATGCTAATGGGTGTGAACATGTATCTCATTGTGGTTTTATTTTGCATTTTCCTGATAGTTAGTGATGTTGAACATCTTTTCATGTGTTTACTGGCCATTTTATGTTTTGTTTGGAGAAATGTCTATTCAAGTCCTTTGTGCATTTTTAAATTGGGTTTTTTTTTATTGTTGAGTTGTAGGAGTTCTTTATATATGCTAGATATTAACCCTTTATCAGATATGTGATTTGCAAATCTTTTCAACCATTGCCTTTTTACTCTGTTGCTAGTACCTTGTGATACAGAAAACGTTTCATTTTGATGAAGTGCAATGTGTTATTTTTTTTGTTGCTTATGTCTTTGGTGTCATAGTAAAGAAATCATTGTTGGCAATGGCATTTGGACCCAATGACATGCAGCTTTTACCTTGTGTTTTCTTCTAAGGATTTTATAGCTTCAACTCTAACATTTATATCTTGGATCCATTTTGAGTTAATTTTTGTATGTGGTGTAAGGTAAGGGTCCAACATCATTCTATTGTATGTGGGTATCCAGTTTTCCAGCACCATTTGTTGAAAAACTTATCCTTTCTCCAATGAATGATCTTTGCACCCTTGTCAAAAATCATTTGACCATATATGCAAAGGTTTATTTCAGGGCTCTCTATAATATTTCATAAGTATATTGTGTGTATTTATGCCAGTACCACACTGTTTTGATTACTTTGTAGTAAGTTTTGAAATCAGGAAGTGTGTGTTCTCTAACTTTGTTCTTCTTTTTCTATATTGTTATGGCTATTCAGGGTCCCTTGAGAGTCCATAGGAATTTTAGGATAGATTTTTCTATTTTTGCAAAAAAATCATTGGAATTTTTACCTCCATGAGTAAGCTGATTCTTAAGTATTTTACTCTTTTTGATGCTATTGTAAATAAAAATGTAAAGTTTTTAAATTTCTTTTTCAGATTACTTGTTATTAATGTATAGAAGAACAACTAATTTTTGCAGGTTAATTTTGTGTCCCACTACTTAGCATAATTTATTAGTTCTAAAATTTTTTTGTGGAATTTTTAGGGGTTTCAACATATAAGATATTATGTGTAAACAAATATAATATTACTTCTTCCTTTCCAATTTGAATGCTATTTCTTTCTTTTTCTTATCTAATTGCTTTGGCTAGAACTTCTAATACCATGTTGAATAGAAGTGGTGAAAGTGGGCCTTCTTACCTTTCTCCTGATCTTAGATAAAAAGATTTCAGTCTTTCACCCTTGAATACGATGTTCTCTGTGGATTTCTGTATATGGCTTTTACTATGTTGAAGTAGCTTCCCTTTACTCTGAGGGTTTTTTAGTGTTTTTAACATGAAAGCATGTTTAGTTTTGTCAAACGCCTTTTCTGCATCCATTGAGATGATCACTTTTTTTCCTTCATTCTGTTAATGTGGTTAATTACATGGATTCCTTTTCATATATTGAAACATCCTTGTATTCCAGGAATAAATCCCACTTAAAAATGATGTATAATCCTTTTAATATGCTGCTGAATTTGCTTTGTTACTATTTTATTGAGGATTTTTGTATCAATATTCATGAAAGGTATTCACCTGTAGTTTTCCTTTCTCTTAGTGTCTTTGGCTTTGATATCAGGGTAGTACTAACCCCATAGGATGACTTTAGAAGTATTCTATCCTCTTCAACTTTTTTAAAGAGTTTGAAAAGAATTGGTGTTAGTTAATTTAAAAAAAGTCTTTGGACCTAGGAATAAATTCAGCATAAAATAAATACAAATAAACTTTTTTTAAATGTGAAAAAGTCTTTTCCTAAAATAATTAAAAATTAAGCAAGTACATCATTTATCACTTTATTTCTAAAAATTGTTTTTAACCTAATAGTAAGCATGAACAAATTGTTAGAATTAAAATGACTCAAATGTTAATTTTCTTCATTGCAAATTTTCTGACATAAGTATTCGATGCCATCACGTATGACATCTTTTATGAAAAAATGGTCATTTTTTGCAGTATTTGAGAACATTATGAATTTTCCCAGTGGTCTCTGACAATGCTCTGATATGCAAAGTTATCTTTTCAACATGTATGTCTTATCATCATCTTTAACAAATTAACAAACTCTGTCAGGTGCTAATTAATCAACTACTTTTCATATGATTCAGGTTCTCCACCATCAACTTCTCTAACCATCAGGAAATTCTACAACTTCTGCAAGATTAACAATTTTACCATATTGTATTCATCTCGTGTGGTTTAAAACATCCAAAAATCATTGATAAACTGACCCTGCCCAAACTAAAGCATGATGAATTATGAAAAATGGTCTCTGTTAAGTGGGGAGGGATTTCAGGTTGAACTTAATTTTATAATTGGTCAATTTATTACAGTGTATTGTTCTGTTATGTATTTCACTTCTTTTTTTAAGAAAGCGATAGTTGAGGGCACTTAGATAATAAAAAGTTGAGAAAATAAGAACTGATACACACTATAAGCTTCAAATATTTTCAAGCATAAGATGCAGTAAGAACTAAAACTAAGAAATGGCAGAGGAAATAGAGATAAGATGATAAAATTTCAAAACTGAATCTATAATAACATCTCAATGGCTACCGTTGTGGTGCCAAGAAGATGGTGAAATCAAAGCACTCATAAAGATGATAAAAAACAGACTGCAAAGAAAAAAGACTGAAATTTGTGTGTGTGTGTGTATGTCAGGAAGATCAGCCTTGAGCTAACATCTGTGCTAATCCTCCTCTTTTTGCTGAGGAAGACTGGCTCTGAGCTAAGATCTATTGCCAATCTTCTTCCTTTTTTTCCTCAAAGCCCCAATAGATAGTTGTATGTCATATTTGCACATCCTTCTAGTTGCTGTATGTGGGACGCGGCCTCAGCATGGCCGGAGAAGCAGTGCATCCGTATGCACCTGGGATCCGAACCCGGGCCGTCAATAGCGGACCGCACGCACTTAACCACTAAGCCACGGGGCTGGCCCAAGACTGAAATCTATAAAGAGAGAATTTTTACAGCGATATTACAGATAGATAACAGGGAAGAGAAGTTGGAGTGAGAGACTATCTGTTTCTTAAATTACTTCCACTGTAGAAAACAAAAAACCAATTTGCTGAAATCTTTATTCCCTTCTCTGACCCTATCTTTACCTGCAAAATCTGAGCACTGAATCAATGTCACATTCCTCCTTTTCCATCCCTGTGTAACAGAGCAATTAAGCTCATCTGAAACCTCAACTGCCCAGCCTGTGAAATAAGGCCGGCCATCCATTCTCACAGAGGAGCCAACTGGAGGTAGGATTTTTGGTTCTGATTTCAGCTCAACATCTTCAAAGAGTTGTATCTGGCCTTCCTTATCCAGGGCTATCAATGAAGGGCTGGTTGGCTTTCAGAGAAGACCAATTCACAGTCAGCTCAGACATTTTCTGTTGAGCTCTCTAAAGAAGGCTGTGGGGCATGTCAGTAAGAGTTCATTTCTATACGGGTTATAATTTTATTTTATTCAGAGATTTATAAAGAAATTTACATGGTAAGTATTACTTATTAACAAGAAAAAAGGTGGTCTATTCTCTGATCATTTAAGCAAAATCCTCCTCTCAGGGCCCAGCCATGGAGGAAGCCCAGATTTAACCTCCGTGTGTCTGCCAGGCACTCTGTTGTCCATGGGAAGCCCTCAAGTTGGCAGCCTGTTCCCTTGTGTCTTGTGCTGGTACTTAATCTTCCATCTCTTCAGAGTACAACTAGACAGAAGCTCAAAGGACTTGACATTGGAGAAATGTACTTTTCATTATCTTTAGACTTCTACACTTTTTCAAAAGACTCTCAGCATTTCCAGTAATTGTGCAGCAATTTACCCAACACTAAAGTTCTCACTAATAAAAATTAAAATAAATAAATTTTGAAAAGGAAAAAAGTGATCTTTGCAGATTTGTACAGAATCCATATAATGGGTGCATCCTTATAAAGGGAGGAAAGATAACAAATTTAACTATTTTGGTTAGTTAACACTGTAAGTAATATACTTTACATATTAGCATTTTTGAGATTATTTGTATTTAAAGATACTGCTTCAAATCCCTAAATCATTGTATGTGGTAGAGTCTACCATCTGCTTTGGCTGAACAATTATATACAGTAAGTCAGCCAAAACTCTTCCATTCCTGTATAATCTTATATGTGGGTGGTAATGGTTAGTTCTTATAGATTATTTGAACACGTGCATATCACAAAATACAGGTGACCATTAAAAATTAAAGTGTTCACCAAATAGAAGATTATCTGATTCCCAGAAAAAGAAAACATTACTGTGACATTGAGGCTAAAACTGTCAAAAAGGAAGCCAAGATACACTCAAGCAAAGCTTTTGCTGAAAAGTTAATTGGATCATCTTTGAAACTTTATCAGGTTTACTGTGTAAGCAAGATACTTTCAGAGCCTAGAATATAGAAAGTGTTTATTGCTACGTTAACAATGTGATCATTTATTTTGTAAATGTTAACATTACAGATGGAATTCATTTTCTACTATATTCAGATTTTCAAGTTCTGCTAAATCTTAAGGCCACATTACTGGCAAGTTGGGATACCTCTGGACATCTGAAAAATATGAATCCTACACAGAAGCATGTAAATTCTCTATTCATCAGGTTCTAAATTCTAAAACATTCTAAGCTTTTGGAAGAAACCAATGGCATTCCAAATTGACAGTAAGGCTGCATGTGCGATACATGATCCTATAGGAAGAGAATTCCAGATTTTAAATAGAGGAGATTGTGTACAAAAGTAAAGTATATTTTGACGTCTGAAAGGGGATTTCAAGAAATAAGGGACTCTCAGAACATGCGGTAATTGGTAAATAACTTACCAAGGGCTCTCTAAAGGAGAACATATTGTGGAAAAAAGAGCTTCACATGCAGAGAGATAAAATGGCATCTCTGGAATCCTCATGATGAAACAGGCACTGAATTACTTTTTCCTAAAATTTAAAATGTGTCTTATCCTCCAAACAAATACCACCTCCCTGCCCTGTGGCTTACCTGAGCATGGTGACGTGTTGGGATCATTTTTCTATTTCATTGGCTCTTAAACTTGATGGGCACCAGAAGCACCTGGAGGCCTTGTTGAAACCCAGATTGCCAGGCCCCACTCCAGAATTTCCAGTTCTGCAGGCCTGCAGCAGCACCTGACAATTTGCGTTTCTTCCCAGTTCCCAGGTGATGCTGATGCTGCTGGTCCAGGGACCCCACTTTGAGAACCACAGCCTAACTTACACCCTATATATGGTTACCAAATCCATTATTTTATCCCTTGGCTGCTACTTTTCCTTTATCACATCAGCACCTTAGCTCCGAATCTCCTCACCAAGCAATGGGAATACTTGGAGAGTTTAAGAACTGGTCCTTCTTTCTGGCTCAGTTCTCCCTCTTCCTCTCAAAACTACAGTCTCTTGCCAGGTAATTTTTCCTTAAACATCAGTTTATCATAGATCTTCTTTGCTCAAAATCTCATGGCTCTTATGCTGAACACAAGACTTTTTAAATTCTCTACTTGGCTCATAAGGTCTGTAATAGCCCGTAGAATGTGGACACCCTGTTCCCTACCCTGCCTGTTATAAAGGAGTATGTGAAGATTACATAAGATACAGTCAGTTCTCGTTATGCACAGTGTGACATTCTACAAAGTCACTGTGAACAATGAATCAGTGAATATGACCCACTGTTCCTACAGGAAATGCAGGGTTAGGTTCCTGCAAACCTTAGTCACATTTTCTTCAACTGATCAATACATAACCTTTTTCTCTGTGTGTTTCTCTTTAAAGTCACCTTATTTAATATATATTGTTGATATATTAACATTGAACTTAGACTAACAGCACTGTACCTCGTGTCTGAAAGAAGCTTGTCAAACACAAATACTTTCTCTGTAAAGGCACGTCACAGCCTCTTGCCCTGAGTAACACCAGGCAGCACTGCAGCACTACACATGGGGAACATATTAAACAGCCGAGTCACCAACACAAGGCACAAAAAGATAATAAATGAGGCACTAAATAGGCTGCAATAAGGACACTTGTTTACAGCATGGGCTGAAACAACAGGGCAGAGCGTCACCTTGTTCCCCTCAGCTGGGAACGTACACTTCGAGTGAATCAAAATTTTCACCACTTTGCGCTTATCTGCAAATGGACATGAAAGCCCTGTGAGTGTTGATTTGGGGGCTGCCAGTACATTTTAGCTAGTGGGCAAGTGTGCAGACAGGGAATCCACAAATAATGAGGATCAACTATATTATGAAAACATCTTTTCAAAACCAGAGTATCGTTAAGATATAAGAGCAATAATGATAACACAACAGCTAACATGTTAGTGCCTACTATGCGCCAGGAGCTCTTCTAAACACTTTACATAAGTTAATGCATTTAAATCTCACTAAAACCCTATGAGACAGGAGTTCTCAGTAGCCCCATTTTACAGATGAGGAAAATAAGGCACAGAGACTAAATACTTTGCACAGGTTCTCCAGTTAAAAGCGGGATAACTGGGATTGGTGCCGAGACAAACTGGTCCAAAGCCCACAGCTTCAACCACTATGGTAGGAACGTGAGTGAATTTTCTACCACTCCCCAAAACGCCCCTTCTGCTCCAGACAGTGTGGTCTCCCACATACTTATTCACTCATCAAACATTTTCTGAGTGCCCCCAAGGTGTCAGGTACTGTGTTCAGACACTGGAGGGACAAATAGAATGTCGACGCAAATAATCCATAAAAAATCTATAAAATCAACTTGGGGTGAGTTTACTATGAGCCAACCTTTGAGGACCATATAGTCCGGGAGAGTCCTTTCACAAAGAAATGGAGCACTCCAAAGAAGTGGGGTGTACAGCGTGGTTATATACCATCAAAGAGCGTGTACCACATGTGATTGCAATGTCCCTTTTAAAATAGCCGCAACCTTGACCTGTCAGCACCTCCATTGATGGACACAGTGGGTATCAGGTCTGCTGTCTCCATGGGCGTGGCTGTTGTCTGGAGTTGGGTGGTCACAGGATGAGTGCAGCAATCAAATTCTAGCCTAGGGAGAAATGATTATACTTAAGGAAATGCCAATGTGGGGGAAGTTGCATTTACAACTTAAGGGCATTGCTTTTGGCTTTGGGACATGTTAATTGCTTAGGGCAGATATACAATGGATGAACAGAGGCTACAGGCCCCTTTTGGGGAAAAAAAAACAATTTCAGGCCCACTTAGTTTTACACCAAATGGCTTCCTCATATGCTCCAATGTATCCTATTGCTGGTCATTTATTTATCAAGAAGAAGGATAGTCTCAGCTTTAAGGAGCTCGCTGTCTATGAGACATGAATAAAACAACAGTTATGGAAAAGTAGATAAGTATATGGTCCCAGAGTGGGGACATCAAAATGGGTCTCTAGGTGGAGACCTCTCAGGAAAAGTCTCCAAGAGAAAGGAACATTTGACATGAGTTTAGATTAAGAAATAGGAATTAAGTTGATTAAAAAACTGGGTAGGAGGACAGAAGAAGCACATATAAAAAGACAGATATAAAGGATGCTAAATCTTTCCGAAAATGGGTGGTATTTTTAAGGCTGGAACAAAGCAAACATGTAGGACAGAGTGGGTGATGAGGGTAAAGATGAGGACAACAAGGGAAAGCCTGCGTGTCCAGCTCAGGAGTCTGAATGTTCTCTAGGCTACTCTGAACAGTCATTGAAGGAGTCGAAGCAGATATCAGATTTAAGCAAATTTGGATTCTAGAATGTAACTCTGCAGGCAAGGTGGAGGAAAGATTAGAAGAAATTAAGACTGAAAGTAAAGGGACCTGTTGGGAGACTAGGCAGCGATCCAGATAAGATAGGCCTTGGCTCAGGCGTGGGGTCTGCAGGTGGAGGAGGCCAGGAGGTGGCAAGCAGTGCTGGGCTCCTGCAGGAGGAAACTGAGCTGCCTCTCAGTCACGGGAAGACTGTGCCTGTCATGGCCTCCCCACCCCCATGCCCAAATGCCATGTTTCTTTCCACTTCTGTACCTTTGCTCCCTTCCCCCATCTGAAATCCTCACTCTTTCTTCCCTCCACCTGCCCAAAAGTGGTCCCTTTGAGGACTTGATCTAGTCCATCTCTCCTAAGACGCTGTCTTTAATTACAATTTCTCAATAACATTGCCATTTTTTTAGGTTCTGTAATGCAACATACACTAAATACCTTGGCAGAATCAAATTACGTCTTGCAAACCATGTCATGTATGTGGAGGAGCTTGGAACCCTATAATTCTTTGTATTTCCTTCAATACCTACCACAAATACCTTACACATATAGGTCAATGGATGTCCAGTAAAGTTGAGCAAAGTAGAAGCAACCTTTATAAGCTAAGAACTTTTATGAGCTCAGTTATTCCTTTAGATCAGCTGCTTAAACCATTTGTTTTTCTCCACAGGTCAACAGTGTTGCCCAGCACAAATGAATTTTACACCTTCTCAAACTCAATAGAGCAAAGATGGAATTTCATTCCCCCTGCAAGCCTTACTGCCTCAGAGAAAAGGAAAAACAACATGTGACATCTAATTCTTTCTTCACATTCTCATCTCAAATTGCAACCGATTTCCAAATGCTAACTGGTTTTCATTGTAAAACTGACAGAAAAAAATTTCCCATTCTGGCTTTGTTTCTTTCTTTTTTTGTGTGAGGAAGATCAGCCCTGAGGTAACTTTTGATGCCAATCCTCCTCTTTTTGCTGAGGAAGATTAGCCCTGGGCTAACAACTGTGCCCATCTTCCTCTACTTTATATGGGATGCCACCACAACATGGCTTGACAAGCGGTGTGTCTGTGCGTGCCCGGGATCCGAACCTGTGAACCTGAGGCCACCACACCGGAGTGTGTTCACTTAACTGCTGCACCACGGGGATGGCCCCTCTCTTTATTTCTAAAGCTGAAATGTCTAAATCTTTCACTGGGCTTGTTGGAGTTTCCATAAAATGAAAACGTACATTCCAGAATAATCCTTATCTTTCCAGAATAATCCTTAATATATTATGGTAAACACCTTTGCAAAATGTAACTGATTTTCAATGTCAGTGCCTCCACAAGGGTATCTTTGCATTATCTCCCCTCCCAACCACGTGTCACTTTGCTCCTCCCCAGGCTCATGGGGTCAAAGTGTTTACTGAGCACTAGGAATGATCAGAGTCTGAGGGAGACCTCAAGGATGACTAAGCCATATTTTCTGACCCCAACCATCTCTTTCCATCTCTCCTTTAACCTCTATTTTTCTCACTCTGGTTTCTACTTTAGTTGTTTACTTGTCTTGTGAATTGTTGTTTTGTGGTTTATAATTACCATGTAAATTCATGTTACTTTTTGCCTTAGAGTTTAGAAAGAATTTACATTGAACAATGTTTTTTCCCAGCTCTTTGATGTGTCTAATAACTTCCAACGCAATTCAAGGGGTTTCTTGTTTTTACGTCTCCATCATTATTCCTTCAGAATTATGTTCACCCCACACTTTTTATCTGACCAATGCTGCTTTACCCTTTGAACGTTTCTATGCCAAGACTCACATGAGGAATCCCTCGAACACCATCAGCTAGGTGACCCCACATTCCTCACATTTGTTTTCTTGATTTGTTCCTAAATAAGCATGTTTCTGAAACTAATAATAAATTGTACCAAGTGGTCGTTGCATAAAAAGCACTATCACAGATACCTTAAAGAGAACAAATGAAAAAGAATATTCAATTCCTCAGATAAGTTTACAATCGAATGAGGCATTGAGGGGACCTGGGGGGCACTGATCAGAGCAAAATCCTAAGAGAAAAGTTTTCAGTCCATTTCAAATGAGGTTAAAACTGGAATGAGATAGTATTTTAACAGTTATCTGAAATCATAAACATTTTTCTGACCTTTGAGAATTTATTTGCATATAAACTGTACAATATGTGGGGAAAGAGAGTGTTGATATTGTTCAATTTCTTTTTATTTTTCAGCGCTTTGTAATAGATGTGGCTATTCACAATTAATAAATATCATAATGTGGAGAGACCCAACTATCAACTGCCTGATATTATCAATTCTTACACAAAGCTCGAGTTTTAAAGATCAAATTTCATTTTAGTTACCTTCCATCTAGTCGATTTATATCAGAAAGTTGTTGAGTTTTAGGAAAATACTTCAAAACACAAATTTTATATGTAATTTCAAAAGCAAAAAATGAGTTAAAAACTGGATGGTAACCAGTTTTACTACCATATATTAATCTTTAACATGGGAGCAAACCATTTTAGAGAATATAATTGATATTTGCCTATTGGTATATTGTAGAATGTTAAAGGATTTACAGTCTTAATAATAATTTCAAATACCAGAGAATAAAAAACAGAAGGTTAAGCTTTATGAAATGGTTTTTAATTTTTTTATTGATTTTTTTAAAAGATATTTATTTATTTTTCCCCCAGCCCCAGTAGATAGTTGTCTGTCATAGGTCCACATCCTTCTAGTTGCTGTACATGGGACGCGGCCTCAGCATGGCCAGAGAAGCAGTGCGTCAGTGCGATCCCGGGATCTGAACCCGGGCCGCCAGCAGCAGAGCGCGTGCACTTAACCGCTAAGCCATGGGGCCAGCCTGAAATGGTTTTTTAGACATAGCAGATTTCAGAGCATATCACTTGAAAATAAAACAATCAGTTAGTGAGGTTTAAGCAATGTGGTTTTACTTTAAACTTGCTCATTCCATGGGAGGATCAATAAAAGCCCTCCGGGAGTGGCTGACGCTCTTTCCCTCCACATGAGCACCAGCTGTATTTTCTTTAAGCATCAGACTCTCGGGCAACACCATAGCTCTCAACTCCGTTTAGTTGAGAAAAGGCTTTATGTGTCATATGTTTTTTCTAGGGGTATGGAGCTCCCAGACTTATTAACTACAGAGAGAGAGTAAGAGTCAGAACACAGTCAATAAACTCCCGTGTGCTCAGGTGAGAGGACAGATGCCTGAACTCACATCTGAAGAAGAATTTAGAGGATGCTTTCTGACTCTGCTTCGTGCCTCTGACTAAGCAGTCCTGGACATCCCCGTTACAGCCACGGAATAACACAGGCAGCCTTGATGGAGCAGAAGTCCTCCTATGTCCATCATTTGTGCAGAGCAAACTGGCTTAAGACCTCTCGTTTCCTGCTGCAGTGGTAATTTACAGAGATACAGAACTGTCATCTAGTGAATAAGAAGAAAACAGCAAGGTGTTTGACACGAAAAGTGACATTCTGAGTTTTTTCAAAAAGAACAGTGAAGCACTAAAGTTGGTAAAGTTGACACAAAGTTGACACGATGTGGCACACGAAAGTTATAGTAAACCTGAAAAATGTGTAGGTGAACTAATCAGTTGCTCTCTATGCCTCTAAAACATGTCTTGACAGCTGACTCATAAATAGTACAGTTTAAATATAATAGAATATCTTTGGAAATAACTTCTCATCTCATCTCATCCAATGTTGTTTGCAGGATCCGGTATTAAATAGCCAGATGGTGAGTACCCATGTTGAAGCACCATTTTTATCACAGTGGAGAGAATATGAGGCATAAGCCCAACAGACTTATGTTCAGATCTTCCCTCTTACCCTTGATCAATTTTGTAAACATGGTTTTCTTTATCAAATATGAATTATAACAGTTACTTTAAAGGATTACTGTAAGAATTGCATAAGGGAATACAGTAAAGGAACTGGCGCACAGTAGATTGATAGTTAATTCTCCTTCCCTGTCTCTCTTCTAAGAAACATACAGAAATAATCTAAGAAGAGAACCCGTGTATAAAGTAAACGTATGACAAAAAGTCAATGGCTCCTGAAGTAAGGGACATCATTGTTGAGTGCTTAACCTCAACTGCCTCCAAATACTGTTAACTCTCAATTAATTTTATGTGTTTTCTGTCTTCCAGACAAATCACTGGCTACGAGGAAAGGAGAAGGTGTGAAATTGAAATTGATTTCACACTTGGATGGTCCAGCTGTAATATTAGGTGTTTTAAATCACCTGGTTTTTCAGGTTCCCTGCTTATTCCTGTATATTTTACCACGGTTCACAGCCCGAGAAAATTAGAAAATCATTATAATTTTACACACATGAATATATATCTTGACTATTACAGCTCGACTCTTAATATATAGAGCAATGTTGTACATGTTTTGTCCTTGTGGATAGTACAGAATACTTTTGTCCAGGTTTTCTTTGGCATTATCATTTATAACGAAAAACTCAGTAATATATGCCCTGGAGATAAGGGTTTAGAAAAATCTAACATACTATCCTAGTCATGCCTCAAAAAAAAAGTAAAATAAATAAAAAGCTATAAAAATAATGAGAGGATATTTTGAAGGCACTATTTTTCTTAATTATTTCCAACTTTATTTCCCTTCACCTCTTTTTAATCTTTCTCCGTCTTATTTGTTATTGGCTAATCATCTCACAGTAATTAAACCACCCCCAGCTGAGTCCCCCATGCCTCTTCAAGTGCCCCAGCCTGATGTAGGTCTCAGCTCTGACAAAAAGAAGCTGGAAAACCTGTTTTGTGGCACTATTCTTAAGAATATCTTTACTCTTACAATAATAGCTATATTTTTGAAAGGCGCCAGTGGATTACAAAATGAAGTACTCGACCAATGTTGTATCCTCATTTTCCTTCCAGGGGGAGCACAACTTTCATGTGTAATGCAGGGCTATTGCTTTATTGTTTTTTCCTTTCAAGACATTTTATTACTTGTAAAACATAATAGGGTTAATGGTGATATATGAGTAACAATATAAACTTACAGACAGCAAAAAGATACTATTTTACAGTCATAATTTTGTATACTGTAACAAACAGTAATACTTTCATAATGTACTATCTTGATTGATCAGGAATTATTCCTGGCTCATTTTTATGCTAATTCATTTATTAGATTACCAAATATATACCTTTATGATCTTTATTTTCAATCAATACAATTGAAGGGACATCAGTTGTTCTTGGTACGTGAAAGGTCACAAAAAATTTTTGATAATTTATAAGTTTGAGAAGGATCTTTCTACTTTTTAAAAGAGAAGTCATTTAATATTTGGGAAAGTTCTCAAAAATCATCAAATTCTTTAATTTTACAGAAATGAATACTACATTCCAGAGAGCCTAAGTACGTTGTCACACACTAACCAGAAACAGACCTGGGCCTAGAACTCAGGTCTGAGTCACCTGACTTCTACTGGACCACACTCAAGGGCGCACACCCTCTTCTTACTGGTAATTTCTAATACTAAGGTATTTTCAAAAGCGCAGTTGGGAGAAAGTGTAAATAAATAAAACAGATGATTTTATATAAAAAAGTAGCAATTGCTACCCACAATTTCTATTCCATATGAGTGTTTCCTTTCTTGAAGGTTTCTTGTTTTTAATAGTAAGTCCACTTTGGTAACAAGAAAAAAGACATGAAATTTGGCATCTGTAGTAACCCAAAAAAAAGCTTCTGTTGAAATTAAAAAGACACTAACTAATGTTTCATCTACTACAGCAACTTAAGAATATTATTTGATTTTGGAAAAGCTCTGAGAGATTTTTTTAAAACTCATATCCATGTGACTATTAGTCCAGCCAGGCACATCTCCACGTGACATCTCCTAGAGTGTCCAGTTTTCTGCTGGATCCAGCTGTTGTCAGGCCCAATGTTCTGGCTGGGTAGAGAATGATGCAGCTTCTGAAAAGCATGTCCTCAGTTCCACTTCAAGGCTGATTTTCTCTGCAAAGTGTAAGTGGAAGAAAACATCCCCTTCCACCTGACTGGATTCCCCTGCAGGCTTAGAGAAACAAGGTGGCCTAGTCAGATGGGCAGACAGGAAGGTAAATGAGAGTCTGTCACAATTTTATGATAAATAAGAGAGAAAAGGATTTGACATCCTAACAAGATTTTCTTACCTGTTGAACAGCATCTGAACATATTTTTCAGAGTTTCCAAAATAGCAGATTGAGATTCTAAGTTGGAAAGGAAGAAGATAGTCAATATATTAAAAAATAAATTTTCTCATTTCCTCAATCAGAAAACAAAACTAAATAAAATATATCTTTAACCATAAGTACCAAAAACATCCAGTTTATCTTCCAGTTATAATTCTGTGTTATGAGAACATGAATACTTTTCAATATATTTAATATGTACAGTGACTAACACTCATGTCTTTAATTACTTTTGAATTAGACTAGCCCTATGCCCTTATTGACAGACATCAATCATAATTACTTTTCTCAATTCCTAGTTTCTATTCTGTGTCAGAGAGTACCTGCTGAGACATTCACTTTTTATATTATTCACTTAGAATAAGTCTGTAAAATGATGGACGACAACTCAGCCATCTTGAAGGATGGGGTCTCAAATGCTATATCTCACTATTGACAAATCACCTTCTGGTTTGAATGAGCGACAATGAGCACTGTCACAAGAGACACTCGGAAAAAAGGGATCTTGCTCCTTTTGTCTGTCCTTTGGGAGTCTGTGAGACTGCAAATTCTTCATATTGGAAAACCTAAGTGAGGACCAAGTCCAGAAATCTTTTTAAAACTAGGGGACACTCTCTTCTACGTGAAGCTTGCATCGAAGTTTATAAACATAAGAAAAAAAACAAAGAGCCTTCAGGGCCAGCTGGGTGGGCAAGCGGTTAAGTGCGCGCGCTCTGCTGCAGCGGCCCAGGGTTCACCGGTTCGGATCCTGGGCGCGCACCGACGCACCGCTTGTCAGGCCATGGTGTGGTGACATCCCATATAAAGTGGAGGAAGATGTGCATGGATGTTAGCCCAGGGCCAGTCTTTCTCAACAAAAAGAGGAGGAGTGATAGATGTTAGCTCAGGACCGATCTTCCTCACAAAAACAAACAAACAAAAACCAAGAGCCTTCAGGAATATCCAGCGCTCCATGGATCAGAGTCTGAAAACCACTCGTCTTTTCCGTCCTCCGCATGTTACAGATGAAACATAACACAAACAGTTGGTGACAACCTGAAGAGTAGAGTTCCTCTCCTGACTGTCACATCACTCCCACCCCCGACTGCTGTGCAGACCAGACGCCTGACAAGATACAGCAGTCACTCCTGGGGATAATTTAGACATTCCCAATTTAGCAGCATTTTAGTTGATGTGCTTAACAAGACTATAGAAAAACAAAAGGTATTTACTACTTAAATTGTATAACGTATAGTTAAATGACATTGAAAGTTTTCATTTCACTTACAGCAGAGTTTTGATGGGCCCAGGGGCCTTCTTTCATCTGCTCACCCTCCCTGGCATCTCAAACCTTCTCTGCCTTTCCCCTCTTGCTCACTGTGCTCCAGCCACACTGGCTTCTTGCTATCCAACAACATCCGAGTCACAATTCCTCCACAGCATCTCTGCAGCCCTGGGATATTTGCATGTCCTCCTGCTCTGTCCCTTCCCTCTGGGCCTTGCTCCAGCCTCCCTGTGCTCTCTAATTAAAGTAGCAACCCACTCACTCTCTAGCTCTCCCCATTGCCTGTCACTTACCTTCTTCTTGACACAGATCATCACACGATAGACTATGTAATTCACTTGTCTGCCTACTGATCCATTATCTCACTTAACCAACAAAAACAAGTTCTGTGAAGACAGAGATTTTGTAGAAAATTTTTTCCTTAGTGTATCCCAAGCCTGGCATACAGTAGGTGTTTAAATATTTGTTGAGTAATTGTAAGAGGGAATGAAAGGATTGATCAGAAGAATGATGACACCATGGAAGTAGGTGCCATCATGAAGAGTGGGCATCCTGGGAAGGGAAAGAGGGAGGAAAGATTTTATATCAGGCAACACGGGTACCACTGTGCCTTTACTACTTCCTGCACATCAGCTTGTCGATGTAAATAATCCATAATCAATCTATAAATCAAAATTGGGTGAGTTTATTATGAGCCAACTTTTGAGGACCATGACCTGTGGCCTTCCTTCCCTAAGGAAGGAAGAGCACTGAAGTATTGGGGTGTACAGAGCAGTTATATACTGTCAAAGAGAATGTATCACAAGTGATTGCAATGTCCCTTTTACAATAGCCACGAGATCAGCCCTGCCAGATTGCCCTGCCAGAACAGCTATTGATGGACACAGCGGGGGAGCAGATCTGCTGTCTCGATGGTCATGGCTGGTGTCACGTCTGTTGTCTGGAGCTGGGTGGTCATAGAATGACTGCAGCAATCAAATCCTAGCCTAGGGAGAAATGCTTACCCTTAAGGAAATGCCAATGAGGGGGAAGATACATTCTTATCTTAAGGGCATTTACTCTTCTCTTTGGGACATGGCAAAGCAGATACACAGTGCAGGCGACAGACCCTTTTGGAAAAACAAATTCAGGCTGAATTAGCTTTACCCCAAATGGCTTCCTCATGTGTTCCAATATATCCTATTGCTTGCCATTTATTTATCAAGCTCAGTATGTCTTTCAAACAGAAATCATCGAGAATAGCATGAAGTAGTCACTTACCAACAGATGTCACTGTGGCAACAGAATATGAACAAGTGACCTTCAAATATAACCATTCTCCCAAATACTGTATTTCAGTGACTTAATCAAAAAGGGATTCTTCTGACAAATCTCCACTCTGAACTTAGCATTAGAGGTAGTCAATTTTGAATAAAGACCTTTAACATCAAAGCCAGCCAATAGTTCTTGTTAAAGCAAATCCAAACTCGGGAACACTTTTGTTTTCAGTCACCTCCAATCCTCTCAAACTCAAGATAAGGTCTTGGTTTTGTGCAGATGGAGAAAACCTTCTCTTCCTCTTTTTCTAGTCAGATAGTTCAGGGAAGAGCCCAAGGTGTCTCCTGGTGGAACACTAACAGATCTTCACATTAGATATGCATGCAATGTTTCCTAGCTTCTTTTCTATAGGCCGAGGTCTGATGAGTTGCCCCAAGGAGCAAACATCTGGGCTCCAGCAGTAAATAAGACTCTGTGCAGTTTACCACAACAATGAACTACAAATATGTATCAGGAAATATTTTGAACACCTACACCTAAGCTCTCAGTTTCCCTCTGTCTAATTCCATGGCTACCTGAACTGAATTCACTCTTCATCCCCATCCCATTTGTGATAGTTTTTATTTCCTTGAATCAGCATGTTATAACATCTAAGAGAAATTTATCAAAATACTCTCTTCAAAATAGCTAGCTGAGGGCCGGCACCGTGGCTTAGCGGTTAAGTGTACACGCTCCGCTGCTGTTGGCCCGGGTTCGGATCCCGGGCACGCACCGACGCACTGCTTCACTGGTCATGCTGGGGCAGCGTCCGACGTGCAGCAACTGGAAGGATGTGCAGCTGTGACATACAACTATCTACTGGGGCTTTGGGGGAAAAAAATTAAAAATAGATAAAATCTTTAAAACACATAGCTAGCTGAAGTATAGGAGTTGTAGAGGGTCAAGATTTTAAGATGACAGTGATGTACTAAGTAACTGTACTACAAAATAAAAAGAAAATGAATGAGAACAATAAGAGACAGAAAAAATGATAAGGAGAAGGAATATAATAGAGAGTAAAACTAAGAAAAAGAGAAAAAAGAAGAAAGAAGGTGTAGGAAAGAGAGAGAGTCAGGAGAAGCATGAGAAATGGCAGAAAGGGGCACGAGCAGAGGGAAGACACCAGGCTCAGAGCGAATGACAAGTCAACTGGCTTCTGAGCAGGGCTCAGGTCTAGAGTCACTGGGCTGCATCTGAGAACTCCACTCAGTTCTAACATCCTGAGAAAGACCATGCCTCATCTAAACTCGGACGGCACTGGTTACCAACGCTCCCCTCTCCAAGGACCTGCTGGAGCTTTGAGAACTGCCTCTCTCAGCTCTGGGACTGACAGAGTCCCCATTAAATATTCATCAACTGGGATGGTTGTTTTGAAACAGTAACCCAGAGAGAGCTCTATCAAGTGTACATTTAAACCTGCCAACTCCTTCACTCATCCTTCCAAAGAATTAACAAACTAAACTGTTTAAAAAAGATAAAAACTACTGTTAAGCAAAGTAGCAGAAAACTTTCCTGGTAAACTTTAAATGTTCCATCTTTTTTGAAGTTACCTCACAACATTCTGAGCATAGTCTAAAATTCTGGGCTCCCTACAGTTCCAAATATGTTTCAGAAATGATCTGTTTTTCATCACAAAGTAAGCCTATACCTTATGAAGCAAAATAAACTTGGATGAGTTTTATCTTGTAGAGAGAGGACAGCAAGAAAAAGAGTAGGATGTGCCTCTCTGCTATGAAGGATAATAAATAAAATCACACCAAAATATACAAAATATGCCTCTAAAACTGAATGAAGCAGACTCTAAAGAGTTTTACATTTTAAGTAAAAATGCACTTATATAAAATTATACATCAGTTTGACTAAAACATAATCAATTTTATAGAAGAAGAATTCATTAAGTTTCATTTAAATAGCATGACATGATTAGCTGCATAATAAATGGTAGATATTTTAATTTGGGTATGCCATGTCCTCCCACCACTGGAGGTGGGCTTAAATCTGTAATTTTCCTAAAAGGCACCAACCGTATGTTCTGCTTATTTGATTATTTAATAGTATGGATCTGCTCCTCATTGCCAATGAAGGATGTCTACACACACGCTTTAGCTTGCATATGTAAGGGGAAATGCAGGATGAGTTTATAAAAAGAAAAATTGAAAATGAGCATTGTCTTTAGGAGAAGTGGTCAATCTGTTCAAGAACATTTTCTCCCTTGGTCAAGTGAGAAGCTGAAAGAGAGAATACTGTCAGCCTCTTCCTTGGCCCCTAATAGAATTCTGCATTACCTCAATTGAACGTGTGCTAAAGTGTTTGTAATAAACTTGGAAATGAGTTGATGATACTGTATTTGCATTACATGACACAGACTCTCTTTCATTAGGCACGATTCAAAACACTTTTTTGGACATTAGAGTCCATACAAGTTTTGCTTCTCTGACAGACTGTAGCTTTAATCTCATGGACATGAAATGATAGAGAATTGTTCCCCTTTCCCTTTCTACTTTAAACCTGAGTGATAAATTTCCAACTACCTTTAAAAACTGCAGGTCCTTCTGAAACACATTTTAGTGTGCTGGTTTACTTTAGCGTCATTTCTTTGTTCTATCCTAAACTCCTTTCAGTTTGATCTGTGTTCCTTTGTATTCCTTTTGTATACCTAGATATTTAAAATCTGCTCTAACCTATATTGGAGAAATGTTGGGTTACATATCTTTCAGCCAGCATGTAAACTCAAGTTTTAGGGTTTCTACGCAAAAAGTTTCTGCCATGTTTCTACCAGCTCTCCTTCCATATATTTTCCTCCAGGATTTCCTGTGACAAAATTGCCTTTCTAAAAACCAGTCCTCTGTTCACCCTCTTGGCCTGTCACATTTTCATAGAAAAATAAAGGACTGGATTTTCCAAAGATGCAACAAGAATGATCAAGTGCTGATTCATAACTAGATATCCTGCTCCAGTTCTCCATGAATTTTAAAAATAAAGTTAATTATCTCTTTCATTTTGTCTCAAACTATTGAGTAAGCTTGGCACTGAACCCCTAAATTGGTCCACAGCCTGCTTCAGCAGACACAAAACTCTCTCTCAAATGCTTGAATTCATGTGATGAGTAGGTATTGTATTTATTTAGATTTTATTCAACAAGAGATCTTCATTGATTCACTCAAATACTTAAGTATATATTATGTGCCCAAAGGTCTTGAAATTTTGGGGGTCTGCAAGGAAGACAGATATGTATAAACAGATAAATTACTCTATAGAAATAATTTGATTGAAAGAGATATGAATAAAATGCCATGGGACTCCAGGAAAAAGAACCACCATAGGTTGACCTACAACTAAGATATATAGCAATGTACTGGGGCTTTGAGGAAAAAAAAAAACACTATGGGGGGTGGATAGGGTTTATACCATATAAGCAAAGGAAAATGAAGAGAGAGAAGATAAAGAGAAAACAAGATAAATGGAAAGGTTTTTTCCTTATTAATGTTTCTGCCAACAACTTTTGGAGGACACTGCTTGCTGATGTCCTTTCTAGCCAGTCTTATCCTTCAGCCAGCTTCTATAGACTTCTCCGTGCAGACAATGCCAAGTATGTAGGGAACCAGGAGGTGAGCAAAAGATTCACAGGAATCTGCAGCCCATCTGCAGCTCACTGCTGGGGAGGGGCACCGAGGCATCACCTTGGCCTTTCTTTCCAAGTTCACATAAAGGAGGGTCAGTTCCTTCCTCAATATATGAAGGTGGAGATAAGCCTTTTTCACAGAATGGATTATGGAAAAATTAATGTGAGAGCCATGAAAAAGGCAGAGGCGATAGCACCATGATTCTGAAGTAACTGGACATGTGCATTAGTAACCAAGATAAAGAAGAGCTGAAGACAAGAAAAAGGGCTAAAAAGAAGTTCTCAATTTTCTAAGATGGAAATGCCAGTCTTTCTTCAAAAAGAAAAAAGCCATTGAACCCTTTCCTTTAAAATATAATTGAATGGGGCCACATGTTGCAAATAATGGTTTTAACCATGATGTCAGTACACAATAATGTGTAGCAATCAGCTAAGTGCACTGCAAATTGTTCATTCCTTAAAATTACGTTAACAAAGTTTGCAATTGATATATATATTTTAGTAAATAGTAGACTGTGTGCAAATTTGTCACCATATTACTGACAATGTTACTCTTACAACTGAAAGCATGACTAGGAGCGAGAGGGTGGTGTGACCCTAGACTGCTAGAGTCACAGCAAGAAAAGTCAAGAAAGTGCCATCAGGTCATTTGGACAAAAGAATGCTATATGGCTCTTGGGTTTATAACAGATTAATTGGAGAAAAACAAGTCACTACAGTAAATTATTGTCTACTTACCTCAGTCACTCTCTCCAAGAACACATATTTTAAAATGAGACAAGTTATTATATTTAAAATTGCCAGTTCTGGCATTTTAGATACTACATCAAATAATGATGTAAAAACTAGGTTACAAACATCCTGGCATCAATTCCAACTACCATCTTTTACCAAAATAAAACTCTAATTATCACTAATTCATTTGCAATCTAGTTGTCCTCCAATATACAAAATCAACAACTTCAAATGTTTCATAACTTTCTTAACTTTCCCTAAAATTTTAGAAGATAATATAAATATATCTCTTGGAAAAATTGAGAAAGATAGAGACACAAGGAAAAGTAAAGATGAAACTATTACCCTAATAAATGATGTAAAACACAAGATATGAACAACTGTTAAAGGAATTCTCTATGAAATTGATAATTCTACTATCTGTACACCTGCTTATTACCTATCAGTATAACAATGTTTCCTAAATCCTATCTCCTGTGCGTTGTTCATGTCAGGGGGTATATTCCACCAAGTAAACACTAAACAGTGTTTCAATAGCATGGGATATTAAAAGGAGGACATGCAGAGTTGGGTGTTGGACCCCATTCAGTGCCTCAGTGCAAAGAAGAAAGAGGTAAATGCATCCCTCTAGAGACTGGGATAAAAATAGGAGGTTATGAGCCCAAGGCTCCCTCTGCAGGCCATTAAGCAGGAACCTGGAATAAAACTTTTGACACCATGGACCATGGTTGGTTTTACAGGGAACTCACAAGGAAGTGAAGAACATGAAATAATGATAATTATAATAACAGCAGCAAACACTTCTACTGAGCCAGGCACTACACTCTGAATGTTAATTCTGTGCTTGAACATATATTAACACACATAATCCTCAAAATATCCCGACGTAGTAGATGTTGGTCTTTTCACAATTATATAGATGAAGAGACTGGGTACAGTGGCTAGAAAACTCAGCCAGGTTACACAGCTCATAAATGGCAGAGATCAAGCTCAATGCTGTTATGTTATGCTCTTTTACTACAACCCAAAATTAAGTCTCTAACGACTATCTCCACTGGCAACTGCCAAGACCTTAGTAGTTCCTCCATGGAGGCAGGCATGGGCATGGCAGGGACCCGGCTGAGGGAGGCTAAAACACCCGAGGTGTGGCAGAGCAGCTGCCAAGTGGCTTCCTCCTCTGACAGGGGCAAGAACACACCCAAAAAAACTTGGCGGCAGGCACCAAGGCTCGTTCCTTCAGAACTGGTCCAGAACGAAATGGGCCTGGAGCAGGAGGATGAGCGAATAGGCCAGCCTCCTTTGAAAAAAGCAGGCGATCTGTGGCAGCCTTCCTGCCGCCCTGGCGTGGCACATGCGCCCTCAAGCAGAGGGCTTCACGCCTGTCTTCCATGGCGGATTTCTCGCCAGACCATGGCCTGGGCACTAGGAAGGCTAGGCCTTACTGACTTCAGAGATGAGGCAGGGATCTGTTGTGGGAAGGACTTTTCCAGTTTGGTCCAGGATCCCTAACCCTGGGGTGCCATACGCCGGTTACAGCTCTTCAGACTCCACAAAGCGTTTCCTACACCTGGACTGGCAGCAGTCGCAAAGTGAAGGGATGGGGTGAGGACATGGCTTTGTCTTTTCAGGAAGAAATGAGCCCCGGGATGAAGCAGTTGGCACAGGGAGAGTCTTGACCTTGAAACCCAGTAAGCCGGTGGCCATCAGGACAAGAACAATGGTTCCAAGGAAGGGAAGCGGCCTGCAAGCTGAGTGGGAGTGGGGGAGAAGAGGCAGACAACAGCTGAAGCCAAGTGCAGAAGGGGGACGATGCAACAGATGCAGCTGGGTGGCGCCAGCCAGTCAGAGCCTGGCGGGAGGGCGGGGCCTTCACTGAGGACACCCGAGGCCAGACCTAGGCCCCAGTGGTCGCGAATGCGCCCTTGGCCTGTGCGGGGGAGTGGGGGGTTGAACCCAAGCCCGCAGGGCTCCTGGAGCAGCCAGAGAAATGTCCCAAGGAAGAGGTAGGCGAGGTGGGCAGGGCGCAGCACCTTACTCTCCTCAGGTCCCCGAGGGAGAGAGAGAGAGAGAGACAGAGAGAGAGAGAGAGACCCGTGACGTCTGAGTCGCTGTCTCCACCGCTGGCTGGTGTCAACTCACACGCCATCCCACTTCCACCACCCAACCTCAAGGCCACCCCGGGGCCAGCCCCACCACAGAGAGGTCGGTTCCTTGTCACCTCCGTGCTGTCACTTCCGGAACTGACCCCAGTGTATGGGAAACGGTTCCAGCAAGCCTTTACGAGTCCCTCTGCATGACAATGGCCTTCTTCCCCTCTCCCATCCCCCAGGCCCACCCAAGACTTCCACCTTTGTCATTAGCTCAGGAGAGGATGCAAGATGAGAATCTCTGCCCTGTGTGGAGTGACTCATTTTCCCAGGTTTCTCCCATGGACACATGTTCTTCAGCTGGGTCTGATTTTCTCCAGCCAACCTGTCTTGTTAAGGATTTGGCCAGCCAACAGAACCTGAAGGGAAAGGGCAGAGAGGGAGTCTCTCTCTGGCCCCGACAGCCCCGAGCTGGGTCGGTCCCTCAGACCTGGCCAGGGGCAGCCCATGCCCCGGTGCCCTCTCCCGGGGCATCCAAGGGCAGACTTGGCGCCAGCCCCACCCCACTCGCCACTGCCACGACCATCGTCCTCCCTTGGGAAGCCTGGGCAGGACAGAGACCCAGATGTGGGAGGCCTCCAGATCTCAGGTCTGGCACACCGCTTGAAAGGCTGCTTCCTCCTCTGACTGGAGGCCAGCACACACCCCAGGAGACTTGGCAGCCATCCCCAGGGCTATGTCCTCCAGAACTCGTCCACTTGGAAGGGGCCTGGCCCAGGTGCCAGTTTCGGCTGGTTGGCCAGCCTCCTTTGGAGAAAGCAGGCAAGCTGAGTCCTGCTTGCAGTGGCCCTGGGCCTGACACCTGCGACCTCACGCTGCGTGCCTCACGCATGCACTCCATGGCAGATTTCTCCCCGGAACCGTGGCCTGGGCACTAGGAAGGCCAGGACTTCCCGACTCCAGGGAGGAGGCTGGGACCTGTCGCCCGAAGGGCTTGCCCAGTTCCGCCCTGGCTACCTAGCCCTGCAGTGCCATCTGCCTATCTCAGCACTTCTGACTCTACAGAGCCTTTCCTACACCTGGCCTGGCTGCAGACGCAAAGTGCAGGCGTGGGGTGAGGCCGTGGCTTTGTCTTTCCAGGAAGAAATGAGCCCCTGGACGAAGCAGCTGGCCCGGGCAGAGCCTTGAGCTTCAAGCCCGGTACGCCTGTGGCCATCAGGGCCAGATCAATGCTTCCAAGTTAGAGAAGCGGCCTTCAAGCTGAGTGGGAGTGGGGAAGGGGAGGGAGACAGCAGCTGAAGCCGAGTCCAGAAGGGCTGCGATGGAACAGCTGCAGCTGGGTGGCGCCAGCCGGTCAGAGGCTGGCGGGAGGGCGGGGCCTTCACTGAGGACCCCCGAGGCCAACCCTAGGCCCTGGCGTTCGCGCATGCGCCCTCGGCCTGTGAGGGGCTGTGGGGGTTTGAATCCAAGCCTGCAGGGCTCCCGGAAAGGACAGAAAAAGAAGGGCACATGGGAGAGGTAGGCGAGGTGTGCGGGGTGCGCCACCTTACTCTCCTCAGGTCCCCGAGGGAGAGGGAGAGAGAGAGAGAGGGAGAGAGAGACAGAACTCTGACCTCTGAGTAGCTTCCTCCACCGCTGGCTACTGCTAACTCTGGGAAACTGGTCGGACCAACCTTTACATGTCTCTCTGCATGACAATCGTCTTCATCCCTTCTCCCATCCCACAGGCCCACCCACGACATCCACCTTTGTCATTAGTGCAGGAGAGGATGCAAGATGAGATTCTCTGCCATTGTGGCGAGAGACTCAGTTTCCCTGGTTTCTTCCATGGACTCATGTTCTTCAGCTGGGTCTGATTTTCTCCAGACAACCTGTCTTTTTAAGGATTTGACCAGCCTAAGAACCTACAGGGAACGGTAAGTGGGGGATTCTCTCTCCCCCTTCCTCCCCCTCTCTCTCCCCATCCAGGTTTGGATGAGGGAATTCCCCTCTCCCCCTCCCTTGCCCAGATTTTTTCTCTCAGAACAGACAGTTTTCTTTTCTTCCTTTCTCTCTCCTCTGTCTCCTGGGCTCCTTGCTACTCCTTCATTTATTTATTTATTTATTTTTAATTTTTGTGTATTGCAGTAACATTGGTTTATAACCTTGTTTAAATTTTAGGTGTATATCATTATGCTTCTATTTCTGCATAGATTACATCGTGTTCACCACTCAAATACCAATTACAAACCATCACCACTCCTTTCTAATCATTGGTTTGATTTCCTGTTTGACCAAACAGTTATGCATGAGAGTGCTTATTGGCTTATAAATTGTCTGATTTGTTTAAGATATGTTGGCAGTTAATGAGCATTTTTGCGTTCAAGTTGGTTAAGGAACTGGATTTCAAATCTGCCCGTTCCTCTGATGCGCTACTGAGTCCGAATTTCTGTGGTTGGCCATGTATCTCTCTTCTGGCAGCTTCAGGAATTGATTGCTATGTCGAAATTGCTTGCTGGACAAGGATAGGACCTAATTTTATAATAATATGCTTTCTTTGCTTTGGAGTAGGATGTTTGATATTTATATGCAGGCACGTGTGTGTGTATGCTCCAAACATATTTAATGATAAATCAAGATTAACAATATATATGATTCCTATATTGACTTTTTTTGGACAAATACTGAGAAGTTAATTGAATACTCTTACTTTGGTTGCAGTTAGGTTCACTTTACTTCATATTTTTAAAATCCTTTTTAAAATATATGATACTATAATTGAACATATACATTTTGACTGCTAACCACCTTTTAATCCCTAAATATTTTGCCTTCAGATATGTGTACCATTATACACATTCATATATAAAAGTTTCATATTAGTTGTGGCTTTACTTTTGTGAGCACGTGTATGAAATATCACTGACAATCTCCTTTCTTTCAGCATCTATGTTCAGTGTTAGTTTCCTATGTCTTCGTGGAATGTAGAGTAACATTCAATATTGAAAAAGTGATTTAAGTAACTTCAGTATAGTATAACTGCTATATGTAGCATTTTCTCTGTGGTTCTATTTTTAAATTTTGTACTTTGCTTTTTTTCTTTTTTCCTTGTTTTGCTCCATTTAAAGTAATTTTCCTTATTAACCTTTTCTCCACCATGTTGGATATATACATCTTTTTCACATTCTATTTTAGAATTTTTTTTTCTGCTGAGGAAAATTGGCCCTGGGCTAACATCCATGACCATCTTCCTCTACTTTATATGGGACACCACCACAGCATGGTTGATGAGCGGTGCAGAGGTTCGCACCCAGGATCCGAAGCCACGAACCCTAGACCACCAAAGCAGAGCGTGCAAACTTAACCACTATGCCACCAGGGTGGCCCCTATTTCACAATATTTTTAATTTGAGAAATAAGAAGAACCCAGAATCTGAAGTCTTGCCTCACTGCCACCTCAATGTTAGATGAAAAATTAATTAGTATTTTACTTCTTTTCTTTTTCTCCAAATCCAGTGTCTCTAGGTCTAGATTAAGCTCTTGGTTCAAGATGGTTTTAAATTTTATGCACATTCTTTAAAGTAGTTTGTGTTTTGCATTTTTTAAAAATCACATTAACACAAAGTACTGAGAAAATTGTTTTAGTTTTTCAGTGTTCACTTCTTTGGTACGGTGCTTTTTTTTGAAACCCGTCAACCTCAAACTTGATTATGGATCTGAATTATCTGGAAGGCTTGTTAAAACACAGAAGATTTGCTGTACCCCACCCCAAACATTCTGATTCAGTAGGTCTCGGGTGGAGACTAGCATCTCCACATTGTGATTCAAAGCTCCTCTGCCTAACATTCCTTATTTTTTTTTCATTTCAGAGGCAGTAAAATCCGTATCTGAGTCTGTGGGTTGTCCCTACCCAATCCTTTGATTCTTCACAGGTGTTATGCCACAATAATCTTCTTGTACTCCTAACTCTACCTCAGCACTTGGAGGCCCCAACTGACACAAAAACGTTCTTCATTTTTCCTCTGAAAGGGGTGCTTTGTTTTCAGAAATGTGACACCATCTGCAATAAGTTTAATGTGGATGCTGTTCTCTGCTCTTTAGACATTGCAATTTACTTATACAACACCTGCACCATTCTTCCTTGTTCTCAGTATTTAACGCTCTAACATTGGAAACACATGGGGCTTCTGGACATTCTGGACACTCTCCCTTCTTCAAGTTTAGTTGATCATATCACACCTGAACTAAGTTGAACTGAAGTTGGCCATATCATGGCTTCTCACATGACGATCAGGTATATGTGTAGTATGTGTGCACCTCACAGAAACAGAATGTTCCTGGAGTGTGCATCTCAATGATTCTTCTCCTAAAATTTGATTAAATATGTTCTAAATAGAGGTTCTTAGTTTCAGTTAAATGTACCTAATCCATACATACATTTCTGTAAAATTTTCTATATCTTAAACTTATTTTGTTGAATAGCATGTAAATTATTTCTATACCCCCAAGCTCACACGTTTGATTTTAAAATTTATTTTCTTTTCAAGTTAAAGAAAGAATTTTTATTAAAAGAAAGAAATGCAAAGAAGTATCCAAAAGAATGAAATACTAGGAGTATGGAGAACTAGATACCTCAAAGGGGTTTCCCTCCACATAACACTATCTTCCATAAAATATAATGTTATTGCATTCTTGAGTTCACATGATGTAAGCCAAGTCTCAAAGGACAGAAGAAGGACATTGTAAGCACTAGACAAATTTGGATTCACCCAGTGGTCAAAGGCCAGTATGATCCTCTAATGAAAGGATTTGTCTTTGAGTCACCAGTGACTTGAGGGAATGAATCTGGGAGTCACAGATTAGTTGTGAGTCACACAAAAAAGGCACTTAACTTGGTGTCATCTCACATGACTGTGAGCAGAAACCAGTGACATTCTTCTCTGGAGGAAAGAATCTAAACTAAAGCCTTACATTCTGTGCACATTAAAATCAGACAAAAATGAGCTTATAATCAAAGTTCTCCAAACAAATAAGGAATACATGCCATTGTCGATAAGAGTCATAAGACATAAGAAAATTAAAAATAAAACAATAGATTTAAACAGTAAAACCTTCACTATTAGACTTACCAACTTCAAGATATAAAATAACTGTGTATAAAAAATGGAACAACAAAAAATGGAATAACAAAATCAAACAGGAGACTCTAAAAATGATCTGACATATATGGCAAAGGGCCTTATAGAACTTTAAGAGACGAAAAATACATAACTGTTGAATTTTAAAACTTCATAGATGGGTTCTACAACAGAAGAGAGAATATAAAACCAAATTTGAATTCTGAAGGAAATAGAATGCAGCATAGAAAGACAAGGAACTAAAAAACATGAAAGATAAATTAGATATGGAGATGATGAGAGAGAGTAAAGAAAAAGGAGAAATAAAGTACTGTACAACAAAAACAAGTGAGTCATGAGGGTAAAACTGAAAGTTAGAGGGTCTATAAATTTCTCAGGAGATGAGAAGCTATATCCACTTCAGGCAATGTGGGCTGGTGGTAAAATAGAAGTAAAGAATATAACTGTCACCCAAATAGAGGAGATACAATAAAATATGCAAAACAAGTATAAATCAATAAATTTTAAAGGGAAATAACATAATAAAACTTGTGGAAAAAATAGAAGGAAAACATATAGATAGTGGGAGCAAAAGAAGGATATAAATAATCACAACAAATGTAAATGGAATAAATTCTCCAGTTAAATACAGATTGTTAAATTTGATGCAACAATGATAAATTTAGCTGTATCTTGATTACAAGACTTATGAAAACTAAAAAACATGGAAAACTAGAAATTCAAAACAGAATAGAAGATATAAAGATAAGCTAGGAAAATATCAATCAAAAATCAACCCAGGGTAGCTATAATAATATGAGATAAAACAGATGAGGAAAAAAGCATCATTAGGAATTAAGTGGTTAATCCCCACTGGTATATAAATTCAACTTATCATGAAGATATAGTCGTTATACTACACATGATGTCATGTGAAGATAATATAGCCTCAACTAGGAAAGGAAGGAGGAGAAGGAAGAGGAGGAGAAGGAGAAGAAGAAGAAGACAAGAAGAAAAAGTCGGAGGAGGAGGAGGAGGAGGAGGAAGTACAGGAGAAGGAGGCAGAGGAGGAGGAGAGGTAGACATAATATATCATCGTAGTGGAGAATTTCAACTTTCCTCTGAGACAAAGAATAACATATATCTAATAATAGAGTATTTGAAAAACAAATAGCAAGTTTGATTTAATGGATACACATTGAACCCTATACCCAACACGTGAAGAACACCTATTCTTCACAGGGACACGGGGAGCATTAACAAGCAGTGAGCATGAACTAGGGTACTAATCAATCCTCAAATAA
Source organism: Diceros bicornis minor (assembly GCF_020826845.1). Lineage (NCBI taxonomy): Eukaryota > Metazoa > Chordata > Mammalia > Perissodactyla > Rhinocerotidae > Diceros > Diceros bicornis. The sequence continues at coordinate 94,922,183 of NC_080740.1, forward strand.
TAGAACACTTGAAATAAGTACAAGTGACTGCTCTATTTTATTCTTGATGCTATTACAAATCCCAGGCAATAGAAATGCAGAGAATTTTCTTTGGCCTAGGTGTTATTTGTGTTTAGAAAGTCTGTAGAAAAGATGAAGACAATATGGGCTATCAGGAATAGGTACCGTTAAAGACGTTAATGATTAATTTTAATTTTATATTTTTAAAATAAGAAATAGATGAGAAGCTTTTTAAACTTGACAATGTTCTCTCTCTTAGATTCCTAAGTGTTTCTAGTCCCTTCAGTCCTTCTTGATTGTTTCAATTGTTCCTGCCTGTTGATGATTCCTCCTTCATTGGATCTCTGAAGTTCACCTTAGTTTCCTGGTTTTGATGGTGGCAGACGCACAGGTTTGAGGGGACAGAGGTTTAGGCAATTTGATTGATAGCCTTCTGTTGCACCATTCTCAACGTGCACATGTCATGCGTCTATGCTTGTCCCGTATCTTCCAGTTACAATTATTCTTCCTCCTCAGGGCTTTCTCCAATCTCATGCTAATATTGTTGCTCTTCTAGGAAGGATTTAATGGTGTGCTCATATTAGCAAGCATTTTGGATCCTGAGCCGAAGAGCCATTTACAAGTCTACTCTGAATGTGATCTGTTTTTCCATTCATTGTACTTTCTTCTGTGTATTTAACCAGTTACTTTCATGAGTGTGGAATTCAGTAAGGATGTTCCACAGCTGGAGTCATGTTATTTTCTTTAGTTATAAATTCTAAGGTTTCAGGAGTACCATCTGTTGCCACAGACATTCGAGTCAATAGCAAATTCATTTTAATAAAGTCATTGTATTACATTTGAAGGAAATCATTTTGAGTATTTTCCCTAAGGATCCTCATCCCTCTATGCAGGTTTCAGTACAAGAACTACCAGTATGTTCTGTCCTTGGTTTTTGCCATTGAGGAAATCAACAGGAACCCTCATATCTTGCCCAACATGTCTCTGGGCTTTGATCTCTATAATGCCCTGCCCAGTGAAAGGAGGACATTGGAGAGTTCCCTGATTTGGCTCTCAGGGTTGGGCAAGGACATCCCTAATTACGACTGCAGGAGAGAGAGTAAGTCTCTAGCGGTCCTTACAGGAACCACCTGGGCAATTTCTGCCCAGATTGGAACACTGCTGGAACTGTACAAATTTCCACAAGTAAGACTGGGTGGGATGGGGAGAGATGAAACCACGTCTCCTTTGGTGCCATTCTCAGGGGCCTAAAAAGGAAGAAAGGAGGAGACTGGGTTTGTGCATCTCTCAAAGGATATGATCTCAAAGGGTCCGTGTACAGGACCTCGATGGAGTATGACATTTCCTTTATTTAGAGTAGAGAGAAGTTTGAGGGGGAAGGAGATAAAGCAGTTTCCTGGAACTCTGACTGATCTTATTTTATAGAAAGCTTTCAGGGAGTGGAAAATGATTAGAAAATGAAATGAGCAAGTGTCCCCTTCTACCACTCCAGGTGTTGCTGAACAGCCTTCAGGACTGAGAGCGTGATTTTTGCCAATCCCCTTCCTCATATTGCTTCCAATTGTCTTTTCGTTTTAGCTTACCCATGGTCCTTTTGAGCTTACCCTGAATGATGATGAGCAGTTTCCATCTCTCTATTAGATGGCCCCCAGGGACACATCTCTAGCCATTGGCATGGACTCTTTGCTGCTTCATTTCAATTGGAGTTGGATAGGGCTGGTCATCTCGGAAGACAAGAAAGGTGTTGTGTTTCTCTCAGACTTGAGAGGAGAGATGGACAGGAATGGAATCTGTGCAGCCTTTGTGGAAAAGATTCCTGTGACTGAAAAGTCATATTACTCAAGGACATGGCCATACAATTTCCAAGTAGAGGAAACAGAAGGGAATGTGGTTATCATTTCTGGTGATGCCAACTCTCTCATAAGCTTGAGCTTTTCTACTTGGGAGTATTTAGTGATATGGAAAGTCTGGGTCACGACATCAGAGTGGGATTTTATCCACAGTGAGAGAGATTTCATCCTTGACTTATTCCATGGGACTCTCATTTTTTCACACCACCGTAGTGAGGTTCCTTGCTTTGAAAATTTTATCCAGATAGTTAACCCTTCCAAATATCCAGAAGACATTTACCTCACTATGTTGTGGTTTCCCTTTATTCCTTGCACGACTTCTGAGTCTTACTGAAAAACACTGGAGAATTGTCCACCTAATGCCTCCTTAGGATGACTGCTTTGGCAGATTTTTGACACAAGCATGAGTGAATTGAGTTACAGTATGTAAAATGCTGTGTATGCTGTGGCCTGGAACCTTCACAAGATGCTTCTTCAACATGCAGAAATGCAGCCAATGCGAAGTGGGAAGGTCTGGTGTTTTGTCCCTGGCAGGTAAAGTCTCTTCGACTTAACAGAACGTACACTCGTAAAAATGACTTTCTTATGGTTCCACAGGTGCTCAAACCAAGCAGTTAGGATTCTTTCTCCAAGAAAAGCACAAGAGTTTCTATACTTGTTTCACTCTCTAGGAGGTATATCTAGTCCTGGGTAGTAAATCATCTACAAGAAGGTTCTAGTGGCAACGAAGAAGTGAGCTATGAGTCAATATCAATGCTTTGTGTTACAAAGGATCCCAACATCTTGCCTGCCTAACGTTTCAATAGGGAATATCCTGTCTTCTCCCATGAAGCACCTCAATGACAAGAAGAGAACTTGTCCTTTATGTGCCTATCTGGTGCTGAACATCATAGTGAATACTTTACATAAGTGATCTCATTTAATTCTGCAATAACTTTAGGTATTGCTGACATCATTTTGCAGATTGATGGTCTGGGAAAATTCAGAGAGTGCATGAGGGTGGCTAGATTGGACTTTGTACTCGAGATTTGTCTGAATCCTATCACCACTGATCATCTTGATATTCTTGTCTTTAGGCATTTTATCTTGAAACTAACTGACATTTTAGAAACATTATATTTTAGTTCTCCGTATGATATCATTTGCTTTACTTCTTTGGATACTTGTAATAAAGGTACATTATGAAGCAAGGATTACAGACAATGAAAGGCTGTCCCCAATTCAGGGTTTTTCTCTTTAACACCCGGGCCCACTTCACCACAGGATGATGTGTCTCTTTTAGCTGCACCCCTTTCTGAGGAACATAGAATTTAACAATCCTGTTGGTGACTCAGTGAATTTGGCTGATGAAGGAAAATCAGATTCAGAGTAAACCATTCTCAACTTTTGGAATTTTCCCGAAGGTCTTGGACTTAAGGTGAAAGTAGGAGAATATTCCCAACATTCTCCACGTGGTCAAGAATTGTCTTTATCTGAGGAGGTGATAAAGTGGGACACAGGAATTACTGAGGTGGGTTGAACCCAATCACAATTACTTAACCACACATGAATAACCAAAATCTTGTTGGGGTTTTGTGTCCCCTCAGAGCTTCATAAAGGACCACATATGGGAATTTAACAATTCACTTCCAACTGAAGTAATTTTTTCATTTACCAACAATCCAAGATGGAAGCAAGACCTTCATAAGCAAAAGATTGCAAGTTGCTGAAGGTTCAGAAGGTGGTTAGTAATTTTCAGGAATAATTGTTTTAAAAAGATTAAGTTATGTACATGTTTTCTAGAGATAATGTTATTGCACACTTAGTACATTACAGTATAGTGTAGACATAACTTCTTTATTCACTAGGAAATCAAAAAATTGGTGTGACTCACTTTATTGCAATATTTGATTTATTGCGGTGCTCTGGAAACAAACCCACAGTATTTCTGAGGTGTACCAGTGTTTTATATCATACAATAAGCATGGCGTCCAACCAATGAATTGGATTTAGATATTTCAAGATTAAGTTTGTTAAGGCCCAATACTCTAAAACACTCTAGTTACTTGAAAATTAGGTAAAAGTCACAGCTGTTACCAAGTGTTATCTGATTTTCTCCAGACTCCACACTCTGTATGCAGTGAGAGTTGCAGTCCGGGATTCAGGAAGAGCCCTCAAGAGAGCAAGGCTGCCTGTTGTTTTGCTTGCATTCCCAGCCCAGAGAATGTGATTTCCAATGAGATAGGTGAGTATATGCCTTGCAGCGACATTCTCCACTTCTATTTTTTTTTGAAGAGAAACATTTGTCCTGAGCTATCTAACATCTGTTGCCAATCTTCCTCTTTTATTATTGTCCCCAAAACTGTAGTACATAGTTTTATATCCTAGTTGTAAATCATTCTAGTTCTTCTATGTGAGCCACCACCACAGCATGGCAATTCACAGAGAGATGGTGTGGTTCCATGACCGGGAAACCAACATGGGCCACCGAAGTGGTGAGCACTGAACTTTCACCACTAGGCTATCAGGGCTGGCTCTCCACCTCTCTTTTGTATGCACCATTCTCCCAAAGAAAGGAAAAAGCTCTGATGAGGACTGCAGGGTCAAAATGTTGCCTTCCTCCATTTAGTAATTTAACTTTTATAGCCAATAATATTTCCTCCCAAAATGATACCCTCTCTCTCTACCTTGAACTAGCTTGCTTGTCTCATTTTAACATCATTGCAGGCATTATGATCTCAAGGAAACCCTTTATGACCACTCCACAGTAACTAACTTAAATCTCTCTCATGGAATCTAACACATAGTATTGTAAGTCCTTACTTTTCATCTTCTTTAAAGCTACATTTAGATCACATTGAACAAATCCTTATTTTTCCAGTGTCTGGTGCTGTTCTTGGCACAGAGCAGGAGCACAGAAAGGTTGTGTTTGATTTAAGAAGTAAGTATTTCCATGGTGTACAGTGAGCTTATGGTACAGCTTGGTTTCTGATCTCCTCGAGTTCACAGGTGAGTAGGGGAGACAACATGCAGTGATGCGAATTCAAGGTGGTGACATAGGGCTGCAATATAGGTATGCAGAGACCCATGGGATGAAATAAGTGATAGTATATATGTTTGTGGGGAGGGAAGCGTCATGGACTTCTTCATAGAGGCAGTAGCATTAGTATTATATCAGACTAATGAAAGCGGATTAAATTCTTGGTGGAATTCTTAGAAATGGCAGAAACTGGCAAATTAGCCCTGCATTTAATATTCTAGGGAGCTGAGAAAAGGTTCAACATGACTAGAACACAGACAATGTGGGTTCGGGAGTTGGGTCATGAAATAGAAGAGGGACAGAAAACCAACACTGAAGATTTTTCATACAATAATTAACATCTTGGAATTACTCAGATTTATGATATTAAATGGTGCAATGCTGGAATCCCCTCAATGTTGGCATTATCTAATTTTATTTTTGTGATTAATATGAAGCTTAATTTCACAACATCTTTTGTATAATTTCAATTTTTTTGAAATGTACTGGGATTGATGATATAGTCTGGCATATCGTCAATTTGGATAAAGCTTCCACGTGCACATTTGGCGAGTGGTAAGTTTGGGTATATGTTCCATATGCACATCTAAAGAACACTACGTCCACTAACTTCAATTCCTACATGCTTGGAGATTAATAAATATACTTGTAAACAACCGATGATTAATGAGTAAACTATGATGGAAATTAGAATGCATTTCCAATTAAAAATACTATTCATCAAATCTTATGGGGTGGAGTTAAATCTATCCTTAAAGAGAAATGTATAATCCTAGATTATATATATTTATATATTATTGTATATATTTAAATAAAGAAAGGTTGAATTTCTAAGTTCTAAGCATTCATCATAAACTAGAAAAAGAGCAGAAAAGTAAACACAAGGAAAAGAGAAAACACAAAATGATAAATATTAGAGGAAGTGTTAACAAAATAAAAGACAAACATCAAAAAGATAAATAAAACTAAATTAGATTCTAATAAATGACAAATATGCTCAATAAAATCCTAGTACTAGTGTTCAAAAAAAGAGAAAAATTGCAGCAAAATAATACCAAGGTTGAAAAGGGAGTGATCTGTGCAGATCATATGGAGAATTTTTAACATGAAGAAAACATAAATAACATCATGTTGATACAATGAAAATTTAGAGGAAATTCACAAATTTCTAGGCAAATAAAAGTTACCAAACTGCCTCAGGAAAAAATGAAAAATCTGAATATTGCCATACCTATTACAGAAATCGAGACCATCCTTTAAAACATTTCTACAAAATTTTATTGTAAGCTATTTATTTGGTACAAAGCTGATGAATCTGCCAAAATATTCAAGAAAAAAATAATATACGTCTACTCAAACTCTTCCAGAGGATAGGAAAAACTGAAAACTTTTTGACTCACTTTGAGAGACGAGATTAACATTGGTACCAAAATCTAACAAAATCATTGCAGGAAAGGAAATTACAGGCCACTCTCTTTCTTGGATTAAATTCATTTATCCTAAAAAAAAAAAATCAAATCAAATCAAGGTTCCAAATCTAGCTATATCTAGCTATAAGAATGACATATCATGACCAAATTAGATTCATGCAATGTAATTCAGTACACTAATCTCTGAAAAAAGAGAAATAATAATCTCAATAACTGTAAGAAAAACTAGTAAAATTAAACACCTATTCGTATTTTAAAACAAACAACAACAACAGAAAAAACACTTACCAAATCAGGAACAAAAGGAAACTCTCTTACTCCCATACACAGTATGCACAGAATGGAACTTTATGGTGCACTGTTGAAAGCAAGGATAAGAGAAGAATGTTCAACATCACTGCCTCTATAAGCCGTTATGCTGGAGGTCTTGCCTGATACAATATTGGCAGGAAAAGAAATAAAAGGAATAATTTACTTCAAAGGAAGAAGTAAAATTGATGTTATCTTCAGATGATATTATGGTATAAATGTAAAACCATATAAATTAATGTATTAACTGAGTTTATTGGTGGCTGAATACAAGGTTAATATAGAAAGTTTTGCTTCCATCTACCCGTCATAAGCATTCAAAATTTAAATTTTAAAAAATGACATTTACAACATCTTAAAGTATGAAGTACCTAGAAATAACTTTAATGAGATTTTCAAAAGATTTCTGTCCATAAATTTATAGAACAGCATTTAGAAAAATGGAGGAAGACTGAAAGAAGTGGAGGGATAAATCAAATTCGTGACTGAACAGACTCAAAATTCTACAGATATCAAAACTGTCCAAATTAATCTACAGCTTCCACAAAATTGCAGCTAAAATGATGACCCATTCTGTGGAAATTACAATTGATACAATTCTTATGGAAATGATAAAGGAAAAATTTAGCTAAGAAAATCTTGAAGACAAAGAATAGAGTGGGAGGACTTACTCTACCTGGCATCAAGTATTACAGCATCACAATAGAGGAGGTTCATCAAGACGATAAACAAGAAAATCAACGGAACCAAATGGTAAGTTCAGATGCAAGCTGTTCATATAAGGACTCACGTATAGACGTCTGATTTACAAGGAAACACTGAGGAGGAGTGGGAAAATGAAAGTCTTTTCAATAAACCATGTTGGGTAAATTGGTTGTTTTCATGGAGAAGACAATGACTCGCCAACCCTAACTCACACCATCCACAGAAAAGGTTATGAGGCAGATTGTAGTTATAAACGTGAAAAGTGAGAGAATTTAAAGGGACGTAAAGAGGAAGGAGCAAGGCCCCTGTAGAAGGAAAAAGCATATATTGATACCTGCAGGGATGAGTGGGCACGGAACAGTTTCAGAACCACATGAAGATTTGGGAATCTTAAAAATCAGAGCAGAGGTAGTAGAGGTAGGCAAGACCAAGGTTATACAGTCTTTTTGGTCTTCCTAAGAGTTTGTCGGATTTTTTAATGGAGGATAAACATGATCCCACTTACATGTAGAAGTATCACTTGTGATAAAGGACAAGGGCAGGGAACCAGAGTAATAAGATCTTATGATAACATAGGAGAGAAGTGACTAAAATCTTAACAGAAGTGGTGGAAGTGAAATCAAGATGAAATGTTTTGGAGAACATTTTAAATGGTAGAAATGGTCTCATTTTGAAACTCCCGAGGAGTGAGGTCTATGACTTGGTCATCTCTGTTTCCCTAGAATGTAGCATATTATCTGGCTCATGGAGGTTTTCCAATAACTGCTTGCTCATTGAATGAGTAAATCTAAGCCATAGCTTACAGCGGTATAGCTCAGAGAGACAGGGAGGACATTAGGTTTTCTGCTGAGAAAAAAGTGCTTTCATGAATATGCAAGATAAATATTGAGAAGGATAATAGCTTTGTTTACTTAACCAGAAAGAAGATGGGCAGTATTAACTGGGAATGGTTCTCTGCAGAGTATTCTGTTATTTGGTGCCTGGAGCAACAAAGGAATACAATTGGCTAAACTTACCCAATGCCATCTTTGGGGGCATGCGAATGAGAGAGAATGACTGAACCTGGGCTGAGGACACTTTGCATCTCTCCCCAGACATGGATCAGTGCGTGAAGTGTCCAGATCATCAGTATGCCAACAGAGGGTGAGATTGCTGCCTCGAAAAAGCTGTGACCTTTCTGGCTTATGAGGACCCCTTGGGGATGGCCTTGGCCTGCACAGCTCTGTGCTTTACTGTCCTCACAGCTGTGGTCCTGGGGGTCTTTGTGAAGCACCAAGACACTCCCATAGTCAAGGCCAATAATCGGACTCGCAGCTACATCCTGCTCATCTCCCTCACCCTCTGCTTCCTCTGCTCCTTACTCTTCATTGGTCGTCCCAAGACAGCCACCTGCATTCTTCAACAAATCACATTTGAAGTTGTATTTACTGTGGCTGTTTCCAGTGTCTTGGCCAAAACTATGACTGTGGCTGTGGCCTTCAAGGTCACTGCACCAAGGAGAAGGATGAGGCAGTGGTTGGTGTCAGAGGAACCTAACTTCATCATTCCCATCTGCTCCTTTATCCAGCTGAGTCTCTGTGGAATCTGGCTGGGAACCTCTCCTCCCTTCATTGACACAGATGCACACTCTGAACACGGCCACATCTTCATCGTGTGCAACAAGGGCTCGGTCACTGCACTCTACTGTGTCCTGGGATACCTGGGCTCCTTGGCCCTGGGCAGCTTCACTGTGGCTTTCCTGGCCCGGAACCTGCCTGACACCTTTAATGAAGCCAAGTTCCTGACGTTCAGCATGCTGGTGTTGTGCAGTATCTGGGTCACCTTCCTCCCCGTCTACCACAGCACCACGGGCAAGGTCATGGTGGCCGTGGATGTCTGCTCCATCTTGGCCTCCAGTGTGGGGCTATTAGGCTGCATCTTTGCTCCCAAGTGCTACGTTATTTCCCTAAGGCCAGAGAGAAACACATCAAATGTGTTAACGAATAAAACACACTCAGCGAGAAAATAATCGAAATGTAAGTTATTTTCATAGGTCACAAGAACTTGCCTACACTTGAAAAATAAACTACCACATTTGTGCAGACCCACTTTAAGTACCAACAAAACTTACCTCACATCTCCACTTAATTTTTTGCTTTACGTTTCTTTTGGCTTTGTACAATTTTCCTCGGGCATTCAAATGAACAAATACACAAACATTCATACTAATTCTCCTCTAAAATTATGTGTGAAAGATTGCGAAAATGGCCACACATTAGCCCTCTCCCACTGTCTCTTTGGTCGTAGCATCCCACGTTGACTCTGGGTAAACTTGGCCTTGTAACTTGCTTTGGCCAATGGGACATTAGCAAATGACATAAGCAAAGGCTTGAAAAACACTTGCTCATTGTTGGTATTTGTCCTTCTCTGGCTGCCCTTGGGAAGCCTGAGGCCATCAATATGTGAATGAGTCTAGATAGACTGCACATCTCCATTACTCCAGGTGACTTCAAGTCAACAATCAGATATGTGAGTAAGGCCGTCCTAGACCAGCCAATCCTAGCTGAGCCACCAATAGGTCCAGATCAAAATAACTGCCCAGTTAACCCACAGAATCTTGAGAAAAAATCAACTATTCTTATTTGAAGCCACCAAATTTTAGGATGGTTTTTTATACAGCAGAAACTAACTGATACATTATGCTACCATTTATATATGTCATCTCAGTATTTGTGTAATTGTCACAGATTTCTATTTCTTTATCCAATATCGTAGACTGGAATATTCGTCTCTAGATTAAGTCTCTGAAAGAAAATCAGAGACCATATCATGTTCCATTTTACTTTTTCTCCTTCCTCTTTTGAACCAGACATCTTTAAGCATATATATTAAGAATATCTTCACTAATTTTAAGATTATGGATATTCTTCTATACTGTCATCCACTACTGTTATACGTGGGGGATTTTTACTTTTAATTTTAGCCCTTATAATCCATTTGGAATGATTTACTTGTGAATAATGTTAGTTGAAGTTCCAGCGTTTTATTTTACAAATGGATATCTTTTAGTCTATAAAACAAACACTACATCATTTTAGTTGATTTGAAGCATATGGAATCTGAATAATGTTTGAAAACTTATATCTTTGTAACACTGTTTTCAATCACAAGTATAATATATCTCTCCATTTAATCAGAGTTTTTACAGGCTTTGTATCTCTTTATAATCTTCTTCATATAACTAACGTGTAGTTCCAATTATTTTCACTACTCATCTTAAATAATTCATTGCTCTTATGAATGGAATAATTATTTACATGTTTAAACTAATTCTTGCTCATGTAACAGTATTTTTGATATTTCATATATGAATCTAGCTTCCTTATACATTACTGCACTTATTTACCAGTTCTAAACTTTATAAGTTATGTCCCACTAAAATAATAGATTTTCTCTTCTTCTCTAATATTATTTACCTCTTATTCTTTTGATTCTCACTTTTTCATGACTGTGCTCGCCAGTGCCACACTGAATCACAAGTGTTTGCCAGGAGCATTTTCCTCTTCTTAAGTTTAGCGTAAACATCAGATAAACTCCTTGTCAGGGCAGAGCAGGCATCTAAGGGAGAAAAAGTAAAAACGTGAAGGGGAATCATTTCTGCCTGGAAATCAACAGACTTGCTTCTCTTGGTTGTTTGGAGCTGGAGATCTTATGACAATGTGGCCAGCTGAGAATCAGAGGATCTTTCTCTAGTCCCAGGAATTAGTTTTGGTCAAATCTCTCAACCTCTTTAGCCCTCAGTTTCTTCACCAGTAACATGAAGAGTTGGACGAGTCTTTTTGAGTTCTGAAATCCAGTGACAAAAAGATACCCTTCACCCAGATGCACTTGACAAAGACCAGAGAGAATTTTCACTTGTCTTCTTCTGCATCAACATTATTATCCATATCACCCCTTAAAGACATATCAAATGTCTACTTTCACATGACACTGATAAAATAGTTTCCATACCAAATCGCTGTTCATTGGGATAACAAATCTATAGTTCATTGTTTAGAGGTAAGTATAGAGATGGGCCCTGCTGGAAACAGCAATCAATGGGCCAAAAAGTCTTGCTTTATTTTACAGCAAGGCTGTGGAAACACTCCCTAATATAACAGAATGCTGAAGTACTTAGAAAGTATGAAATAAATGGGAGCCTTGTATCCATGGTTATGAGCTAATAAGGATATGATTTTTAAAATTTTGTTAATGATGTCATTTGCCTGCTATGGGGCTGTTGTCTGGTGAGTAAAGAGCAGATGTATTCAAGGCCACTTTCATTCTTCTAATAAATATTTACTCAGCGCCTACCACTTGCTGCACGATAGCAGTGATCTACCCTAAGAGCTTTTATATTCTAGTAGGGTGACACAGAACATAAAGAAAAAGAGAAACTTGAGGTGATCAATAAAGTTACATATATGTCAAACTTTTTTCATTCTGGACTATTTTTCACCCTTTCCCTTCTTTGACTGTTTACCAGAAGTCTAATCATGGACTTGAAAACCCAGAAAGCATTGGTCCCAAGTTTCTTCTCGCAACACCCCTGTTTTAAAGACATAGTGTTTATCATCTGAGAGTATGTCTCTTTAAGACTAAGTTCCTATGAATCAGCATTATTTCATCACTTTCTTGAGAGGACCGATGATATTATGAAGGGGAAACAAAATATCATATGGGATTTATACTTGAAATGATGTTTCCACTCTAATTGTGTTATTTAATGTAGTGTGATTTGGGGAAAGTCAGTTACTCCTTCAGAGACAGTGCTAATAATACCCTGAAAAGCATTCTATAGAGATTAAATGAAAAAAAGTATGAGAAACTGCTTTGTAAATTGCAAAGCAATCTATTTCTGCTTATTTTTTCTAATAATATTTTCATTTATCCAATCCTTTTTGACTCTACACAACCTGCCTAGACTGAGTTTTATCATTTATTCAACAATAATAATGGGTCAAAATGGTTGAATATTAGAAATTTCATATGGTTCAACTTAATTAATAGGCCATCACAATATTTAATTTGGTTATAATTACAGTTAAATTTTTCATGATGCCTTATCTTATGCCAGGCACATGCTAGGCATCTGACATGTATTCACTCATTTAATCCTCACAACAATGCCATGGAGACAATACTATTAACCTCTAATGTATGGATGAGGAATATTAGAGGTTATATCATTGACCAAGGTCACACAGCTGGTACCCAGGCAGTCCACTTCCAAAATCTCTTTTAGGGATCCATTAGAGGTTGTGGCGCTTACATTGTGAGGATCACCCTGGTTCCTGGTTGGCAAATGGATCAGAGGGTACTAAGGAAGAAAGCACATGGCCACTGAAATGATCCAGGCAAGCAATTCTGAATACAGGATTTCCTTCCTTTTTAAGGCCGAATAATATTCCATTGAATAGATGCCCCAGATTTTCTTCATCCTTTCACCCACGGATGCACAATTAGGTAGTTTCCATCTCTTGGCTATTGTGAATAATATTGCAGTGCACTTTGTCAAATGATTTCGTGGCACTTAGTGAGTTTGAAAAAATTCTTCTTATACACATTAGTTATTGTAATGACCTACCTTTCTAAATGTCTAAAGTTTAAATATTTGTCATTCTACAGAAATACCTTGCCTAATCATGATTTGTGTTGTTATCAGTTCATGAATGATCTAAGATTTTTGTACAAAAATTTGTTATAATGGCTTTTTTGCATGTATTCAGGAACCTTGCATAATATGGGTATTCCCTGATTCTTGATTTTTTAGTAGAGATTTCTAGTAAGCCTTTAGGATAGGAAGTATCTTCGTAGGTGTGAGACAGAGAGCAGAAAAATAATAAAGTGATTGTTATATTTAATTATATCAAAAGAAAACTGTCGTTTTGCTAAATTGTTTTTACACAGCCTTTGCTTATTTGTAAGAGTGACACATATCATTTTATTCATGAAAAGAAAATTCAATAAATAATTTTAACATAAAACAATATCTATTGAGAACTTATATGAAAATTTTAGCAATATGCTGTCACCAATTTCCTCATCTGCAAAATGGAGATAGATAATACCATCTTCCTTATGAGTTGCTGTGAGAAAACTCAAGAGTAGTGTATGTAAAATGCTTATCACCATGTGGGTTGGAAAGTGATGCCCCATTCATTTTTCCACCTGGATGATGACAGCTTTTTTAATGCTTGAAGTCTGTAGTTTTCAAAATATGTTCTACTGTTATAAAGTGAATCTTTTTTACAAATTCTTTGTAGAGTTAGAGGATCCCTTTGGAATAAAAATTCAGGCTCCCGTGTGTGTGCGTGTGTGTGTATGTATGCGCACATCTCTCAAATAATACTCCAAGCCTTATAATGAAAAGCTACCATCCCCACTCTTGACTCTGGTTCCAAAAACAACTTCTTTAATTTTCTGGTTGAAAAATCTATATTTCTAAATTAGCTACTCATACAGCGTTTTCATTTTTCAGATTTTGACTATTTATAGTTTCTTTCTTCTCTGAAAAATTCAGCATGAAGAGTTCTTACATATGTTAAAAACATAATTCCCCTTGCCCAATATAACTATTTAATGAATTAGGATAAATCAAAATTCAAAGTCTACTGTTTTATGACATAAGTGTTTACCATTTTATAGCATATGAATCTTATCCAGAGATGTGCTACGTCAGATAGTATGAATACATTTTCTTTCTCACTTTTTCCTTTGACCTTTTAAATGGTAAAAGTCTCTTGTTTCTTTGTTGTCTTCCTATGGATTCATCACTGGTTCATCTCCTTCCACCAGATAATTAAATCTCTTCTCATTAACTTCTGATGCATGAGACAATTCATGGGCTTCACGTTTTGCTTGGGGACATCCCTCTTGGGCTTGAACATATAGACAGTCCCACATATACGCAGTATGTCTGGAAGGATAGAGGAGGAAAGGATGTTTATCTCTGTGCAAAAGTACCGGGAGACAGTGGTAGAGTGAGAATATTTTATTGACTTTGCACCACTCTTTGAAGTTTTCCTATACGTGCACCTACGATGTAGGCCTCCCTCCCCCCAGATTTTTAAAATTAAAATAGCATTATATCCTTATCTACTGGCTTGGAACAGTAAGTTGTAGAGAAATGTGAATATATGATCCAATTCTTTAATGAAATTAAGAACAGCAAACGCACAAAATATATAGAATTCTAAATATGGGCACATCATTCTATGAGGCTGTGTAAAGGTGGGGAAAGGAGTGAAGAACAGCTGTTCAACATCCAGCTACCTGTACAGTCTAGGGGTCCACGGAAAGCCTCGCCTCCAGCTCCGCCCCTGGAGCTGATTTCCTCCCCCTGTGAAGTCTGCCTGACTTATTCCAGCCACACCCCCGCCTCTTCCTGCCCCTGGAACTGGTCTCCGCCCACAACGTTCGGGCCTGGCTCCGCCCACAACCTCGTCCCCGCCCACAGCCTGGTCCGGGCTCATGGCCCTGCCCGCACCCTTGTTCCCGCCCAGAGGACCGCCTCCCCAGCCTGCTGTCACTCACAGCCTTGTCCCCGCCCACAGCCCGCCCTTAGAACTGGTTCCCGCACACAGCCCCTCCCTTAGATTTTGTCCCTGTCCCTGGTGCTGACCCAACCCGCTTTCCAGCTTCTCACTCCCTCTAGAAACTAGACACCTCCCCCGAGGCTGGGGTGCGCGGCATCGCCACGCCCGCCGCCTCAACCCGCAGCCCCCAAACGTTCGTCCTCCCCGAACGACCGCCCAAGACCGGAACCGGAAGCGCGGGCGGCGCCTTGGATGGAGCGGGCGTTCTGCGTGGTGTGTTCCGTCTTCTCGGCGCGGACCACATTCCCGTGGACGTTCGCCCAAAGGACCGGGGCTCGGTGAGCGGCGGGCGGTCCCGGATCCAGTCGCGGTCCAGGTAGGGGCCTGGGCCAGGGGCAGACTCGTCAGGGCCCGGCGTCCCTCCGTCCTCCCGGAGCCCCGTTTCCCCCGGGCTGTTCGCTCAGGGCGCCCGATGCTGCTGTTCCCCTTGGCTCCGGGCGCCGTCGTCCCTTCCTCAGAGTCCCCGTCATCGTCCTCCGTGTGATTTTGTCCCCAGGGGGCTTATCCGCATCTGCAGACGGTGTTTGGGTTGTTACAAATGGGGCGCTCCTGGCATCTAGAGGGGGAGGCAGGGATGCTGCTCAGCGTCCTCCAGGGCCCAGGACGGCCCGACAGAGAATTATCCGGCCCCAAATGTCAGTGGTGCCGACGTTGGGAAACCTGCTCCAGGGCCTGAAAATCTCCCGAGCCCTGAATGAAGTGTGGAAATTGTTGACAAGTCAGCGAGTCACTTACAGGGTCCCTAAATGACAAGCTTGTTTAAAGGGTCCAGAGTCACCAAAAAGTCTCTGTCCAGCCAAGTGAGTTGAGCTACTCAAGTGCACAGAGCACGAAGCTGCTTTCTCCCATCTCTGGGAGCAGCAGGTGGCTGGATAGGAATCGGGAAAATCCAGTCACAACCAACGGTTACAGTTAAATCAGTAAATACGAAAAAGAAAAGTGAATGGGGTGAACTTTCCATCCAACATCCTATAAAAGGCCTCAAAAGCTTGTTTGCGCCTTTTTTTCCCCCCTCAGACACGAGAAGCATCCGTGGAGATCAAGTTTGAGGTGAAACCAGGCTCAGGGTCCACCTGTCCTCGCTGATCCATGGATTTCTGTGTGACCAGGTGAGTACCCTGTGGACCTGGTACCAACAGGTTCCGGCAGCCTCCGCTGTGCAGAAGACCTGCCAGTGGGCTTTCCTGGGCTCAGGTTGTCACCACATGGAGTCATTGAGAGTGAGGGTATCTTGAGAGATATTACTGATGTTTGATGGATGGAAAGATGGTAAGCTGTGTGTGGTTCTGTGTGGTAAATATTTCAGTAAGCACAGTTATATGCAAATAAAAACACATGAAACAAACGTAAATAACTGAAAATGAGTATTATAGTAGAAAATATAGATTTACTTGCATTGCATAATACTCAAAAGTCAGGATTTACATATAGTATAATAACAGAAATGTTTTGCGTGTGTATGTAGTATTAGAAGACATCCCATGAAATATTAGCAGCGATACTCAGCAACGTTCCTTAGACCCATTCAATTGACTTCTAAAGTCCTATAAATCCTCCACAAAAATTTGAAATAAAGGAGCATTCAGGGAAAAAGATGATTGGAACTTCTTTGTATTAATAACAAATTTAAAATTGAATTTGCCAGTAGCCAGATTTATTTTGAGCATTTTTTTCTTTATGACATTTCAAATCATTTGGAGGAGTACTAAGCAACACTGTAGATTGCAGGGAAAGGCGCTAGTCTCCAAAAAGACTGTCCTCTCCACCTTGTCTTCTAAAGGGAATTAACTTTGTTTCTGAAACTTTTCTGAAATAACCGTCTGGTGATTCACGTTGCAGAGAATCTTGTTAAGTAATTTTGTATTTAGTTGTTGGCCTCTACTAATTGTGTGTGTATGTGTGTGTGCCTTTTTCATTCTAGCTTTCCTGTGATGTTCTTGAGGGGACTGTGTGCTTGTCATGCAATAGATAGTCTTTGAGTGTATAATTTATGGTGACCAACCATCCTCGTTTATTCAGGACAGTGGGGTTTTCCAGGACACAGGACGTTTAGTGTTCAAACCAGGGCAGTCCTAGACAAACCGGGATGGTTCCTCATCTCATGAGCCAGGCCCTGGGACACATGCACGGGGACCTGGAGAACCAGAGAGACCTTGTCCCACTTCCATGGAATATATATTGTATTTGGGAATTTGGATTTTGAAAAGTTAATGATGAGAGTGATGTGGGAGTTTGGCACAAGGGGAATCAAACTGAGGGTGCAGAGAAGCCCTCTTGAGAAGGACTGATATTTAGCTTGAGAGCTGGAGTTGGGACTGGATTTAGCTGGTCGGAGGGTTAGACTGGAGTGAGGGTGTGGGAGTGTGTTCAAGAGAGCGTTTCAGGCAGAGGGACCCGCATGAGGACACCCCTGAAGCAGAGAGCCTGGTGTGTCCATGAACTGAGAACAGGGATGGCCGAGCCGAGTCAACTCAGGGGGAGCGGTGTGAGCCACACTTGCGAGGGGAGGACAGGCAGGACCAGATCAGGGGTGACTTGGGACTCTGTTCTAAGACCAGTGGGAAGACTCTGGAGAGATGCGAGTAGAAGGATGATGTGATTAGCGTTTGGTCTAAGCACGTGGGTTAAAATGGACTTCATGGTTAAGAATGAAGACTTAATAGGCAAGATGGGAGGTGCTGGCAATAAGATTAGGAATAAGATGATTGTTCCCTAGGCCTGGGTGATGGCTGTGGAGTAGGAAAGAAGTAGAAAGAAAAGACCTTGGAGTGTAGAACCGAGAGAACATAACGGTACTTTCTTGCCTGCATGTGTCAGATGGCACAGGGCACTGACTGTTCTCGCTGCTGTCCGTGCAGACCTGCAGGCGCCCCCTCACCCAGGTCTGTGTGTTCACCCCTCTTTGCCACTCACAGGCCCCCCTCCACATCCTAAAAGAAGTCAGGCTTTACTTGTCAGGGGGTTGTCTGACACGGGAGACACCTAGGAGAGCCCCTGCAGGCATCAGAGCAGCCCCTTCAACATCTCCCTCAGCCTCCTCCCTTCCCCTCTCTCGCTTTCCACACCCAGAACGACCCTGCTCAGTATTCCACATCCCCATGATCTTCCTCACCCAGGCTTGAGAAGGGTGGGGCAGCCACTGGGGTGGACATCATCTGCACCTTCCACTCTAACCTCCGCAGGTCCCAGGCTGGACAGAGAGTGACTCTACTGGGAGCTAAGCCATGAGACCTAGCGCGTCACCCACCTGGGCTCCTTTACCCTGGACGGGGACAGCCTCTACGTCAGTGGTGAGGGGCTGTGCTACAGCCACACTCTCTCTCCCAGTTGGAGTTCTGTGTTCCCTCCGTTGCTCTAAAGTGAGCTATGATCCATCTCTCTATCCTCCTGGTCTGGGTTCAGTCTTCTCCTCACTGTGTGATCACTGGGTCCAGCCACCTTCCATCTCGTTGCCTTCCCCCTGAACACCCCTCCACTCGTCCTCGCTGCTTTCCCCTCTGCTTTTCCCACAAAGGTCCCTACATCCTTCCTCTCCCTTAAATCTTTATGTTCACCCCAACTCTTGCTCAGCTCCTCTCGCCTTCTCTCCACAGGTTACACCTATGGAGCCGTGGCCCCGACTACCACCAGTGAGTATTCCTGGCCCTGATCTCCTGTGTCCCGTCTGCATTTGGGGTTGGGGAGCACTTGTCCTCCTTCACCTGCTGTCCTTGGTGAGGGAAGCTCCTGGAAGCGCCCTAACTCATCTCTTCTCTCTATCCCAGGTTCTGGTGGAGAGTCCCAGCCCAGTGTGAGAAAGCCTTAGACACAGACATGTTCTCCACCACATTCTGACCACACGCGGTTTTCACTTTAATTCTCCTAAAGCCCCGCCCTTGGTCCTCCTTTTCCAGGTATCCCATCCATCTGCCCATTTTTCTGCCTGTCTATCTGTCTCTCCTCCAAGTTCAGTGTCTCTTGTTCACCTATCTCTCTCTCTTGGGCTCCTCTCATCCACAGGCTTGCTCATCCCTCTGCTCGCACAGTCACCCGTCCCCTCACTCTCATTTATGCTTCACCTGTGAATGGTGGTCCTGAGACAGCCAGTGCTGGAGCCCGTGTGAGCCTGGGGGCTCCTCCCACTCTGTCCCTCCCTGCTGACAGCCCTCTCCACAGCTCCCGAGCCGGCCACCACGTCCCTGCATACTTGATCATCACCTGTGCCACCAGAAGCCGCCACAGGTATCTGGGGGCCCCTTTTCCTTCCCAAGAGAAGCTCTCTGGCCCCACTCCCCCACGAGCCAGTTGTGATCCAGGAGCTGGGAATCCAGGGTGTGAAATTCTGGTTTTATGGCAATCATGCTGATCACAAAGATTATACCAACGATTCAGTCTAAGGCCAGCCCTCAGAGAGCCCTTAGTCTTGTGAAATTAACACACCATTATAATACAATGTGGGATATTTCGGGGAGAGGCACCTGGAATAATTTGGAGGGGAAGAGCTTACTAGAGAAATTTTCACCAGGATGGAGTCTTTAAGAATGAGTAGGAGGGACCCTGGCAAATAGAGGATGAAGGGTTTTCCTGGCAGAGAGGATTCCATGAGCAAAGGCTCCAGCCAGAAACAACATGCCGTATGGGGAGAATTGAAACGAATGTGGGTTGCAGGAAGCATAATGTTTATCCCGCAGTAGATGGATAAAATGAGACTGAAAGGTCAGCAGGAGCCAGATTGAGTAGAGCCTTGAGTGCCAGGTCAAGAAGGTTGAACTAAACACTGAAGGCCATAGGGAGCCATGGGTGGTACTAGAGCAGTTGTGGCCCTAGTGAGGTATTCATTTCAGAAAGATCCTTCTAGTAGTCCATGCAGAACATCCTTTAGACAGAGCATGCAGTGAGCTTGCTGGGGTGTTGGTCCGGGTGAAGGAAATTAAGACCTGAGCTGGGACAGGGATGGTGTGTATGTGAGGACCAGTGTGCAAGGTGAATTGGTGTTACTGGGAGGGAGGAGGAGCTGAGCAGATATGCTGGTTCTGACTTGTGTGACCACACGGGTGGGTGGTGGTGCCACTGGGAGAAAAGACGACAGATGATAATGAGTGCAGGACTCTGGTGTGGTCTCAGGCCAGCTCTCAGTGATGGCCATCGCTCTCCCTCTCGTCTTGCAGCTTTGGGGCCCAACCTGAAGACCCTCACAGTCACCTTCCCCATCTCCACCCTCTGGTATTCATCAGACAGCAGCAACAGCTCAGCCACATTCTACTCCACTGAGAGGGTCCTGCAGAGCCTGGTGAGACCCTGGTCCCAGCAGCTCCTGGTGGGTTAAATCCCACCCAGCCCCTCCCCCAACCCCTGTCTCTCCTCTCATCCTCCTCCTTCTTCCTCCCCAGCTGGATCCTTGTTCAAGAAGAACAGCCTGGGCCTCTTCTCCTTGAGTTGCAGACTGGTCTCCCTGAGGTAAGACCCTCCCCTGAGCATTTGCCCCAAATGACCACTTTTGTGACCACCCCTCTCTCAGTCTCCCCACTGACCTCCCATTTCCTCCTTCCTGTTCTGGCCCCCACCCCAGAGGTTTCAGGACCTCTCTCTAGAGTCCCCACGTCCCTCTCTCCCCAAGCCTGAGAAGGATGGGGGAGCCACCGGTGTGGACACTGTCTGCACCTACCATCCTGATCCCGTGGGCCTCCATGCCTCTGTGCTGGGAGCTGAGAGTCTCCACCTGTCTGCTCTTCCTATGGGTGGCTCCAGGCTCTGCACCCTGGAGTTTATGCATGCAGAGAGAGCACCAGCTGCATTTCCACAGCATCAGCTCGAACCTCAGTAACCCGGAGCCCAGATGCTCGGAGTACACCGCCCTGCAGAGAGACACGCAGGACCAGGTGGGGTCTCCCCTCCCCCATCTCTCCTTGCCCTGAGGGCACCCTCATTCCTCCGCCTGACTTACATCTGTTACAATATTGTTTCAATCCTTCACTTTCCCTGCGTGTCTGGGTTCTCTCACTTTCCAGAGGTGATGTCCTAGCTGCCTTCCCCATTTCTCACGTGGGTAAACTGAAGCTCAGAAAGGGGAGTATTGTGCCTAAATCACACAATGAGTTAGGAGCAGAGCCAGGATTTGAAGTCAGGTCTCCCTTGCCCCAAGGTCTGAGATCTTTCCCTGGCTCCAGTGGCCCCCTGCATCCCCAGGAGACCTCCATCTCACCCACTCTCCCTTGCATTTGTTCTAGGTCACCAAGCTCTACAGAGGCAGCCAGCTGTGAGACATATTCCACTCCTGCCTGGTCACCGACTTGATGTAGGTTGAGGAGATTGGAAGCATTGGCTGAGCTGGTGGCTGATGGCTCTGAGCTCCTGTGACACATCCTTGATCTGGAAGTCACTGACATGGTGCCCATTCTCCCCCACATCCCTGTCAGCTAATCCTACCATCTTCTTCCATAGGTTTTCAGGGGTTGAGAAAAGCATTAACATTTGGGGCCACCAACCTCCAGCATCCTCCTCCTCCTCCTCTTCTGGAGACTTTCAACAAATATCAGCAGTCTAACAGTGCTCTCCAATAGTGGAGCCACTAACCACATGGGGCAATTTAAATTTTTTATACACCTGTTGGGATACGATTCACATATTGTGCGTGTGGGGGGGTGTATTTTTTAGGGTTTTCTGTATACAATATCTTCTCCTCTGCAAAACAAATAGTTTTACCTCTTCCCTTCCAATCTGGGTTTCTTTTATTCCTTTTTCTTGCCTAATTGCCCTCATTAGAACCTCTAGTACCTGTGATTAACATATGAGATGAGGGAAGACATCATTGTCTTGTCCCTGGTCTTAGGGGGAAATTTTGAGTCTTTCACCATTGAATATGGTGTTACCCGTGGGTTTTTCATCGATGCTGTTTATAGGTTGAGAAAGTTTTTTCTATTCCTAATTTGTTGAGTGTTTTCTTTTTTAGGCATGAAGGGCGTTGTATTTTGTGAAATTCTTTTCTATATATATGGTCGAGATTACGTGGTATTAGCCCTTATTCTATTAATATGGTGTATTACATAATCTAGTTTTCAGATATTAAGCCACCCCTCCAACTAGAGGTGAGAGATTCAGACGTTCTCAAGTCTGTCCTGGGCGTGCCACAGCCCTGAGCCCTTGTGGCCTTCTAGATGCCCACAAATACACTGGAGCTTTTCAAAGCCCCCTGTGGACATCTCATTCCCTCAATTTTTCTTCTAAGTTTTTGGCTCACCTCTTGCCTGCCTCGGCTGGTATCACTCCCTCAGGCAACTACAGTAGAAAACAATTAGCCCTGAATATTTTTATCAAGTGTCCTGGGGACAGACTTTCCTCCCTGGGCAAGCTCTGAGTCAAGTAAAGTCAAGCCCTGAACATGGGGCTTTTTCGGGAAGCTGCCAGGCAGGTCAGCTAGTGAGAGTTCGATGGGGATGGGTCTTTTCAGAGCTCCAAACCCATTATGGCTGCTGGGCTGCTGGATGTCTCAGCTACCATGGTTCTGAGACTGATGGCTTTCAAAGTTATGGAGGATATTGTGAGAGCAGGATGGGATAGTGCAAGTTATAGTGCCACAAAGTTTGCTCCCTTTATCAAGATTCCACCGTGTGTCTTCACTAAACCCTCCTCAGATTCTTACAAGCCTTTGATTAATTTCTAGACTTCTGAAAAGATGATTTCGACCATTTTTACCAGTGTTCTCATTGTTTTTATGCATTTGCAGAAGTCCTTACTCCAAAGTTTCAAAAATGTTCTCCCTGTAGTTATTTATTTATAAATTAATTACTTGAAATGAAATTACATGAGAAATTCAGTTCCTCACTCACACACACTAGCCACATTTTAAGTGCTCGATAACAACATGGGGCTAATAATGAGTGTATTTGGTAGTGCAGACAAGTGTTTACATTATTGCAAAAAGTCCTCTTGGACAGGACCCAGAAGCAGGGAATCTAGAATCAGGGTAGAATTCCAGGCACCCTTGTTCATCCTTTGTGCCCTTCCAGGTCTGTCCCCCACAGTAACCACACTGGAGTGGACTCCCTGTGTACCTTGCCGCCTTGGTACAGAGACTGGACAGAGTTGCCATCTATGAGGAATTCCTGCGGCTGACCCAGAATGGTACCCAGCTGCAGAACTTGACTCTGGACAGGAAGAGTGTCCTTGGGGATGGTAAGCTCCCTGGTCATTGGAAAAGGAAGTGAGGCCTTTCTGGGGACTCTGGATGCCTGGGGCTGAGAGATCATTGAACTTTCTCAGGCTGGCAGGAGGTGGCATAGTCCCCCAGTCTTTACCCACCATTGAGAGAGAGAAAAGGACACCAGTGTAGTATAGGAGGCCCTCACCTTCTCCTAGACAGCTCTGTGACCTCAAACTAATCACCTCCCCTCTCTGGACTTTTGTTTCCTTATCTCTGCACTGAGAGCCACTGGGCCAGATGGTCAGTGAGGGACTCCAGCTGTGTGTGAAGCAGACTTACTGGTTTGGGGGTCATGTGGTTCCTGATCCACAGGATATAGTTTGCCAAGTCCCACTCTAGATGAGCACCAATGCGCTGGAACTTTCTGCAGTGGTGGAATGTTCTATCTGTGCTGTCCAGTGCATAGCTGCATGTGGCTGTTGAGTCCTCGAAGGATGGTATTGTGACTGGTCTTTATTGTTACTGATATTTAATGTTACTGAGGTACTAGAATTTGTATTTTATGTAACTAAAATTAAAGTTAATTTAAAAAGAGACTTGTTGCTGCTGCATATCAGACAGCACACCTCTAAGAGGTTGTCTGGATAGAGGTACAAGTAGGGGGACCTGCACCCCTCCCCCCATGCCCACTGGGTGCTGTGTGTCCTACCCTCCTGGAGTTTATGTTGTAGCTGGCAATAACAAGAATAGAGAATTGAAATTTATCAATTATTTGATGTGAACAAACTCATACTTGCAGGTGGAAATCAGAGAAGACTTCCTGCAGGATATTACATTGTAGTTTAATCCTAGAAAATTAATATTAAGCAAATAGATAAAGGAGAAGGGGATGAATGTGTTTCTAGGCACGGAAGAACACTTTTGAGTGGGAATTTACAAATTTAGAGAGATCCCATAGGCTTGCCAACTGTGATGACCCATTCTCCCCCCGGCCGTCATAAGAAAGTCCAGCCCAAATTCAGTCCTCTGTGCCCAGAGGTATGAATTTGGTTTAATTTATTACATTTTTGTTCTGTGATAATGGTCTTGGATTTTGCAGCAAAATGTGCTCACTTTTTAGAGATGGAAACTAAAATGGGGTGAAACATCATGATGTCTACTTGACTTTAATATTTCATTGAAAACATGGGATGAATCAAGGGTGGCAAGTGTTAATAATTTATACATTGATGAAATATTGTTTTAATTAGATGGAATATACATGGTTAAATTAGATGATGGATGTTTATGAGACTGTTCCGTTTATTTTTCTGCGTCTAAAAAGTTTAATTAAAAAGAGTGAAACATTCACATGCCTTCTCCATTTCATTCATTTCCAGAATATTCTCCCAATAGAGATGACACCTTGACTGATAAGCCTGGTAAACCTGCAGGAAGCCCCAGCCCATGGTAGGGGACGAGCATCTTGATGCTGTGCCTCATCTAAGAGAACCATGCGCACAGCGTCTTGGATGATGAGGAGAGTTGGCCAACCCTTGTCAAGGATGGTTGAGGCACAGTGGGGTCAGCAGGAGCCTTGGGGCGATGACAGGAGGTGGCTCACCCCAGCACATGTCTCCCCAGACCACCCTGTCTGGGCCCTCATCCTCAGCTGTTTGGCGGGAATCCTGGTGCTCATCACAGGCCTGATCTGCTGTCTGCTGGTAAGCCATGACATGTTGCTTGTCTTCTTACTATTGGGTTGTAAGACCTCTTTATATATTAAAAATACACATCCTTTTCTAGGGATATGTTTTGCAGATGTTTTCTCCCAGTCTGTGTGTGGCTTGCCTTCTCCTTCACTACATGAGTCATTGGGGAAATGTAAGTGACAGTCATCATGAGATTCCACCATACTTGAGAATGGCTATAATTAAAAAAACTGACTATAGCAAGTGTTGTTGAAGATGTCAAGTCACTGAAACTCTCATCGAGTGCTGGTGAAAAATAGCTTGGATGCATCTTTAATAATTATATACGTCTACCCAGCCATTCCTCCCCTAGGAATCCATCCAAGGGAAATAAACCCGTATGTCTATACACAGACTTGTACACACATGTTGATAACAACCAATTTATAGTAGACAAAAACGGAAAACAACCCAAATGTCCGTCTACTGGTGAACGGATACACAAAGTGTGGTATATCCCCACAGTGGAATACTATTCAACCATAAAAAAGAATGAATTATTTTTTTTCTTTTTTAATTATTTTATTGAAATTATAAAGGGTTTTAACATTGTGTAATTTCGAGTGTTCATTATTATCTGTGAATTTCTGTATAGACTGCATCCTACTCACCACCAGTAGTCTAACTTTTATCCATCACCATGCATATGTGCCCCTTTAACTCTTTCACACAACCCCCAGCCCCAGCCCCCAGCCCCTCTGGTAAGCACTAATCTGTTCTCTTTATCCCTGTGTATGTTTATCTTCTACATATGAGTGAAATCAGGCATATTTGTCTTTGTCTGGCTTATTTCATTTAACTTCATACCCTCAAGGTCCATCCAGGTTGTTGCATACAGGATGATCTTGTCTTTTTTTCTGGCTGAGTAGTATTCCATTGTATATATACCACATCTTCTTTATCTATTCATCTGTAGCAGGGCACTTGGGTTGCTTCCATGTCTTGGCTATTGTAAATAATGCCGCAGTGAACACAGGGGTGCATAAATCTCTCTGAATTGTTGATTTCAATTTCTTTGGATAAATACCCAGTAGTGGGATAGCTGAAAGGTATGCTATTTCTATTTTTAAGTTTTTGAGAAATCTCCATACTGTTTTCCCTGGTGGCTGCACCAGTTTGCATTCCCACCAGCAGTGTGTGAGGGTGCCCTTTTCTCCTTATCCTCTCCAACATTTGTTATTTTTTGTCTTGGGAATTATAGCCATTCTGACAGGTGTAAGGTGATCTCTCATTGTAGTTTTGATTTGAATATCCCTAACAATTAGTGATGTTATACATCTTTTCATGTGTCTGTTGACCTTTTGTATATCTTCTTTGGAAAAATGTCTGTTCATATCCTCTGCCCATTTTTAGATTGGATTATCTGTTTTTTTGTTGTTGGGTTGTATGAGTTGTTTATATATTTTGGAGATTAACCCCTTGTCAGATATATGATTTGCAAATATTTTATCCCAGTTGGTGGGTTGTCTTTTCCTTTTTTTTTTTTATATTTCCCTTCTTTGTCTTTCTTAACCTGTTTTATCTTGAAGTCTACTTTGTCTGATATGAGTATGGCAACACCTGCTTTCTTTTGTTTGCCATTAGCTTGGAGTATTGTCTTCCATCCTTTCACTCTGAGCCTGTGCTTGTCTTTAGTGCTAAGATGTGTTTCCTGAAGGCAGCATATTGTTGGGTCTTGCTTTTTAATCCATCCTGCCACTCTGTATCTTTTGATTGGAGAGTTCAATCCATTTACATTTAGGGTAATTATTGAAATATGAAGGTTGAATGTTGCTGTTTTGTCGCTTATTTTCTGGTTCTTTTGCATTTCCTTTGTTTCTTGTCCCATTTGTTTTGGACTGCCAATTCAGTTTGGTTGTTCTGTCTTATGATTCTTCTAGTTTTCTCTTTGTTTATCATATGTGGTTTTGCTTTGATTATTTGTTTAGTGGTTACCTTGAGGTTTGGGCGAAAAATCTTCTGTATGAGATAGTCCATTATCTGATAGCCTCCTATTTCCTTATACTAAGTCAATTCAGTCACTTTCTTCTTCCCCTTCTAAGTTGCTCTTGTTATACCTTATTCTATCTTGTGTTGTGGCTGTGTGTTTACAGTGATGAGGTTAAATTTATTTTTGGTGAATTTCTTCCTTTGATCTTTGAGTTTAGTATTTAAGTGGTTGCTAACCTATTCCGGTAAAGATCTACTATTTCTCTGATTTTGTCTACCTACTTTTCTCCTTACTCCAAGCTTTGTGTTCCCTTTCTCTTCTTGTTTTCAGGCCTGAGGGCCTTCTTGAGTATTTCTTGTAGTGGCGGTCTCGTGGCCATGAACTCCCTTAGCTTTTGTTTATCTGGGAGAGTTACTATTTCTCCATCATATTTGAAGGATATTTTTGCTGGATAGAGTATTCTTGGCTGAAAGTTTTTGTCTTTTAGTATTTTGAATATATCATTCCAGTCTCTTCTAGCCTGAAAAGTTTCTGTTGAGAAATCCGCTGAGAGCCTGATGGGAGTTCCTTTGTACGTTATTTTTTGTTTTTGTCTAGCTGCCCTTAATATTGTTTCTTTGTCGTTGACCCTGGCTAGCCTTACCACTAGGTGTCGTGGTGAAGGCCTTTGTCTGTTAATATATATAGGAGTCCTGTTGGCTTCGCTTACTGGTATTTCCTGCTCCTTCCCCAGATTTGGGAAATTTTCAGCTATTATTTCCTTGAATAGGCTCTCTGTTCCTCTTTCCCTCTCCTCTCCCTCAGGAATACCTATAATTCTTATGTTACATTTTCTAATAGAGTCCGATATTTCTCGGAGTCTTTCTTCATTTCTTTTTAGTCTTAGTTCTCTCTCTTCTTCCATCTGGAGTATATCTGTATTCCTATCCTCTAAAGTACTAATTCTTTCCTCCATATTGTCAGCTCTGTTCTTTAAAGATTCCAGATTCTCCTTTATCTCCTCCATTGTGTTCTTCATCTCCATCAGCACTGATAGGTTTTTCTTTATGATTTCAATCTCTTTTGTGAAGAAACTCCTAATCTCATTTAATTGTTTGTCTGTGTTGTCTCGTATTTCGTTGAGTGTTTTTGTGATAGCTATTTTGAAATCTCTGTCATTTAGTTTATGGATTTCTGTGTCTTCGTGGTTGATTTCTGGGTGCTTGTCGTTTTGTTTCTGGTCTGGTGATTTCATATATTTTTGCATTGTGGTTCCTGTGTTGGTTTTGATTTTCCTCATCCTGGAAGTCTCTGGTTGCAATTTCCACCTGCCGCCACTGTGTGGTGGTAAAGGGCTGTGTAGCCTAAGCCCCCTGCGCTCTGCCCCAGTTTTTCTGCTGCGATCCGCAGTTTTGTTTTGTTTTGTTTTGTTTCTTTTCCCCACTGCGATCCACGGGTCCAGTCCAGTTTATTCAGGTCTGCCTCGGACCGCTAGATCTGGTCGAGCTGCAGACTCCGGGTTGCGGGGAGGGGGGAGCTCTCTCTTTTGCCCTCTGGGTCCCTGACGTGGGAGGCTTCTCGTTTGCCCCTCTTTATCCGCTCTCTGGGTTGCTCAGATGTTGATGGTAGCCCTGTGGCTCCTCTGAGCCCTCTGTGCGGGAGTTTCCCACTGGCTGAGAGAGCCCGAAGAGCTACAGTTTCCCGCCGAGGGCCGCCCCTCCCCCCTCTCTGGGAGCCGCGCGGACGGGATCGCTGATCTGATGGGGAGGGAGCGGAGTTCTCCTTATCTCTCCCCACTTCCTCCGGGGGCCCAGCACGTTCCGCTCTCAGATGTGCGGCAGTGTGGATCCCTCCGCTCCAGCTTTTGACTGTCTGGGATTCCGTTGTTGGTCTGTGGCTGTTACTTTTGTTGTATTTTGTGGGGGAAGAATTCATGGGAAAGCTCACTCCGCCATGATGCTGACGTCACTCTTCTCCTTTTTTTTTTTTTTTTGTGAGGAAGGTCAGCCCTGAGCTAACATCCGTGCTAATCCTCCACTTTTTTTCTGAGGAAGACCGGCTCTGAGCTAACATCTATTGCCAATCCTCCTCCTTTTTTTTTTCCCCAAAGTCCCGGTTGATGGTTGTATGTCATAGTTGCAGATCCTTGTAGTTGATATATGTGGGACGCGGCCTCAGCATGGCCAGACAAGAGGTGCGTCTATGCGCATCCGGGAACTGAACCTGGGCCGCCAGTAGCGGAGCACGCGCACTTAACCACCAAGCCACGGGGCCGGCCCTGTCTTTTCGTTTTGTTCATCATTTCCTTTGCCTTGCAGAAGGCTTTTAGTCTCATGTAGTCCCATTTGTATATTTTTTCTTTTCTTTCCCTTGCCTGAGTAGACATGGTATTGGAAAAGATGCTGCTAAGACCGATGTCAAAGACTGTACTGCGTATATTTGCTTCTAGGAGTTTTATGGTTTCAAGTGTTAGATTCAAGTCTTTTATCCATTTCGAGTTAATTTTTGTGTATGGTGGAAGATAATGATCTACTTTCATTCATTTGCATGTGGCTGTCCAGTTTTCCCAACAGCATTTATCGAAGAGACATTCCTTTCTCCATTATATGATCTTGGCTCCTTTGTCAGAGATTAACTGACCACAGATGTGTGGTTTTTTTTCTGGGCTTTCAGTTCTGCTCCATTGATCTATGAGTCTGTTTTTGTGCCAGTACTGTGCCATTTTGATTACTATACCTATGTAATATATTTTCAAGTTAGGATTGTGATGCCTCCAGCTTTGTTCTTTCTTCTCAGGATTTCTTTGTCTATTTGAGGTCTTTTGTTATTCCATATATATTTTAGGATTCTGTGTTCTGTTTCTATGAAGAATGTCATTGGGATTCTGATTGGGATTGCTTTGAATCTGTAGATTACTTTAGGTAATATGGACATTTTAACTGTGTTTATTCTTCCAATCCATGTGCATGGAATATCTTCCCATTACTTCAGGTCATCATTGATTTCTTTCAATAATGTCTTATAGTTTTCATTGTATAGGTCTTTAACCTCTTTGGTTAAATTTATCCCTAGACACTTTTCTCTTTTTGTTGCAATTGTAAATGGGATTGTATTCTTGAGTTCTCTTTCTGTTAGTTCATTGTTAGGGTATAGAAATGCAACTGCTTTTTTGTAAGTTGATTTTGTACGCTGCAACTTTGCTGTAGTTGTTGATTATTTCTAATAGTTTTCTGATGGATTCTTTAGGGTTTTCTATATTTACAATCATGTCATCTGCAAACAGCAAGAGTTTCATTTTTTCTTTTCCAATTGGGATTCCTTTTATTTCTTTTTCCAGCCTAATTGCTCTGGCCAAAACCTCCAGTACTATGTTGAATGCGAGTGGCGAGAGTGGGCACCTTTGTCTTCTTCCTGTTCTCAGAGGAATGGCTTTAAGTTTTTCGCCATTAAGTATGATGTTGGCTGTGGGTTTGTGATATATGGTCTTTATTGTGTTGAGGTACGTTCCTTCTATACCTATTTTATTGAGAGTTTTTATCATAAATGGATGTTGGATCTTGTCAAATCCTTTCTCTGCATCTGTGGAGAGGATCATGTGATTTTTATTCCTCATTTTCTTAATATGGTGTATCACATTGATTGATTTGCAGATGTTGAACCATCCCTGCATCTCTGGTATAAATTCCACTTGATCATGGTATATGATCCTTTTAATATATTGCTGTGTTCGATTTGCTGATATTTAGTTGAGGATTTTTGCATCTGTGTTCATCAGTGATATTGGCCTGTAATATTCCTTCTTTGTGCTGTCCTTGCCTGCTTTTGCTGTCAGAGTGATGTTGGCCTCATAGAATGAATTAGGAAGTGTTCCATCTTCTTCAACTGTTTGGAATAGTTTTAGAAGCATAGGTATTAAATCTTGTTTGAATATTTGGTAGAATTCTCCAGAGAAGCCATCCGGTCCTGGACTTCTGTTTTGTTGGGAGGGTTTTGATGACCATTTTGATCTCTTTACTTGTGATTGGTCTGTTCATTTTCTCTATTTCTTCTTGATTCAGTTTTGGGAGGTTGTAAGCATCTAAGAATTTATCTATTTCTTTTAGGTTATCGAAATTGGTGGCATGTAAATTGTTCAGTGTATTCTCTTATTGTCCTTTTTATTTTATTATTTTTTTTAATAAAGATTTTATTTATTTATTTTTTCCCCCCAAAGCCCCAGTAGATAGTTGTATGTCATAACTGCACATCCATCTAGTTGCTGTATGTGGGACGCTGCCTCAGCAGCGGTGCATCGGTGCGTGCCCGGGATCCGAACCCTGGCTGCCAGCAGCGGAGCGCACGCACTTAACCGCTAAGCCACGGGGCCGGCCCAAACAATTTTTTTTTTTTAAAGATTTTATTTATTTATTTTTTCCCCCAAAGCCCCAGTAGATAGTCGTATGTCATAGCTGCACATCCTTCTAGTTGCTGTATGCGGGACTCAGCCTCAGGATGGACGGAGAAGTGGTGCCTCGGTGCGTGCCCGGGATCTGAACCCGGGCCGCCAGCATCGGAGCGCGCGCACTTAACCACCAAGCCACGGGGCCGGCCCATCTCTTATTGTCCTTTTGATTTCTGTGGTATCTGTTGTAATTTCTCCTCTTTAATTTCTAATTTTAGGTCTTTGAGGCTTCTCTCTTTTTTTCTTAGTGAGTCTGGCTAAGGGTCTGTCAATTTTGTTTCAGTCTTCTCAAAGAACCAGCTCTTTGTTTCATTGATCCTTTCTACTGTTTTTTTAGTCTCTAATTCATTTATTTCTGCTCTAATTTTTATTATTTCCTTCATTCTGCTGACTTTGGGCTTCATTTGTTCTTCATTTTCTGGTTCTATTAGGTGTAGTTTAAGGTTACTTATTTGGTATTTTTCTTGTTTGTTGAGGTGCGCTTGTATTGCTATGAATTTCCGTCTTAGAACTGCTTTTGCTGCATCCCATAAGAGTTGTTTGGTTGTCTTTTCATTTTCCTTTGTCTTCAGGTATTTTTTGATTTCTCCTTTGATTTGTTCATTGATCCAATGGTTCTTCAGTCGTGTGTTCTTTAGTCTCCACATATTTGTGACTTCTCCATCTTTTTTCTTGTAGTTGATTTCTAGTGTCATAGCATTATGGTCAGAAAAGAAGCTTGATATGATTTCAATCTTAAATTTATTCAGGCTTGCCTTGTTTCACAACATATGGTATATCTTTGAGAAGGTTCCATGTGCACTTAAGAAGAATGTGTATTCTGCTGTTTTGGGAGGGTATGCTCTCTATATATCAATTAAGTTCATCTGATCATATGTTTCATTTAATTCCACTATTTACTTGTTGCCTTTCTCTGCATGATCTATCCATAGATGTAAGTGGGTTGTTCAGGTCCCCTGCTATTATTGTGTTGCTGTTAATTTCTCCCTTTAGGTCTATTGATAGTTGCTTTATATTCTTTTGTGCTGCTGTGTTAGGTGCATATATCTTTATAAGTGTTATGTCCTCTTGGTGGAAAGTCCCCTTTGTCATTATATACTGCCCCTCTTTGTCTCTCATAGTCTTTTTTTATCTTGAAGTCTGCTTTGTCTGATATAGGTATGGAAACACCTACTTTCTTTTATTTGCCATTTGCTTGCAATATTGTCTCCCATCCATTCATTCTGAGCCTGTTTGTTTTTTGTGCTCAGATGTGTTTCCTGGAGGCAGCGTATTGTTGGGTCTTGTTTTCTAATCCACCCCACCACTCTGTGTCTGTTGATTGGAGAATTCAATCGATTTACATTTAGAGTGATTATTGATACATGAGGGCTTAATCCCACCTAATCTATATTTCCATTGTTTCTCTTCCTTTGTGTTTCTGACTACCATTTCATTTTGGGGGTTGTCTGTGGAGGTTTTATCTTTTTTTATGATCTATGGCTCTGCTCTGACTTTTTGTTTGCTGGTTACTGTGAGGTTTGTATGAAGATCTCACAGATGACATAGTCCATCTTCTGAGAGACTCTTATCTCCATTAGTCTAAGCAGGTTCCACCCCTTTCCTCTTCTCCTTCTGAGTTATTGTTGTCACAAGTTATTTATTTTTGTGTTGTGCATTTGTGACTAAGCTGAAGTGTTTATAGTTACTTTTGATGCTTTCCTTCCCTTCTTCTTTTAAGTTATAATTAAGTATTTGCTACCCTGTTGTGAAGCAGAGCTGTAGCTTTCTGATTTTGTCTGTCTATTTATCTCTTTGCTCAAAGCTTTGTAGACATTTGCCTTCTTTTTGTTTCAGGTATGAGGGCGTTCTTGATCACTGCTTGTATGGGAGATCTAGTGGCGATGAACTCCCTCAGCCTTTGTTTATCTGGGAAAACTTTTATTTCTCCATTGTATCATAAGGATCGTTTCACTGGATAGAGTATTCTTGGCTGAAAGTTTTTGTCTTTCAGTATTTTTAATATATCATTCCATTCTTTCCTTGCCTGTAAAGTTTCTACCAAGAAATATGCTGAAAGCCTGATAGGGGTTCATTTTTAGGTTATTTTCTTCTGTCTCGCTTCCCTTAATATTTTTTCTTTGCCATTGGCTTTTGCCAATTTTACTATTATATGCCTTGGAGAAAGTCTTTTAGCATTGATGTAATTAGGCATTCTGTTGGCTTCATGTATTTGTAAGTCCGGTTCTTCCCCAGATTTGGGAAGTTCTCAGCTATTATTCTTTGAACAAGCTCTCTGCTCCTTTCTCCCTCTTTTCTCCCTCTGGAATACGTATAATTCTTAGGCTGCTTTTATAATTGAGTCATATATTTCTCCAAGAATTCCTTCATTTTTTAAAAATCTGAGTCCTCTCTCTTCGTCCACTGGAAGCATTTCTATATTTCTATCCTCTAAATCACTAATTCTTTCATCCATAACATCAGATCTATTTTTTAAGGATTCTAGATTCTTTTTTATCTCATTAATTATGTTCTTCATATCCAGAATTTCTGCTTTTTTTTTAATAGTTTCATTCTCTTTGCTGAAGTATTCCTTTTCCTCATTAATTTTATTTTGAGTTCATCGAGCTGTGTGAACATTCTTGTAA
This sequence comes from Diceros bicornis minor, assembly GCF_020826845.1. NCBI lineage: Eukaryota > Metazoa > Chordata > Mammalia > Perissodactyla > Rhinocerotidae > Diceros > Diceros bicornis. Next base: position 94,955,938 of record NC_080740.1, read on the forward strand.
CTTGGTGAGTTTCTTTATGACAGTTATTTTGAATTCTCTGTCATTTAGATTGTAAATTTCTGTGACTTCAAGGTTGGTTTCTGGAGACTTGTCATTTCCTTCTGCTCTGAATTTTTACTGTAGTTTCTTATGGTATTTGATGAACTAATCTTTTGCCTGCATATTTGTGGTAGTATCAGGTCACAGATTCCACCTGCTACCACTGTGGGGGAAGCATGAGCTGTGTTTCTGATCCCACCCCATATGCTGGAAGTTGCATGGGTACCGTGGGTGTTCCCACCCGCTGAGAAAGCATTCACACTGGGCTCAGAGTTGCCGCCACACGGAGGCACGTACCCAGTTGTGTGACCACAGCACTACTATGGGTATTTGTGCCATCTGGGAAAGCATTTGCATGTGCACATATATCTGCTGCTGCCTTTTCTTATGCTCATGCCAGCCTCTGTGCTTGGTGGGTGGGTCTTCTTCAAGGGTTCTGAGCATTGGCCAATCATTGGGACTCCAGTGGCACGGTGGGCTTTCCAACCATCCAGGAAAGCATTCATGCGTGGGTCCAGGGCTGCTGCCAACCCCTCCCAGAGTTGCACCAAGGCGCCTTCCTACTTTTGGGGATGCAGCAGTACTATTGGCTCTCATGCCAACCTGGGAAGTGCTCGGGTGTGTGCACAGTGCTGCCAGGGAAGGGATGGGGATAGGAATGAATTCATAGTACATGCAGTGACAAGCATAAATCTCAGAATAATTATGCTGAGTGAAAGAAGCCAGTAAAAAATGAGTACATAGTATATGATCCCATTTATAAAAATTCTTGGAAAATACAGGAAAATCTATAGGGACATATACCGGGTCACTGGTTGCCTGGGAATGAGAATGTGTTTGCAAACGGCAGGAAAGGAGGAATTAAAATGAGCATGAGGAAATTTGGGGAGAATGGGCATTCCTTTTCTTGATTGTGGTGTTGGTTGAATAAGTTATAATCAAAATGTATCAAATTGTTCACTTTAAATGTATGCAGTTAATTGTATGTCGTTAATACCTCAATTAAGTTAGAACATGTAGGGGAAAGAGAGGAAGAGAGAGCCAAGAGAGGGAAAAGGGAAGGAAAAGAAGGACTGAGGGTGAAAATTAAGTGGACAAAAGGAAGAGGGAGACACAGGAGGCATCGGGTCTCTGTGACTTTGACATCTCCTTCCCCTGGAGTCTCCCATACTGGGCAACTGACTGGAACATTCTGATGTGCTCTCCTCACCTCACAAGTCACTGTCTGCCAGCGGAAGAAGGAGGGCGACTATGAGGTCCAGTGACGGCGCCTGTGCTATTACCTGCCTCATGGCAACCTATGGAAGCTGCGATGACTAGATCTGACTAGATCTGAGGTCCCCTTTTCCCAGCTTGGGTCCAGAGGAGCTTGGCTGGAACAGAACGAAACCACATTGGATGGACTCAGGCTCCAAGCCTTTCTAGACTTGGCCCCTGACTGGCTCACAGGGGCCTAAGCTGAAAGATTTCACCTTCTTTAAGTCCTGAAAGTGACTGCAACTTCTGTCCTGTGGTGTCACACCAGTTCATCCCTCAGGGACACCAGAATTGGTGAAACCAGCACAGACATTGCCATCATGTAAAATCGAAACTCCACTTCAGTGCAAGGTTTCCCTTCTCTTAGGAAACTTTGGAACATCCCTCCCCTTGACTCTGTGCAGCCATCACACCCCTCTCGGTTCCTCCATATTCCTCCCCCACTGAAGGCCTGGCAGTCTCAAGTTCCCCTTTTCTGCTTCATTCTCTGAAGCTCAGATTCACCAGGACTTCCAGATCAATCTCCCTCGATGGCTCCTCTCCCCACTCATGGGTCCTCCATGACGGGAAACAGGCCAAGATGGGAGGAGTGGGTGAGATATGACTCTGCAGTCACCTTGGGCCTTGGGAGCTGAAATGACTAGGTGTCTGGGAAGCCTGAATCCCAGAGTAACACCAAGGCTCTGGGAAGAGAGTATCTGCTCTGGATGTAAAAGTGAATAAAACTCTGGGGGAGAAATCTGAGGGAAAAGAAAGAGTCTTTTTTCATCTTTCTCTGTACAGAGTCCAACTAGCCTCACAGCAGAGGCTCCCCAAAAAGCAGCCCAGAGCATCCCACGCATGAGGCAGGCTGCGCTGTTCTGCTGTGGGTCTGTGGGAACAGATTACATTATCTGCACACACTGTGCAGATGACCACAGCTGAAGATACCCAAGGGCTGAGAATTAAAGTCATGGTCATGCCACTCTCTCAGACTTTTTGTGTGTGAGCTTCATATTCTCAATCTTAAGCAGTGATTCTCTGAGAATGCACACTCTGAGGATTATAATGATTAATAATATTAATATATTATTATTATACATTGCATACATTATACACTGTACATTATAATTATAAATTAACGTATAATTATTATTATACATTAATATATTATTATATATTACATTATTATAATAATATCATTATAATGATTAATAATAATCATTATTGATTATTTAATTTCTGCTAAGCAACATGACTGGCATGCTCTGCGTGTATTATCTTAGTTACAGTCACCATTTTTAGGGTTTTATTCCCATTTTAAGCTAAAGATATGGAGGCTCAGAAATATTAAATAACTTGACAAAGAAGGAAAAAAATTACTCCAAAGCTAAATTAAATACCTATTCAAACTATGTGTCAAAGAAAGAAAGACGTTATCTGACCTACAAACAGACTCAAAGTTGACCTCCCACAGGCCTGCAGTGAAAGAACTGGTAAAGAATGTACATCAGGAAGAAGAAATGTGAACCCAGGAAAACATAACAGGAGTCACGAGGAAAGGAAAAAACAGTCTGTCTAATTTAGTATTAGTTTTAAAACAAGACATTAAAAACACATTCGAACCAAAATTCCAGATGATTACCACATGGAAGAATAGAGGAGAGAAGATTTAGCTAAAAAATAACTCATTTTTTAGGGAAGATACAAGTACTAAGATACTCTATTATTGTTTAACACATTGCTCTCAGAAACTGATAAATCTGTGGGACAAAAGTAAGTAATGATAAAGAGGATTTGAAGAGTGCAACGTACTCGATCAGGCAAATAGACAAATCCCAACACACTGGCTTATTGTGAGACTTGTGATGCTGAAAACAGTCATTCTCCTGAGAGCATGATACCACAATGGCATATCAATTTTCATGAATCAAATTTCCAACACATATAAATCTAAAAAAAGGGACAATCCAGTATTTCATTATATGCAACTGTGATTCAACATGCAACAAATACCAGAAAAATAGAGACCCAGAAGTAGGTGTCTTTTTTGAGAAGACAGATATAACAGCTCTTTAGTGAAATATGTTGGAATCTATTGGAATATTACACAAAAAGGACAATCCATTTGGACTAGGTAGGTTTTCTCTGTGACTGTGAGGGAAAAACTCTAAAGAATCCCCTGACTGTAATAACTCTCTGTTGATCTTAAAATACAAATGCATAACACTCAGGAAAGGAAAATGAGAGAACAAAATGAGAAGAAAAGCTCTCCTTTCTCTCCTCACCTGAAACCCAATCTCTCACCTCAGAAGGATCACTGTCTGTATCTTCTCTGTCATGCAAAGAAATCAAAGAAAAGAAAACTATTGGTATATACTAAAGTCTCAAGAGCTCAAAGCAAGAAGACATCAGGAGCCCTGCAGAGGCATTAATGTAGTGTGAGCTCCATGTCATCTGCACCGTCTTGTCTTTTCTTCATCGTGTTTGTCGGGACGTCCTTCTTGGCCCCTCACTCTCCCTGCCTCGCTAGCGAGTCTCTCTACCTCAGTGCTACCGCCAGTCTCTCTCTTGCCATCTTCACTTTTTTTTCCTGTTTCCTGATATCCTCCTCAGTCACCAGAAGTTGTTTGCAAAGGAGCTGTGGGATGTACAGACCAGCTCCTGGGATCGTCTCTACTGAATCTGAAGACCAGGCAGGGGTGGGCATGGGGCTGGAGTTCAGACCACCTGTGAACACACCTGGCAGGGATGCATCTGTGCAACTAGGTGCAAGACTCAGCAGGGCTTTGGCAAGGTCCAAAGGTCTTAACAGTTCTCCTGCACTCTGCAGGCCTGGAGACCTTGCAGTCTCTTCTGCCAGCAGAGTTGTTGGGGCTGCTCCAACGTTTCCTCCCATTGATGGCATCTGACCTCATTGCCAGGATAGGATGTGATTCTAGCAACTGGCCTCTTGAATATGTAACTGGACATCCTCAAAGGGATGGAGATGCTCAAACCAGGCTTTGGGTTGGATTGGTTTCCACAATCATGTCGCTTCCTCTGTGATGATTTGACCCTCATACTTCTTTTCCTCTTACCCTATAAAAATAAATTGTGAATGTGGATCAGAGTGATAAATGAAGCCTGCTTTCCCAGGACAATTATGTCAGATGTCTTGTACTTCTACCCTCCCTCTTTCCCTGTGGGGATTAATCTGACCTGTGTCCTGGGACATCATCAAAGAGATTTGGGTAAAGAACAGAAAGCTCGAGGTCAAAACTCAGGACTACGGCAGGTCATTTCTTCTCCCCCATGTTGTTAGACACTTATGAGTATGACTTTATTCTCTTTTTGTCCTTGTCACTCTCAACAAGAAAAGCCCTGGTGCTCCCTGTCAGGACACACGGTCCCCAGTCTTTTTCTAAATCCCAAATCGTACCATTCTTCTGTACTATATGACTATTCATTTGATTAACCCATTGACCAGTTGGTGTTCATAGATCCATTAGAGCTTAAATCAGTAGTGAAATTATCATCCACCCCACCCCTAGTGACTCTTATTTGACTACTGTGAACATTAAATCTCAGTACAGAGAATGTATGAAAAAACTCAACTTCCAAATGGAGATTGTGCTGAGAGTGGGAAGTACACACTGGATTTATGAAACCCAGGAAAAAAAGGTAAACTTTCTCATTATTAATTTTTGTATAGACTGCACCCACATTGATGATATCTTGGTTCTAGTGGGTTAAAATATACTATTAAAATTAGTTTCACCTGTTTGCTTTCATTTTTTAAAATGTGGCTACTAAGAAAAAAATTAAATTCTATAATATAGAGTGCTTAATGTTACTATTGGACAGTGCCGAGGAAGCCACCAGTGAAAAGAAAGTCCGGAGAAAGTGGTTAGGGAAATTTTTTCCCTAGAAAAGGAGTCTACACTGGCCCACACTGCAAGATGCAGCAAAAACTGTCATACACACACACACACACACACACACACACACACACACACTGACACACTGACAGAAAGAAACAAACCTCTTCCTAGAGTCACCACTTCTCACATGGCATGAGGTTGCACTCCTACTTAGTCCTAAATGCACTAATCTCAAGAAAGAAGGCAGAAGTCAAGGTAATTTACCAGTTAGGAAGATCTAAAACCAGAGACTAAAGCTCAAGGTATGTGGTGAATTTCCTGTCGTGGCTTCTGTTATTAATTCAATATGTTAGGGAGACTTTTCCAAGGAGAGTTGTTTTAAAACTCACTTTTTCTTTACTATGTAAAAACAGACAGGCTATGTAAAGAATAATTACTCTAGCCAATCAATGAAAAGGAGATGATAGAACACTAATACCCTTATTATAAGTCACTACTGGATTAGAGAGTCAGGGAACAGCTGACATTGGGTTAACTTGGCCTTAATTAGGCTGATTCGGATTTCATGACCATTATATTGATTGTATTATGCTAGAACCTATGAAATTTCCCAGCCCCCCTACTATTTAACCACCAAGGCCCACCAACCAGACCAGTCCTTGCTGACACATCCCCTGCCTCCATCCCTTCTGAAAACACCTGGAGGATTTTCCCCAAATCCCACTCTGTCCCTGCGCTCTTCTACCTGCCCCAGGGCCAGGGAATCATTTTCTCCAAGGCTCAGCCTCTGCGTGTGCCCAGCTCTGGGGATGGCACTTCTCCCTCGAGTGAAGACAAGGATCAGAGTGCAGACCCTGTGAGCTGCAGCAATTGGACAAAGACTGGGGTTTGCTGACAGAAAAGAACCTTTAGTGGGCACGGTTACCAGGGTCTAAGAAGCCCCAGTGATTCCTCCAGGGAATGTGATGCAGGACAGAGCAGGAATGTCTGCATGTGGTTCAGCTTGGGAATGCCTGTAGGGTGACATAGGTGACATTGGTAATGCATTCGCCAATGTTGTTCACTCATTTATTCATCGTATGTCATGGAGTGCTTTCTACATACATCCAGGCAACAGTCTCACACTCTGTGGCACACAGGCAGTGTCAGAAGAATTTCTAAATTTTATTTCTAATATATAGGTACAGCACTGGCAATACACTAGGTGTTCCAAGCATTTTTCAAACATTAACTCCTTTAATACTCTCCATAAACCTACAAAGTAGGTATGCTGATCATTATTGCCAACTGAGAGATGAAGAAACTGAGGCACCAATCAGGTAAATAACTCTGCCAATACAAATACCTAGTAAGGGATGCAGCTGGAATTGGGACATGAGGAGTTAGCTCCATAGTCTGCGCTCTTAACCGTGACATTTACTCTCTAAAGACTTCACATCATGAAAAAATTTGATCAGTTATCCATTTTCTTGGTGCATTGAGTAGCCACACTATTTTATATGTGTCTGAAAAACAGGATACCTACGTAGAAACTACTGCACATACACACTCAAATTACATCTACCAATGTCCCCAGTCCCTGAAAATTAATACAGAGAACAATTCAGAATGTTTCTTGCCCAGGTTGGGAGAACTCTGAGGATATTTCGGTGTTACTGTAAGAAGCTAAGGACAGGTTGGGAGGGGGTCTCAGGGGAAAGGTGTCCTCAGGAGTCACCATTGAATGACAACATTGATGGGAAGGTCTCAGCAGTGCCTGAATTCAGGATATGGTGGTGATTTAAATTTGTGCATATCTTCTGGCTGTGGGATTATGGTGATGCAGCACAAGGAGAGGGGATGGTTCACTGTGTTCTTGGGGGAAACCAGACCCATGAAAGAGAGGGAATGACAGTTTCCTTAAACAATGGACTCGTGGTGGGAAAAATTTGGCCTGGAAGAGACAGTCGTGTGCCTGGTATTACCAGAAGGAGTTGCCTCTGCTTCAGACAAAGGAGACAGCACTTCCTCATGCACTCATTTTATCTCTATGGGAGGAAGGATGCGGAAATCATGTAATGCTCTTCTGATGTGAGATCGGTGATGGTAGAGACTGTCCTAGGTGCTTCTGAAAGGCCTCCCTGAGGCATTTCAGAACTTTGCTGTGACCAGAATGACAAGTGTTAGCACTCCTGCCCAGGTCTGGGAACAGTTAGTGTGACAAGGAGAATGCGCCCTGGTGCAGAGACTCACAGGAAGAAGTGAGTTTGACTAGGGAAGGTCAGAAATGTGGCCAGTGTGACAATGGGAAACTGGGCAAGCCCCTCCTCTAGGGAGTCGGGAAGGCATGGCTTTCCTAGTGCTCAGGCCAAGGTCCCAGGGAGAAATCCGCCATGGAAGGCACACATGAGACCCTCAGCCGGGGGTCACAGGTGGCGCACCCTGCCCAACTCGCCTACCTCTCCATGGGCCCTTCTTTCTCTGGCCGCTCCAGGAGGCCTGCGGGCTTGGGTTCAACCCCCCACACACCGCCCAGGCAAAGGGGGCATGCACGACCGCCAGGGGCCTAGGGCTGGCCTCGGGGGGTCCTCAGTGAAGGCCCCGCCCTCCCCCCAGGCTCAGACCCAGCTGCAGCTCTTCCATCGCCGCCCTTCTGGACTCGGCTTCAGCTGCTGTCTCCCTCCCCTCCCCCACTCCCCCTCAGCTTGGAGGCCGCTTCCCTGCCTTGAAAGCATTGCTCTGGCCCTGATGGCCACAGACGTACTGGGCTTCAAGATCAAGGCTCTGCCTGGGCCTGCTGCTTCGGCCAGGGGCTCATTTCTTCCTGGAAAGACAAAGCCATGGCCTCACCCCACGCCTGCACTTTGCCACGGCAGGCAGCCCAGGTGTAGGAAAGGCTCTGTGGAGTCAGAAGTGCCGAGACAGGCAGATGGCACCGCAGGGTTTGGGGGCCAGGGCGCAACTGGGCTAGCCCCTCCTCCCGGGAGTCGGGGAGGCCCGGCCTTCCTAGTGCCCAGGCCACGGCTCCGGGGAGAAATCCGCCATGGAGGGCACGCGGGAGGCCCTCTGCCTGAGGTCGCAGGTGTCACGCCAGGGCCACTGCAAGCCTGGCTCGGCTTGCCTGCTTTCTCCAAAGGAGGCTGGCCGACCAGCCGAACCTGGCACCTGGGCCAGGCCCCTTCCAAGGGGACGAGTTCCAGAGGATAGAGCCCTGGGGGCGGCTGCCAAGTCTCCTGGGGCGTGTGCTGGGCCCCCGTCAGAGGAGGAGGCAGCCTGGGAAACGGTGTGCCAGACCTGAGATCTGGAGACCTCCCACACCCGGGTCCCTGTCCTGCCCAGGCCCCCCGAGGAAGGACGATGGTCGTGGCAGTGGCGAGCGGGGTGGGGCTGGTGCCGAGCCTGCCCTTGGATGCCCCGGGGAAGGGCGCCGGGGGACGGGCTGCCCCTGGCCAGGTCTGAGGGACCGACCCAGCTCGGGGCTGTCGGGGGCAGAGAGAGAACCCCCCTCCGCCCTTTCCCTTCCGGTTCTTAGGGCTGGCCAAAGCCTTCACAAGACAAGTTGTCTGGAGAAAATCAGACCCAGCTGAAGAACATGTGTCCATGGGGGAAAGCCGGGAAACTGAGTCTCCCCACACAATAGCAGAGATTCTCATCTTGCATCCTCTCCTGAACTAATGACCAAGGTGGATGTCCCGGGTGGGCCTGTGGAATGGGAGACGGGAGGAAGTCTATTGTCATGCAGAGGGACATGGAAAGACTTGTCTGAAGCTTATCCCCTGCACTGGGGTCAGGTCGGGAAGGGATGGCACAGAGGTGACCACGAACGGGCCTCTCTGTGGTGGGGCTGGCCCCGGGGCAGGCGTGGGGGTGATGGCTGGAAGTGGGATGGCGCGTGAGTTGGCACCAGCCAGCGGTGGAGGCAGAGACTCAGAGGTCAGGGATCTCTCTCTCTGTCTCTCTCTCTCTCTCCCTCAGGGAGCTGAGGAGAGTAAGGTGGCGCCCCCTGCCCACCTCGCCTACCTCTCCATGGGCCCTTCTTTCTCTGGCAGCTCCGGGAGCCCTGGGGGCTTGGGTTCAACCCCCCACACACTGCACAGGCCAAGGGCGCTTGCGCGACGGCGGGGGCCTAGGGCTGGCCTCGGGGGGGTCCTCAGTGAAGGCCCCGCCCTCCCTCCACGCTCTGACCCAGCTGCAGCTCTTCCATCGCCGCCCTTCTGGACTCCGCTTCAGCTGCTGTCTCCCTCCCCTCCCCCACTCCCACTCAGCTTAGAGGCCGCTTCCCTGCCTGGAAAGCATGGCTCTGGCCCTGATGGCCACAGACGTACTGGGCTTCAAGCTCAAGGCTCTGCCTGGGCCTGCTGCTTCGGCCAGGTGCTCATTTCTTCCTGGAAAGACAAAGCCATGGCCTCACCCCACGCCTGCACTTTGCCACGGCAGGCAGCCCAGGTGTAGGAAAGGCTCTGTGGAGTCAGAAGTGCCGAGACAGGCAGATGGCACCGCAGGGTTTGGGGGCCAGGGCGCAACTGGGCTAGCCCCTCCTCCCGGGAGTCGGGGAGGCCCGGCCTTCCTAGTGCCCAGGCCACGGCTCCGGGGAGAAATCCGCCATGGAGGGCACGCGGGAGGCCCTCTGCCTGAGGTCGCAGGTGTCACGCCAGGGCCACTGCAAGCCTGGCTCGGCTTGCCTGCTTTCTCCAAAGGAGGCTGGCCGACCAGCCGAACCTGGCACCTGGGCCAGGCCCCTTCCAAGGGGACGAGTTCCAGAGGATAGAGCCCTGGGGGCGGCTGCCAAGTCTCCTGGGGCGTGTGCTGGGCCCCCGTCAGAGGAGGAGGCAGCCTGGGAAACGGTGTGCCAGACCTGAGATCTGGAGACCTCCCACACCCGGGTCCCTGTCCTGCCCAGGCCCCCCGAGGGAGGACGATGGTCGTGGCAGTGGCGAGCGGGGTGGGGCTGGTGCCGAGCCTCCCCTTGGATGCCCCGGGGAAGGGCGCCGGGGGACGGGCTGCCCCTGGCCAGGTCTGAGGGAACGACCCAGCTCGGGGCTGTCGGGGGCAGAGAGAGAACCCCCCTCCACCCTTTCCCTTCAGGTTCTTAGGGCTGACCAAAGCCTTCACAAGACAGGTTGTCTGGAGAAAATCAGACCCAGCTGAAGAACATGTGTCCGTGGGGGAATCCCGGGAAACTGAGTCTCCCCACACAATAGCAGAGATTCTCATCTTGCATCCTCTCCTGAGCTAATGACAAAGCTGGATGTCCCGGGTGGGCCTGTGGAATGGGAGAGGGCAGGGAGTCTATTGTCATGCAGTCAGACATGGAAAGACTTGTCTGTATCTTATCCCCTGCACTGGGGTCAGGTCTGGAAGGAAAGCACAGAGGTGACCAGGAACCGGCCTCTCTGTGGTGGGGCTGGCCCCGAGGCAGGCGTGGGGGTGATGGGTGGAAGTGGGATGGCGTGTGAGTTGGCACCAGCCAGCGGTGGAGGCAGAGACTCAGAGGTCAGGGATCTCTCTCACTCTCTCTGCCTCAGGGAGCTGAGGAGAGTAAGGTGGCACCCCCTGCCCACCTCGCCTACCTCTCCATGGGCCCTTCTTCCTCTGGCCTCTCTGGGAGCCCTGCGGGCATGGGTTCAACTCCCCCCACACACACTGCACAGGCCAAGGGCGCATCCGTGACCGCCGGGGCCTAGGGCTGGCCTCCGGTGTCCTCAGTGAAGGCCCCGCCCTCCCTCCAAGCTCTGACCCAGCTGCAGCTGTTCCATCGCTCCCCTTCTGGACTTGGCTTCAGCTGCTGTCTCCCTCCCCTCCCCCACTCCCACTCCGCTTGAAGGCCGCTTCCCTGCCTTGAAAGCATTGCTCTGGCCCTGATGGCCACAGTCGTACTGGGCTTCAAGCTCAAGACTCCGCCTGGGCCAGCTGCTTCGGCCTGGGGCTCATTTCTTCCTGGAAAGACAAAACCATGGCCTCACCCCACGCCTGCACTTTGCCACTGCAGCCAACCCAGGTGTAGGAAAGGCTCTGTGGAGTCAGAAGTGCCAAGATAGGAAGATGGCACTGCGCGACTAGTGAGCCAGGGTGAAACTGGGCGGGCCCTTCCGGCGACAGGTCCCAGCCTCCTCCCTGGAGTCATGAAGCCCTGGCCTCTTAGTGCCCAGGCCATGGCTCTGGGAGAAATCTGCCATGGAGGGCATGCATGAGTCCCTCAGCCTGAGGTCGCAGGTATCAGGCCCAGGGCCACTGCAAGCCTGGCTCGGCTTCCCTGCTTTCTCCCAAGGAGGTTGGCCAACCAGCCGAACCTGGTACCTGGGCCAGGTTCCTTCCAATGGAACAAGTTCCCCAGGACATATCCCTGGGAATGGCTGCCAAGTCGCCTGGGGCGTGTGCTTGGCCCCCGTCAGAGGAGGAAGCAGCCTGGTAAGCGGTGTGCCAGACCTGAGATCTGGAGGCCTCCCACACCCCGGTCCCTGCCCTGCCCGGGCCTCTCGAGGGATGACGATGGACGTGGAAGTGGCCACTGAGGTGCAGCTGGTGCCGAGCCTGCCCTTGGATGCCCCGGGAGAGGGCACCGACGAATGGACTGCCCCTTGCCAGGTCTGAGGGACCTACCCAGCTCGGGGCTGCCAGGGGCAGAGAGAGACTCCCTCTCCACCCTTTCCCTTCAGGTTCTGTTTTCTGGCCAAGTCCTTAACAAACAGCATGGTTGGAGAAAATGAGACCCAGCTAAAGAACATGTGTCCCTTGGAGTAACCCGGGAAACTGAGTCTCTCCACACAGGGCAGAGATTCGCATCTTGTAGCTTCTCCGGAGCTAATGACAAAAATGGATGTCTTGGGTGGGCCTGGGGGATGGGAGAGGGGAGAAGGCCATTGTCATGCAGAGGGACATGCAAAGGCTTGTCTGAACCGTTTTCCGGGCACTGGGTTCAGGTTCAGAAGGGATGGCAGGGAGGTGACCTGGAACCGGCCTCTCTGTGGTGGGGCTCGCCCCGGGGTCGCCCGTGGGGGTGGTTGGTGGAAGTGGGATGGTGTGTGAGTTGGCACCGGACAGTGGTGTAGGCAGTGACTCAGAGGTCAGGGATCTTCTCTCTCTCTGTCTCTGTCTCTGTCTCTCTGTCTCTCTGTCTCTCCCCCTCTCCCTCGGGGACCTGAGTCACGGACCACCTGTGACATCCTGCTCTGAGACTCCAAGACCAGCCCCCTAACAGCCTGGTGACGTCTCCTGGCCCCTCTGAACAGGCCCTGTTCCAGGCCGTTGCCCCTCAGATATGTCTCACTATGGTCCTTGTGGGTGTCGTCCAGAGTGGTCTATATTTTCTCAGTAGAGCTAGGGAGGGGGCCCTTGATAGGCTGTGGGGACCCCAAGTCCTCTGTAGAAAGTGACTAGACCAAGCCCTCAGAGGACCCAAGAGGGCCCCAGCTTCTGCCTCAGAGATGGGGCGCTGTTCTCCTTGACACCTCCTGGAACAGGCAGTTTCTCCTCTCCTGGTTCTGTCCTCTTCTCTCTCCTTGTCTCAGCTCACGCCCTCCAGCTGCATGTCCTGGGTGACAGAGACCTGGACACACGCCGGGGCTGGGCTGGTGTTCCCTGGGGAACACTTCCAGTGAAAGGGAGCTGTGAGTGTGCGTGCGTGTGTGTGTGTGCATGTGCGCACATGTATGTCACTTATAAGCATGCCTAAGCCAGCAGTGGCACACAACACACACATGTGCTCATTCTGAGGGTGGGCTCAGTCCCCTTCACGATGCCCAGCCTTTCCCACCACCTTGCCTGTGTCCGCCAGCTTCAGACAAGTGCAGTCAACCTTGAAGAAGGAGAGAGCAAGTGGGTCCCATAGCTGCTCTTGAGGGGACCAGGATGCAGACAGTTGGAGCAGAGGCTCCACACGCATGTTCCAGGAGCTCCCGAGTGTGGCCAGTCTGGCTGCTCCCCTCTCAGGAGCCACATGGCTGGACCAAGTTCTTGAGCGGCTCCAGTCACGGCGTCGCATTTGTATGGGGGGCAAGCACCGCCACGAAGCTCGTGTCCTGGCCCTGAGTCCCGGCTGTGGCGTGGCCAGCAGATCCAGCAGCATCCCCCTCATCTCCTCCCACCGTGTCACCCTGTCAGCTCACCAAGACCATCAGACAACCCCATGGGGTCTACAGGGTCACAGTACTGTCAACCCTTTGTTGGAGACGGGGAAGCTGACCCTCTGAGGCCGGGGAGGCGGAGGTGGCTCTGCATCTAGGCTTCCCGTGGGCCCCATGTGTTCATCTCAAGCTGGACCCTGATGGCTGCCCCGCACCAAAAACTGAGAGGAATCCCCACTTCCAGGAGGTGGTCAGAAGGGGAGGTGGTGCAGGTGAAGCACGACAGGAGCGTGCGCTTGATGCATGGTGGCTGCTGTTACAAGATTTACTGTCTTAACAACAGTGTGTCCGGGTTCTGGGGCCCTGCCGCCCCATCCACGGGAACTGAGTGTGCAGGTGAGAGCTCCAGCCCTTAGACCATCACCTGAACACCGAGCCCCCCAGGACCATGACCTGCACCCGCTTTCCCATCCTGGTAATGTCCCTGTCTGGGATCCCCGTCAATTCCCTGCTTACCACCGCCCTCCCATGCTGGAGCTCTCCTCCTCCTGTCAGCTCCAAACCCAGGACCACAGCCCTTCCCCCAGCACTCGGTGGGGAAATACTGCTGCCAGGATCCTTCTGGCTTGCGTCTACCCCTTTCTGGAGACGCACTGGGCATGCCAGGGGCCGAGGCTGGATCGGAACTTGTTAATGTTGAGTAAAATGCAGTCGGATCACAACGCTCCTGGCACAACACTCCTCAGTGTCCCAGCTCCTGCTGCCTGCAGAGTGAGGGCCACCCTCCTTCCGTGGCACAAGGGGGCCCCCCAACTTCCCTCAGGTGTAACCTCCTCTGTCTTGACCCTCACCCATCTCCCTCTCACCTGGCGTCTGTTAGCACGACTATCTCTGCTGAGCTGTGAGACAGAGACCAGACTGCTCAGTGGTGTGTCCTTGGATCCTGGGCCCACTCTGACCAGTGGGCATGGTGTCAGGCTGACACTGAATGACTGGCGGGTTGGTGGGGATGGGGGGGGGAAGGAGGTTGGCTTTATTTTTCTCTAAGGACAGAGAAAGAAGGAGGGGAGGTGGCTTCTGGGCAGGAGCAGACAGCTGTGCTGAGATGGGGACTCTGAAAACAGAATAGGCTCCAGTTGTCCTCTCCTCTTCCCTCCTGTGGTAGCCGGCCCCAACCCTCGTCTAGTGCACCCATGGCTATTCAGGGGTTCCGTTCACTGTGCTGCACTCATGTCCTCTGGAAGATGGTAATCTGTTCCTCAAGTTCCCTGCAGTGAAGCTATCTCGACCTTTGAAACAGATGAAACGTACGCTTTTTCCAACTGGGACTCAAAGGATGTGAGGTTCGTGCACAAGGCAGTTCTAAAAGTGGACAGGTAATTGCTGGTTCTGCTTCCTGTAATGATTTTGTAAGATCACGCCACACTGCCTCCCCCACAGAGAACAACTAGAAAATCTGTACATAATGCAACCAGGAGCCGCTTGACGGCATTGGGGAGTGAACAGCAGCAGACAGAATCTGGGGGAGTAGTTTGAAGTGAATTCCTGTGGCTTCCAGTCTGGGGCCATATGCAGTCAGAGCAGGGCATGGGAGGCAGTGGCTCTGGGAAAACCACAGTCTTCACAGCCCGAGAACGAGAAAAATGAAACTGGGGGGCTGTGGTTGTTACTGAACCAAGTGGCTTGTTACCAAACCAAGTGGGCTCACCTCCTGGTGAGTTAAATAAGACTATACCAGTGGAAGTTGTCTCACAAAGTAAACTGTATTTGCAGCAAATAGGAGGCCATGAGGAATCATTTCCAAAGTCATGGCGTCCCAGAACTAAGGGAAGCAGGAAATTTTATTTCAGTTGGGGAATAATATTCAAAAGGGAGAGGTGGGTATTCACTTCCACAAGCTCAGTTCGAGAACATGCTTCCACATAATGAGGCCTAAGCTCCTCCTGGAGAGATCTTTGCATTAAAAATAAAGCAAAGGTCATGGGCATAGCTCTTGTGGTGTGGCTTGTTCAGTTTCAGGATGGCTGGTGGTTACATCTCCCTTGAGTGCCTCATTTGGTCAGTTTCAGGATGGCTGGTGGTTACATCTCCTTAACCTACAAAAGGAAAAGAAACAGCTTGGAAAAACAGTTAATTGCTTCCAAACCCACCTTTGCGTTTCTCCAGGCACCTAGTCCCGGACATAGTCACTGAAGAGGGAAGGGGATTGCAGGAGGGGAAGAAATGTGCAGGGGAAACTTCAGACTCTGCCCCCACCTTTCTGACGGACTGAACCACACATGCGCAAGCCACCCGCTAACAACAGAAGATCTGAACTGAGGCTGGAGCTGCAGCTAGGAGCCAGTTTGAGGTTCAAGACCAGCTGAGATCACTACCTGCTGAACCAAGAGACACAGTCATTGGTGGAAAATAACAGAATCCAGAATTTCCACCACACCACATTCATAATGTCCAGGACACAGTGCAAAATCACCCAACATCCAAAAATCAAGTAAATGGGACACATTATTAAGAGAAAAGTGGATCAACTGAGATAGATCCCAAGATGACCCAGGAGTTGGAACTGGCAGATACAGATTTATCTTCATGTGCCATGAAGCTCGGTTATTAGGTGCATAAACAGTCTGTATTATGTCTTCTTGATAATGAACTCTTTTGGATTTCACAATGACCTCCTTTATTCCTGGTCATATTCACTGCGCCTGAAATCTGCTTTATCTAGTATTAGTATAGCTTCTCCAGATTTCTTTCAACTAGTGTTAGCATGGCATGTTTTTTCAATCTCTTTATGTTTAATTTATTTGTGTTTTTATATTTAAAGTGGGTTTGGGGTAGGCAGCATATAGCTGAGTTTGCTTTCTTATTCAATCTGACAAATTATGCCTTTTAAATGAGGTTTTTAGACCACTGTCATCTAATGTTACTGCTGATAATAGTTAGATTTGAATCTATCCTGCGATTTGTTTCTTATTTGACCAACCTGCTTTTTGTTTCCTTTTTCCTCTTAGACTGTTTTTTTTTTTTTGGATAATTTAAGTATTTTTTATGATTCCACTTAATCATCTTTTTTGGCTTATTCTGGATAACTCTTTGCTGTGTGTGTGCGTGTGTATGCATGCCTTAGTGTTTACAGTACACATCTTTAACTTATCACAGTTTATCTTCAAATAATATCAGACCACTTCATGACGCCTGAACAACATCACAACAGTGCTCTCCCACCCCCACTGCAGCCTCCGTGTCCACGTTGTCACACGTTTTATTCGACGTGTTACATACCCCACAGAAAGTGCTCTCCATCCCTTTCTTCACATAAGGTTTCCATATTGTGTCATTTTCCTTCAGCATCTCTCAGCGCTGATCCGCTGGTGACCGTGAATTATCTCAGCTCTTGTGTGTCTGAGAAAGTTGATATTTTATCTTATTTGTACCCTTTGCTGCCAGGCATAGAATCATAAATTAGCAGCTTTTTCTCTCAATACTCTGAAGACCTTGCTCCACTCTTCTCTGGCCTCAGTTCCAGTAAGAGATCTGTCTTCATCCTAACCTTTGTTCCTCTGCACTCAGCAGGTCTTTTTATCTCCTGTCTGATTTCATGATTATCTTGTTATCACCCTATTTAAGCAATTTAATTATGATGTGCTGTCTTCATACTTCTTAGACTTGGGGTTCATTAAGTGTCTTGGATAAGTGGGTTTATAGTTTTTTTTTAATAAAATATGAAAAATTTTCAGTCATTATTTCCTCAAATTGTTTTTTCTGTTTTCTTCTCTTTCTCTTTCTGATTACACATATTTTAGGCCATTTGAAGTTGTCCTACAGTTAACTTTCTGCTCATTTTCTTTGGTCTATTTTCTCTCTGTATTTTATTTCGAATGGTTTCTATTATATGTCTTCAAGTTCATTAATCTTTTGACTAATTTGCTCTTAATCTCATCTAGTAAGTTTTTCATTACAGATGTTTAGTTACAGACATTTCATCTCTAAAAGTTTCTGGGTCTTTTTCATATCTTCCGTATTTCTACTTAACATCATCAGCCTTTTCTTTTTTTTACTGAAGTATTGACATACAATATTATGATAGTTTCAGGTGCACAACATAGTGGTTTGACATTTATATACATTATAAAGTGATCACCGTGATAAATCTAGTTCCATCTGTCACCATACAAAGTTATGAAAATATTGTTGACTATGTTCCCCATGATGTAATTCCATCCCCATGACTTATTCATTTTATGACTGGAAGTTTGTACCTCTTATCCCCTCACCTATTTCACCCACTCCCGACCCCCTACATTGTCAGTCTTGTCTCTAACTTCTTGAACATGTGGAATATGATGACAGTAATAACATCTCATCTTTGTCTATGAATTACGTCATCTGTGCTATTTGTGGTCAGTATCAATTGACTGATTTGTCTCCTCATTACATGATGTGTTTTCCTGCTTTTTTGCGTACCAGGTAATTTTTGGTTGGCTGGTAGACATTATGTATTTTTCCTTGTTGGAACCTGGATAGTTTGTACTCCTAAAAATATTCTTGAGCTGTTTTCTGGGACAGAGTTGTGTTACTTTGAAACAATTTGAAACATTCAGGCTGATTCTAAGCTTTGTTAGGTGAGATCTGAGTAAACTTTAGTCCAAGGCTGACTGTGTTCCACCACTGAGGCCACTCTGAATACTGGACACAATCTCCTGTGAGTTATGGGGCTTTCCTTAGCCATGTGTGGACTGGTTGAACCCAAACCATTCCTGTCTGTGTGAGCTCCAAGAATTATTTCCTCTAATTTTTTGGTGTTTGATTCTGTAGTGTTGGGTAGTTTCCTCACATGAGTGCACTGGTCAGTACTCAGTGGAAGATGCAGTGGGCCCACTGAGAATCTGTGACGTTCTCTCTTGCTGCAGTTCTCTCTTCTTGGGTGGTCTTCTGTATGTGTTCTAGTCACCTCAGCCTCCCAGGACACCCAGTGCCATCTCTTCAACTCAGGGAGAGCTCAGGGGTCCACCTGGGTTCTCCTTCCCTGTGCTGGAGCCTGGAATTCTCTCTCCAGGCAGCAGGGCCATCACAGGGCCCACCTTGTCGGTTCCAGGTCTCTCAGGGATCACTGAACTCTGCTGCCTGAGACCAACTGTGTGAAAACTACTGTTTCATATATGTTCCCCAAGATTTTCAGTTGTTGTGGGAAGAAGTGTAAATTTGTTCCCTGTTATTTCATCTTGGCTGAAAGCATAAATATTAAACAAAGATTTTAAAGTGATTGTCATAACTATCCTCCGTGAAGGTAAACAAATATGCTTGCAGCAAATGAAAGAGTAGGAAATTTCAGCAGAAAAATTTAAAAAAGAAAATTTTAGAATTGGAAAATACAATATTAGAAATAACAAATTCTTTACATGGAATTTAAGTAGAGCAATAGAAATTAACATGGAAAATAGAAAGAAAAAAGGATGGAAAAATAACAAAGCCCCAGTCACTCTTAGGTAAGATCAAACTTTAATATCCATATGTTCTGCTTCAAAGAAGGAATGGAGAGAGAGAATGTGCAGACAAAAATTCTTGAAGAAATAGTGGCTGGAATTATCCAAGTGATGGAAGATAGACATTTGCAAATATTATGCTCAACTAACACCAAGCAGAATGAAGACAGTCCCACATAGAGACACATCAGATCAAGCAGCTGGATACCAAGGCCAAAAAACAAATGTTGGAAGCAACAGAGAAAAATGACACTTCACACAGAGTGGAGTAATAATTTGATTAATAGCTGACTTCTCATCAGAAACTATGGGGACCAGAAGAGAATGAGAAAAGAGATTTAAAGTGTTGAGAGAGAGAAAAAAAAGACCTGTCAATCCAGAATCGTATATCCAGCAAAGATATCCTTCGAAAATCACTGTTGAGAGACAACATTTTCAGATTTAGAAAAACTAAGAGAAATTATTACTAGCAAATCTCTACAATAGAAGATGCTAAAGGAAATTCTTTAGGAGAAGGGAAATTATACCAGAAAAGGAATCTCAGATCCTCAGAATGGAATAAGTAGCTTCAGAAATGGTAAATATCTAGGTAAATGTCAAAGGCTACTCATTTTTTTCTGCTTTCTCCTTCTAACTTTTGTATAATACACACAACTTAAAGTAAAAACTGTAATATTATGGGGAGGGTAGAAGGATGAATAGGTGAACATAGAGGGATTTTAGGGCAGTGAAACTATTCTGTATGACACAATAATGGTGGATACATGTCATTAGACATCTGTCCAAACCCACAGAATGCACAACAGCGAGAGTGAACCTGGTGTAAACTGTGGACTTTGGGTGATGATGACATGTCACTGCAGGTTGGTCATCTGTAACAAATACACCATCCGATGGGCAATGTTGATAGTGGGGGGGGCTGTGCATATGGGAGCAGGGCATATATGTACCAAACACTCAATTTTGTTGTGAAACAAAAACTGCTCTAAAAAAATAAAGTCTTTAAAAAATGACAATATTTTCTTCTGAGGTTCATAAGATATGTAGATGCAGTACATACAGTTACTACAGCATAAAGGTTGGGCAGGGTGGCCCAATATGGCTGCAATATTTCCATATTTTACCTGAAGTACTAAAATGTTCATTGTAAGTGGAACAGGAAAAGTTAGAGATGGAGATTGTGAACCCTGGAGAAATGACTGAAAAAAAATAGCCAATAGGACAAAAAATAAAACAATGTAATCCACCACATCACCAGATTAAAGAGGAAAATCATGTGACATGCAGAAAATGCATTTGAAGAAATTCTACATCCATTTATAAAAGTCCAGGAAAGTAGAAGTAGAGGGAACTTTAACTTGATACAAGGCATCCATGAGAACCTGCAGTTATCACAGACATTAAGACTAAAGGCTTCCCCTGTAAGTCAGGATCAAGGCAGAGACATCCACTCTCATTGTCTCCAGTCAACACCACACTGGATTCTTAGTTGGTGTGAAATAGCAAGAAAATCAAATAAAAGGCATACAGATTGGAAAGGAAGAAGTAAAACTGTCTTTTTTCACAGATGACATGACTGTCTGCGTAAAAAATCCTTAAGAATATAACAAAAAAAAGGCTACTGGAATTCATAAATGAGTGTAACAAGGTCATAGGATACAAAGTCAGCATATGAAAATCATTTGTATTTCTATACAGTGGCAATAAATGATTGGAAATTGACATGTTTTTTCTTTTGCTTGAGGAAGACGGTCCCTGAGCTCACACCTGTGCCAATCTTCTTCTACTTTGTATGGGATGCTCCCACAGCATGGCTCGATGAGCAGTGTGTAGATCCACGCCCAGGATCCGAACCGGAGAACTCAGGGCCGTGGAAGTGAAGTATGCAAACTTAACAACTGTGCCACCAGGCCGGCCCCCAGAAATTGACATTTTTAAAGTGCAACTTACAATAGCAACAAAAATCATAACATATTTAGGAATAAACCCTATAATATGCCTGTAGAATCTCTATGCTGAAAACTACAAAACACTGATGGAAGAAGTAAAAGAAAACTTCAATAAGCAGGGAAATGGTCTTAGTCTATTAGGGCTCTATAACAAAACCCACAGACTGGATAGCTTATAAACAACAGACATTTATTTCCCACAGTTCTGGAGGCTGAGAGTCCAAGATCAAGGCGCCAGCATGGTCACATTCTGGTGACAGCCCACTTCCTGGTTCATAGCCTGTGCCTTCTTGCTGTATCCTCACACGGTGGAGGGGACAAGGGCTCTCTCTGGAGCCTCTTTTGTTATAAAGGCACTAATCTTGTTCATGAGGGCTCGACCCACATGACACAAGCACCTCCCAGAGGCCCCACCTTCAAACGCTCTCAACCTTGGGGGTTAGGATTTCAACATGTGAATTTTGGGAGGATATAAGCATTCAGACCCCAGCAGAAATATGCTGTGTTCGTGGATTGGAAGACTTGGTATTTTAAATATTAATTCTCCTTAAGTTGATCTATACCAATTACAATTCCAGCATATTTTTGGTAGAAACTATGAAGTTGATTCTACAATTTATTTGAGTAGGCAAAGTAATTAGACTAGCCAAAACAATTTTGAAAAGAAGAACAAAGTTGGAGGCCTTAAACTACCTGCTTTCCAGGCATATTATAACATTAGGATAATCAATAGTGTGCTGGTGAACGAATAAACACACAGATCAGTGGAACAGAAGAGAGAATCCAGAAACAGAATCACACATGTATGAGCAATTGATATTTGACAAAGTTGCAAAAATAACTTAATGGAGAAAGAATGGTATTTTCAAAAAGTGGCACTGGCAAAATTGAATATTCATATGCAAAAATATCCACCATAATATATAACTCAAAACAAAACAAAACCCCAAAATCCTTGGACCCATGTCTCACACCACATACAAAAATTAACTCAAAGTGAATCATAGCAGTAAGTGTAAAATCTAAAAGTATAAATCTTCTAGGAGAAAATATTCATGACCTTGGATTAGGCAAAGATCTCTCAGGTGTGAAACCAAAAGCACACCCATAACAAATTCTGTTTAGTTAAACTTTATCAAAACTAAGTACTTCTTCTCTTCAAAAGACACTGTTGAGAGAAGGAAAACAAGTCAAAAACTGGGAGAAACCATTTCTGCAACACATATCTGTGAAGGCTTTTTATTCAGTGTATATGAAGAACTCTTAAATCTGAATAACAAAAAAAAAACAACCTAGTAAAAAATTGGCAAAAGATTTGAAGAGGCACTTCAGCAAAAATGATACACCAATGGAATGAAAGTACAGGAAAAAATGCTCAACATCATCAGTCATTAGAGAAATTCAAGTTAAAACCACAATGAGATACATGTGTGCACCTTTCAGAATGGCTTAAAAAATTAGCAACAATATCAAGTACTGGCAAGGATGCAGAGCAACCAGAATGCTCGTACACTCCTGCTGGGAAAGCAGAATGTTTCAGCCATATTGGAAAACCTTTTGAGAGTTGCTTGTAAGGTTAAAGAAGTGTTGACCATGTAATCTTTCTGATCCAGTAATCTTATTCTTGGATATATGTCAAAGAGAATCAAAAAGTTACGTTCACACAAAAATCTGTATGTTGATGTTTATAGCAGACTTATTCACAATTTCCAAAAACTGGAAACAACCCAAACAGACAAACTGTAGATATAAACGGTCTTCAGCTAGTAAATAAGTGGCACATCCATCCAATGGAATATTATTCAGTAATGAAAAGGAATAAGCATTTTATATGTGAGACGAAATGGATGAATATCAAATACAATCTGCTAAGTAAAGAAGGTAAATCTCAAGAAGTTGTTACACAGTGTGTGATCCCACCCCTGTGAGATTCAGGAAGAAGCAGAACTACTGATAGGGAGCAGATCAGTGTTGGCTAGTGGGGAGGAGGGGCTGCCACAAGGGGCAGACGGGGAATTTTGGGAGCAGCAGAGCTGTTTTCTGTCTTGATTTCTGTGGTGGTTTATGAATGTATGTGTTCATAACAAATAGTACTGTAAAATAAAAAAACTTGACTTTTATGGCATGTGAATCATGCCTCCATTACTTCCTTTGAAAAAACCAGTAGGAAAGTTTTAAAAAGACAAATAAAGGGGAAAAAACTGGAGGAAACGAATAGAAAAAAGAAATAAAATTACAGACCCAAAACTGTCAATAGCTATTTATTTTTAATTTTATATACTTTTAATAAAAATTATATATTTTAAAGTATCCAATGCTGATTTGATGTACATGTACTTAGTGAAATAATTACTGCAGTCAAGCTAATTGACACCTCATCTCCTCACACAGTTACCATTTTTTTGTGATGAGAGCACTCAGTTACTCTTTTAGCAGATCTCAAGTATTCAGCACAGTAGTATTAACTGTGGTCATCGTGCTGTTAAGTGAGATCTCTGGACTTATTCAACCCATGTCACTGCATCTTTGTACCCCTGACCACCATCTCCCCCCCCAACCCCAGCCCCTGGTAACCGTTCTAATCTCTGCTTCTATGAGTTCCATGTGTTTTTTTGTTTTTTTAGATTCCACGTATAAGTGAGATTACACCATATTTGTCTTTCTCTGTCTGGCTTGTTTCATTTAGCATAATGTCCTCCAGGCTCGTCCGTGTTGTCACAAATGGCAGGATTTCCTTCTTTCTCATGATTGAATAATATTCTGTTGTGTATATGTACCACATCTTCTTTATCCATTCATATGTCAATGGACACTTGGGTTCTTTCCATTATCTCGGCTACTGTGATTAATGCTGCAGTGAACATGGGGGTGCAGATATCTCTTTGAAATACTGATTGCGTTTCCTTTGGATATATCCCAGGAGTGGGATTGTTGGATCACGTGGTAGTTCTACTGTTAATTTTTTCCCTTATGTTCTTTCATTTATCATATATGTGTAGATCTGTTTTATGTACAATGATTGGTTCTATCAATCATACCAAGGTGTTCTATTGATACTATTGCTAATTTTTTGAGGAACCTGCATACTGGTTTCCACAGTGGCCACACCAATTTACATTTCCACCAATGGTGTACAAGGGTTTCCTTTTCTCCACATCCTCAGCAAGACATGTTATTTTTTGTTTTTTTTGATCATGGCCATTCTAACAGGTGTGAGGTGATATCTGATTGTGGTTTTGATTTACATTTCCCTGATGACTAGTGATGTTGAGCACCTTTTCACGTATCTGTTGGCCATTCATATGTCTTCTTTTGAGAAATGTTTATTCATATCCTTTGCTCATTTTTCAGCTGAGTTACTTGTTTCTTGCTATTGAGTTGTATGAGTTCTTTATATATTTTGGATATTAACCCCTCATCAGATTACAGTTTTCAAATATTTTCTCCCATTCTGTAGGTTGTCTCTTCACTCTGTTGATGATTTCCTTTGCTGTGCAGAAGCTTTTTAGTTTGAATGCATCCCATTAGTCTACTTTTACTTTTTTTGCCACTGCTTTTTGGGTCGTGTCCAAAAAAAGCATTGCCCAGACCAATCTCAAGTTTTTCTCCTATATTTTCTTCTAATAGTTTTATGGTATCAGGTCTTAAATTTAAGTTTTTAATCCTTTTTGAGTTAATTTTTACATAAGGAGTGAGGTAAGGGTTCAGTTCTTCCATGTGTGGAAAACCAGTTTTCCCAACACTATTTGTTGAAGAGACTATCCTTTCCCCATTGTTTATTCTTGACAACTTTGTCAAAGGTCAATTTACCATAAATGCATGGAGTTATTTCTGGGCTCTCTCTTCTGTTCCATTGGTCTGTGTGTCTGTTTTAATGCCAGTGCCATGCTGTTTTGATTACTATGGCTTTGTAGTATATATATATATATATATATTGGTGAGGAAGATTAACCTTAAGCTAACATCTGTTCCCATATTCCTCTATTTTTGGTATGTGGGGCACCACCACAGCATGGCTTGATGAGCAGTGTGTAGGTCTGCGCCCAGGATCTGAACCTATGTACCCTGGGCCTCCGAAGTGGAGCAGGCGAACTTAACCACTATGCTACCGGGCCGGCCCCCATAGCTTTGTAGTATATTTTGAAGCCAGGAAGTGTGATGCCTCCAACTTTGTACTTTTTGTTCAAGGCTGTTGCTGAACAACCTGTGCTGGAAACTCCTATCCCACCATCCTTTTTGCTCATCATTTTACACATTAGTGGACCGAAGAGTTCAGTTAAAGGCGAGATTCTTGGGATGGATATAAAAATAAGACCCAAATGTATACTATCTACAAAAATTGCACTTTAAATATAAAGGCACAGACAGTTTGAAATAAAATAAAAATAAAAATCACAACAATTGGAAATGCAGTAGAGTTGCCTCTTTATGCAGATAGAATCATGCATGAGGAAATATCCGAAGAAATCCACAAACAGTTAGTACAGGTGCTGGAACAACTGGACACCCACATGCAAAAGGGTGAAGCTGGATCCTTACTTCACACCATCCACAAAATGAGTTCAAATGGATCCAAGGCCTACATAAAAGAGCCAAAATTATAAAACTCATAGAAGAAAACATAGGAGTAAATCTTTGTGACTTGAATTTGGCAATGATTTCTTAGATATAACACCAAAAGCACAAGCAACAAAAGAAAAATTAGACAAGTTGGATTCTTCAAAATGAAAAACTTTTGTGCATAAAAGGAGAATATTAAGAAGGAAAAAAAGAAAATCCACAATCCAAAATGGCAGAAAATATTTGCAAATCCCACATCTGATAAAGGTCTATTGGCCACCAGGCTAGCCCCTTCTGCCTGGCAGGATTCCCTGAGTGATAGAGGTCTCGACCCCACAGCACCTGGATGCTGGTCATCTTCTGCATTGTCAAGGAGTGAGTGCTGGACTGTTCTGACTTATTCAGAAACAGTGATGGAGCCCAGATTCCTTTCACAATCACCCTAGAGGTCAACGGCTTCAGTCTGCTCCTGAAGAACACACGGTGTTTGCGAGTCTGAGAACCAAAAGAATTGTCTTCACTTTTCTGAAAAGTGTGTCTTATTATTTCACATTAGTGACCATTTTCAAACTGGCTCCAAGTGGTGCCCTCCCACTTTGTTTATTTCTCTGAAAGTGGCCGTGGAACCTTGGCTGTTCCTTGTTCCCAACCCCCACGGTGTGACAAGGCTGATGACATCCGGTTCCTGGGATCCTGACCTAGATGGAGATTAACTCAACCTCAGCATGTGATGGGAAGTGATGGTCCCATCTCTTCCTCCTCTCCCTCCCCTGTTCTCATCCTCCTGCTCTGCACAGTCTCAGAGTCGCCTGACATCACCACTGACAAGCCCTGCAGAGCCCAGAGATGTCTCTTTGAAGAAAAGAAAAACTCTGGAGAAATCAGAGGGATAAATAAGGAATGCAGCCAATTCCTGCCTTGTCCTTCTCCCAGACTAATCCTGTTGATGGCCAAGAGGATGAACAATGAGAGAGAGTGGTTTCTCTCATTAGAATTTTAAAATCCTCCAAGTAATGGATCGTTTTGGAGCATCCTGTGTTTTCCTGCTTGTCCCAATAATATGTTATTACTAAACTTGAATAATTTTAATGGGGGAAATTCTTTATCTCATAAAAATGCTGAGCAGGGGATCCATTTAAAAAAATGTTATCAAAGTAACTCTAGGGGTTTACAAGGAACAAGGAGCCTACACCCCTGTGTTCCAGACATCAGCTGAGAACTTCTTGCCAGGAGCCAGGGCCCTCAGAGGGAGGGGTGGGCATGACCCTCCTCCAGCAGGGCGGGCCTTCTCAGGTGCGTCCCCCCACATAGGCGCACACACCACAGGATCCTAGGTTGGCCAGTGGCAGGCAGCCGGCTAGGGATATGGGGACAAGCGAAAACTGCTCACTCAGACTGGGACACCCCTGGGCTAAACTCAGGAGCAAGGTGTGATCCAGGCCTGTAGACCCACAAACCTCACCATGAGTTCTTTCCATCTGGATACGGCAGTGGAAAGGAGAAGGTGCTGGGCGGGGAAAAGCATTATGCTGAAAAGAGCTCCTGCCTCTGCCACCCGCCTGGAGTTTGGTCTCCAACAAGCGTGGGTTTTCTCACCTTTAGAGAAATGAGGGGTGGAAGCCATCGAGTTTCCTCGAGTGCTTGAGGGGCCTCATTTTCAGAGCTGCTCAGCTCCCTTCCCTGCCCTCAGTGCGTCCACGGGACCCCAGCCCACGGCCCCTCCCTTCCGATCTTTCCCTTTGGAAGCTTCAGATGTGCCCACTCAGGCACCCAGTGGTTTGGGGTCCTGAGCTGATGCAATTTTAATGAGTTTCCATCATTTCCAAAGGGAAAAATGGGAGGGAGGTGGCTTGTTACTGAGACAGATAGCAGCACACCTGGAAGGACAGGACACTCATTTCCATTTACCTCGTCTGATGACCCTCCAGTTCCATCAGTGGTTGAGTGAATGCGGCCTGTTCTTCCCAATCACGGTGCAAGTGTGTAATTTCTCCCAGTGGAATTTGATTTTAATGAGAAGCTATCTCATAGGAGAGAGTCATTATTTAGATAGCATGCACGCGTCAGGTTAATTTTAAATCAGCTTTTAGGTCAATCTGTCTTAATTATTCCATTAACTGTTTTCGACTAGCAATTTCAATAATTGTTTTAGCATAATACTTGGCAGTGTAATTGCTTTTTGGATTCTGTTCATTGTGATGTCAGAGTCAGATCCTGGGCTCCCTCCCTGTGCCCGAGTTGTGTGTGTGTGTGTGTGTGTGTGTGTGTGTGCATGTACAAGCATGTGGGGGGTGCTTCCTCTGATTATTAATGAATACATTTTCACGAGGCTTATTAATATCAGGGAGCCCTGTCTTTATTGTTAAAAAATTGTTAAATAAAATTTTAATGTTAGAATAGTTTTAGATTTACAGAAAATTGTGATGATAATACAGAGTTCCCATGTACTTCATGCCCAATTTTCCCTGTGATTAGCACCTTACGTTAGTATGGCCCCCTTGTCACAATTAAAAAACAGTAGAAAAGATCAATGAAACAAAGAGCTGGTTCTTTGAGAAGATAAACAAAATTGACAAACCTTTAGCCAGACTTACTAAGGAAAAAGGAGACAAGGCTCAAATAAATAAAATTAGAAATGAAAGAGGAGAAATTACAATGGACACCACAAAAATACAAAGGATTATAAGAATACTATGAAAAACCATATGCCAACAAATTGGACATCTAGAACAAATGGATAATTTCTTAGACTCATACAACCTTCCAAAACTGAATCAAGAAGCAATAGAGAATTTGAACAGACAAATCACATGTGAAGAGATTGAAACAGTAATCAAAAACCTCCCAAAAAATAAAAGTCCAAGACCAGATGGCGTCTCTGGAGAATTTTACCAAACATTCAAAGAAGATTTAAAACCTATCCTTCTCAAACTATTCCAAAAAATAGAGGAAGATGGAATACTTCCTAACTCATTCTATGAGGCCAACATCACTCTGATACCAAAGCCAGGCAAGGACAATACAAAGAAGGAAAATTACAGGCCAATATCATTGAGGAACACAGATGCAAAAATCCTCAACAAAACATTGGCAAACAGAATCCAGCAATACATTAAAAAGATCATACACCATGATCAAGTGGGATTTATACCAGGGACACAGGGATGGTTCAACATCAGCAAATCAATCAACGTGATACACCACGTTAACAAAATGAGGAATAAAAACTATATGACCATCTCAATAGATGCAGAGAAGGCTTTTGACAAGATCCAACATCGCTTTATGATAAAAAGTCTCAACAAAATGGGTATAGAAGGAAAGTATCTCAACATAATAAAGGTCTTGTATGACAAACCCACAGCCAACATCATACTCAATGGGGAAAAACTGAAAGCCATCCTTCTGAGAACAGGGACAAGACAAGGGTGCCCACTTTCACCACTCTTATTCAACACAGTACTGGAGGTTCTGGCCACAGCAATTAGATAAGAAAAAGGAATAAAAGGAATCCAAATAGGCAATGAAGAAGTGAAACTCTCGCTGTTTGCAGATGACATGATTTTACATATAGAAAACCCTAAAGAATCCATCAGAAAACTATTAGAAATAATCAACAATGACAGCAAAGTTGCAGGTTACAAAATCAGCTTACAAAAATCAGTTGCATTTCTATACTCTAATAACGAACTGACAGAAAGAGAACTCAGGAATACAATCTCATTTACAATCGCAACAAAAAGAATAAAATATCTAGGAATAAAATTAACCAAGGAGGTGAAAGACCTATACAATGAAAACTATAAGACATTGTTGAAAGAAATCGATGATGACATAAAGAAATGGAAAGATATCCCATACACATGGATTGGAAGAATAAACATGGTTAAAATGTCCATACTAGCTAATGCCATCTACAGATTCAATGTAATTCCAATCAGAATTCCAATGACTTTCTTCACAGGAATAGAACAAAGAATACTAAAATTCATTGGGGTAACAAAAGACCCCAAATAGCTAAAGCAATCCTGAGAAAAAAGAACAAAACAGGAGGCATCACAATCCCTAACTTGAAAATATACAGCAAAGGTATAATAATCAAAACAGCATGGTACTGGTACAAAAGCAGACATACAGATCAATGGAACAGAATTGAATGTCCAGAAATAAAACCACACATATATGGACAGCTAATCTTCAACAAAGTAGCTAAGAACATAGAATGGAGAAAGGAAAGTCTCTGCAACAAATGGTGCTGGGAAAATTGGACAGCCACATGCAAAAGAATGAAAGTAGACCATTATTTTTTGCCATACACAAAAATTAACTCAAAATGGATCAAACATTTAAAGACCTGAAACTATAAAACTCCTAGAAGAAAATATAGGCAGAACACTATTTGAGATCGGTTTTGGATCTTTTCAAATTCCATGTCTACTCAGACAAGGGAAACAAAAGAAAAAATAAACAAGTGGGACTTCATCAGACTAAAGGGCTTCTGCAAGGCAAAGGAAATGAGGATCAAAATGAAAAGACAACTGAGTGATGTCAGCATCATGGTGGAGTGAGCTTCCCCCATTGAACTCTCCCCCTCTAAGACACAAAAAAAGGGCATTCATATTTCAACAGAAGCTATTCACACAACACAGGCAACATCTGAGGCACTCAGGCAGCCATACACCCGAGGACGGAGGTGCTGGAATCCCCAGAGGAATTGGAAGGAGGTTAGAGGAGCTCCTTTCCTTCCCCAAGGACTGCGTCCCAGAGACTGAGACCATGCAGCTCTCAGAGGAGGGGGAGGGGTGGCTTACCACGTGAAAACTTGGAGCTCTCCAAGACCCCTCATGGCCTGAGGGGGTCCCCCTACGGAGGGAGATGAACTATTGCGAGGGTAGTTTCAACCATCTAGCCCCTCAGGAGAGCAGAGAGTGACAGCGAGGTGAGAAACCTCTGAGATAGGGGAGGAGAAAGTAAGCGCCCCTCCCCCACCCGGCCCACCCGACTGGCGCTTCAGCACAGTGGTGCTTCAGCTCAGCCCCATCCCCAGAATCATCAGCCCCCAGGAGCCCAGGCCCCACCAGTAGGGGCAGCGTGACCGTGCCCCACCCCCACAGGCAGCGATCCCCAGGTGCCCGGGCCCAACCACCAGCAAGGCAAGCCTGTGTCCCCACACCAGAGGCAGTGGCAGCTCAGGTCCCACCAGGCCACAGCCCCAGCTGCTCTGGCTGGACCAAGCCATGGCCCCAGCTTTCCTGGCTTCCCCATGTCACGGCCCCAGCTCCTTCGGCTGGACCGCCCCCCATTCCCTGGCTCCAGTGGCTTTGACTTGGCCTGTGCTCAGGCTCCAGCTGACTTGGCACCAGCAACTTCGGCCCACAGCACTCCAGTTCCAGCTTCTTTGGCCCAGTGGCACCCCAGCTCCTCCTTCTTCAGCTCAGTGCACTCCAGGTCCAACTTCTTCGGCCCAGTGGCACTCCAGCCCCTGCTTCTTTGGCCGAGCAGCACTTCAGCTGCAGCTGCTTCAACCCACCTGCACCCAAGCCCCAGCTGCTTCAGCCTACCTGCACTCCAGTCTCAGCTCTTCCCACACTCCAGCTCCAGTTGTTCCCACACTTACCCCCCCAGCAGCCTCCACTCAGCCATGCCTCAGATCAGCCAGGGGTGACGAGAGTGCCTGCAGATTGAGGCAGGCCAGAATACACGCCCCTTGACTCCCAACCAGCAGCAGCAAAAGGAAACTGCGACCATATATTTTCACTATGAGGAAAAGTAAGCCAACTCTGACAGGCACCATGCAAAAATATATTAAATCTCCAGACCAAAAGGAAAATGACAAGCACCCAGAAGTCAACCCAGAAAGCACAGAAATGTATCATCATTTTTTTACAATTTTATTTATTTATTTTTCCCCCAAAGCCCCAGTAGATAGTTGTATGTTATAGCTGCACATCCTTCTAGTTGCTGTATGTGGGACCCAGCCCCAGCATGGCCAGAGAAGCAGTGCATCGGTGCGCGCCCGGGATCCGAACCCGGGCCGCCAGCAGCAGAGCACGTGCACTTAACTGCCAAGCCACGGGGCCGGCCCCAGAAATGTATAATCTTAATGGCAGAGAATTCAAAATAGCCATCATAAAAAAGCTTAATGAAATACAAGAAAACACAGACAGACAATTCAATGAAATCAGGAGTTTCTTCACAAAGGAGATTGAACCGTAAAAAAAAATCCAATCAGAAATCTTAGAGATGAAAAATACAATAGAGGAGATAAAGACACATCTGGAAACCTTAAGCATCAGAACCGACAATATAGAGGAAAGAATTAGCAATATTGAGGACAGCAATGCAGAAATGCTCCAGATGGAGGAGGAAAGAGAACTAAGACTAAAAAGAAATGAAGAAACTCTCCGAGAAATATCCAACTCTAGGAAATCCAACATAAGGATTATAAGTATTCCAAGGGAGAAGAGAGGGAAAAAGGAGCAGAGAACTTGTTCAAAGAAATAATATCTGAGAACTTCCCAAACCTGGGGAAGGAGCTGGAAATACCAGTGAATGAAATCAATAGATCTCCTAAATATATCAACACAAAAATACCCTCTCCAAGACATATATTAGTAAAGGTGGCAAAAGTCAATGACAAAGAAAAAATCTTAAGGGCAGCCTGACAAAAAAAATAAATAAATAACACACAAAGGATTTCCTATCAGGATCTCAGCTGATTTCTTGACAGAAACTTTACAGGCTAGGAGAGAGTGGAACGATATATTCAAAATTCTGAAGGACAAAACCTTTCAGCCAAGAATACTCTATCCATCAAAAATATCCTTCAGATATGATGGAGAAATAATAACAATCCCAGATAAACAAAAGCTAAGGGAGTTCATTGCCACAAGACCCCCACTACAAGAAGTGTTCAAGAAGGCCCGCATACCTGAGGAAAAAAAGAGAAAGGGGATTCAAAGTTTTGAACAAGGAGGAAAATAGGTCAACAAAACTAGAAAAATTGCAGTCCTCTATCAAAATAGATTAGCAAACACTTCAATATAAAACCAAAGATCAGGGGCTGGCCCAGTGGTGCAAGTGGTTAAATACACGTGCTCCACTGTAGTGACTCGGGGTTTGCCAGTTTGGATCCCGGGCGCACACCCACGCACCGCTTGTCAGGCCATGTGGCCTGTGGCAGGTGTCCCATGTAAAGTGGAGGAAGATGGGCATGGATGTTAGCCCAGGGCCAGTCTTCCTCAACAAAAAAAAGAAAAAAAAGAGGAAGATTGGCAGATGCTAGCTCAGGGCCTATCTTCCTCACACACACACAAAAAAGATCAAGGGAAGGTAAGCACCAAGCATAAATATAACCTCATCATGTTAAACACAAACTCACAACACAAGAAGGAATAAGATATGACAGCAATAACTTAGAAGGGGAAGAGGAAAGGGATCGAATCAACTTAGTCTAAGGGAATAAGAGTCCATCAAAAAATGGACTATCACATACAAGATATTTTTTATACGAACCTCATGGTAACCACTGATGAAATAATCAGAACAGAATCACGCATGATAAAGAAAGAGAAAACTAAGGGAACTCCCATACAGAACTACCAAACTAAATTGGTAGTCTGAAACACATGGGACAAGAAACAAAAGAAATGCAAAAGAACCAGAAAAAGAGCGATAAAATAACAACAAGCCCCCATATATCAATAAGTACCCTAAATGTAAATGGACAGAACTCTCCAATCAAAAGACACGGAGTGGTGGGATGTATTAAAAAACAAGACCCAAAAATATGCTGCCTCCAGGAAACACATCTCAGCTCTAAAGACAAACACAGGCTCAGAGTGAAAGGACGGAAGACAATACTCCAAGCTAATAGCAAACAAAAGAAAGCAGGTGTTGCCATACTCATATCACACGAAGTTGACTTCAAGATAAAACAGTTAATGAGAGACAAAGAGGGGCGATATATAATGATAAAAGGGACACTCCACCAAGAAGACGTATCACTTTTAAATATATATGCACCCAATACAGGAACACCAAGGTACATAAAGCAACTATTGACAAACCTAAAATGAGATATTAACAACAACACAATAGTAGCAGGGGATCTTAACACCCCACTCTCATCAATGGACAGATAACACAGACAGAAAATGAATAAGGAAATAATGGACCTAAACAAAATCTAAATGAGATGGACTTCATAGACATATACAGAGCACTCCATCCAAACACAGCAGATTACACATTCTTCTCAAGCGTGCATGGAACATTCTCAAGAATAGACTATATGTTGGGAAACAAGGCATGCTTATATAAATTTAAGAAGATTGAAATCATAACAAGCATCTTTTCAGACCATAATGTCATGAAGTTAGAAATCAACTACAAGGAAAAAACTGGGAAAATGACAAAGCTGTGGAGACTCAACAACATGCTACTAAACCACCAATGGATCATTGATGAAATTAAAGGAGAAATCAAAGCATAGCTGGAGACAAATGAAAATGAAAATACACCGTACCAACTCATATGGGATGCAGCAAAAGCAGTCCTGAGAGGGAAACTCAAAGCAATACAGGCCCACCTTAACAAACAAGGAAAAGCCCAAATAAGCAACCTCAAACTATGCCTAACTGAATTAGAAAAATAAGAAGAAACAAAGCCTAAAGTCAGCAGAAGGAGGGAAATAATAAAAATCAGAACATAAATAAATGAAAATGAAATTTAAAAAACAGTAGAAGGGACCAATGAAACAAAGAGCTGGTTCTTTGAGAAGATAAACAAAATTGACAAACCCTTAGCCAGACTCACCAAGAAATAAAGAGAGAAGGCTCAAATAAATAAAATTAGAAATGAAAAAGGAGAAATTACAACAGATACCACAGAAATACAAAAGATTATAACAGAATACTATGAAAAACTATATGCCAACAAATTGGACAATCTAGAAGAAATTGATAAATTCCTAGACTCATACAACCTTCCAAAACTGAATCAAGAAGAAATAGAGAACATGAATAGACCAATCACAAGTAAAAAGATTGAAACAGTAATCAAAAACCTCCCAAAAAATAAAAGTCCAGGACCAGATGGCTTCTCTAGAGAATTTTACCAAACATTCAAAGAAGACTTGATACTTGTCCTTCTCAAACTATTCCAAAAAATAGAGGAAGATGGAATACTTCCCAACACATTCTACGAGGCCAACATCACTCTGATACCAAAGCCAGGCAAGGACAATACAAAGAAGGAAAATTACAGGCCAACATCGCTGA
Organism: Diceros bicornis minor; assembly: GCF_020826845.1. Classification (NCBI taxonomy): domain Eukaryota; kingdom Metazoa; phylum Chordata; class Mammalia; order Perissodactyla; family Rhinocerotidae; genus Diceros; species Diceros bicornis. Next base: position 94,990,388 of record NC_080740.1, read on the forward strand.
TGAACACAGATGCAAAAATCCTCAACAAAACATTGGCAAACTGAATCCAGCAATACATTAAAAAGATCATACACCATGATCAAGTGGGATTTATACCAGGGACACAGGGATGGTTCAAGATCCACAAATCAATCAATGTGATACACCACATTAACAAAACGAGGAATAAAAACTATATGATCATCTCAATAGATGCAGAGAAGGCTTTTGACAAGATCCAACATGCATTTATGATAAAAAGTCTCAACAAAATGGGTACAGAAGGAAAGCACCTTAACATAATAAAGGCCATATATGACAAACCCACAGCCAACATCATACTCAATGGGGAAAAACTGAAACCCATCCCTCTGAAAACAGGGACAAGCCAAGGGTGCCCACTCTTACCACTCTTATTCAACACAGTACTGGAGGTTCTGGCCAGAGCAATTAGACAAGAAAAAGGAATAAAAGGAATCCAAATAGGCAATGAAGAAGTGAAACTCTCACTGTTTGCAGATGACGCGATCTTATATACAGAAAACCCTAAAGAATCCATCAGAAAACTATTAGAAATAATCAACAACTACAGCCAAGTGGCAGAGTATAAAATCAACTTACAGAACTCGATTGCATTTCTATATACCAACAATGAACTAACAGAAAGAGAACTCAAGACGACAATTCCATTTACAATTGCAACAAAAAGAATAAAATATCTACGAGTAAATTTAACCAAGGAAGTGAAAGACCTATACATGGAAAACTATAAGACATTAGTGAGTGAAATCACTGATGACATAAAGAAATGGAAAAAGATTCCATGCACTTGGATTGGAAGAATAAACATTGTTAAAATGTCCATACTACCTAAAGTCATCTACAGATTCAATGCAATCCCAATCAGAATCCCAAGGACATTCTTCACAGAAATAGAACAAAGAATACTAGCATTCATATGGGGCAACAAAAGACCCCGTATAGCTAAAGCAATCCTGAAAAAGAAGAACAAGGCTGGAGGCATCACAATCCCTGACTTCAAAACATACTACAAAGTGATAGTAATTAAAACAGCATGGTACTGGTACAAAAACAGACACACAGATCAATGGAACAGAATTGAAAGTCCCGAAATAAAACCTCATATCTACAGGCAGCTAATCTTTGACAAAGGAGCTAAGGACATACAGTGGAGAAAGGAAATTCTCTTCAATAAATGGTGCTGGGAAAACTGGACAGCCACATGCAAAAGAATGAAAGTAAACTATTTTCTTTTGCCATACCAAAAAATTAACTCAAAATGGATCAAAGACCTGAAGGTGAGACCTGACACTATAAAACTCCTGGAGGAAAATATAGGTAGTACACTACTCATCATCAGCCATAAAGAGATCTTTTTGAATTTCATGTCTACTCAGACAAGAGAAACAAAAGAAAAAATAAAAAAGTGGGACTTCATCAGATTAAAGAGCTTCTACAAGACAAATGAAACCAGGATCAAAATGAATAGGGAAACCACCAGCTGGGAAAAAATACTTGCAAACCATAAATCTGACAAGGGATTAATCTCCATAAAATATAAAGAACTCACACAACTGAATAACAAAACAACAAACAACCCAATCAAAAAATGGGCACAGGAAATGAACAGACACTTCACCAAAGAAGGTATATAGATGACCAACAGGCACATGAAAGGATGCTCAACATCACTAATCATCAGGGAAATGCAAATTAAAACCACACCAAGGTAGCATCTTACACCCGTTAGAACGGCTATAATCACCAAGACAAAAAGCAACAAATGTTGGAGGCGCTGTGGAGAAATGGGAACCCTAGTCCACTGCTGGTGGGAATGCAAATTGGTGCAGCCTCTATGGAAAACAGTATGGAGATTCCTCAAAAAATTGTAAACAGGGCTGGCCCCGTGGTGTAGCAGTTAAGTGCGCTTACTCTGCCGCTGGCGGCCCAGGTCTGGATCCCGGGCATGCACTGACACACTGTTTGTCAGGCCATGCTGTGGCGGCGTCCCACATAAAGTGGAGGAAGATAGTAATGGATGTTAGCTCAGGGCTGATCATCCTCAAACACACAAAAAATTAAAAACAGGAATACCTTATGATCCAGCTATCCCACTACTGAGTATCTACCCAACAAACCTCAAATCAACAATCCAAAGAGGCTTATGCATCCCTATGTTCATCGCAGCATTATTCACTATAGCTAAGAAGTGAAAGCAACCCAAGTGTCCGTAGACAGATGACTGGATAAAGAAGATGTGGTATATATATACAATGGAATACTACTCAGCCATAAAAAAGGACAAAATCGTCCCATTTGCAACAACATGGATGGGCCTGGAGGGTATTATGTTAAGTGAAATAAGCCAGACAGAGAAAGACAAACACTGTATGACTTCACTCATATGTGGAATATCAACTAGTACATGGACAGAGAGAACAGTTTGGTAGTTACCAGGGGGAAGGGAGTTGGGGGGTGGGCACAAGGGGTGAAGGGGCACATTTATATGGTGACGGACAAATAATAATGTACAACTGGAATCTCACAATGTTATAAACCATTATGACCTCAATAAAATTTTTTTAAAAAATGATAGAGTAACTAATCAATATATTATTGCATAAGACTGTCATAAAAAAGGCCTTTTTCTGGAGATTCAAAGCATTATAAAAAGAAACAAATTACAATGGAACAACTTTTAGAGTTTATATTTATAGAAAACAATTTTAGGACAAAAGTTAAAAAATTCAGCAAAATAATAGTAAATTATATAACAGTAAATTATATGCTACCATATTATAGGAATTATGTGAATTGCATAGCAGTAATTCTTAAATTTCGATGTTATTGGATACCTTACCAAAAATATTATGTTATTGGAAGTGATATTTAGATTAATACTTTACATACATTACTTTCCTCTAAAAGATATTAAAAGTTGGAGGTACTTCATGGGGTAACATTTTAAAGAACTGCTTATCTTTCCAGATACACCTCACTACTTACGAGATCCGGGTACCATATTGGTGTTATTTACTTGGTTGGAATTCCAAAGCGTCTGGATATGAGTGTGCACTAGTGTTGGTAAGATGGCACCCCTACAACATCTCCTGGCTCTGGAGTGTTCTGGTTAAGGGACAGTTGCCTTAAGGCCCCATGGTGACCAGAGGCAGCTATGGCAGCGTGGCGATGGCAGGGGTGGTGGCAGTCATGGTGGGGGTGTGTTACATGAATGAGAGAGGGAGATGCAGAAACCTCCAGGGGTCTGAAGTCTGTCAGGGGAATTGGTTGTTCAAATATCAAGAGGTCCAAAGAAATCAGTTAGATAAACCAGAAAGAAAAGACAGTCTAGAAGTAGGAAGTGGGAAGAATGAGGAATTGGCCCGTTAGTATCTTCCTTGTTCTGTTGCTTAGAAGCTGAGCACTGAACCTGGGGTCTTTTGCCAACCCAAGTGGCTGCAGGCAAGGAGGGCTGGGAGGCCTTGTCACAGATCGCCCCTGATTCTCCTGGGGCAGAGTGGAGCCAGGAGCCAGTTTGCAGGATCCCTTCACAGGTAAACACCTGTGGGGACCAGTCAGCCCCGCTGAGGTTGTTCTGAGAAGTGTTCATGCTGTCACACAGGCTGCCCTTGCACTATGGGGCTGGGGCAAAGTGCAAATAGAGACCACGTACCATATAGCTAAATGTTCAAATATATATATACATATAAATCAAGCAACAAATGGTTGAATAACATATGTCACTCCTTTTTCTCTGGATAAACTAACCCTTCACACTGACCAGGAAGGCCAGATGCGAATGTAATTCTTAGGCTCCTTGGAGTCTTGCACCAGACATGGTGAGAGGAGGGGAGCCGACCCGGCTAGCTCTTTGCCCCTTCTCTTCTCACTCTCAGCTCTTTCTGACACTGTGAAAGCCCCACCTCTGCGTTCAAATCTGTCCACATTCCTCAAAACTGTCATCTCCTGGGCACACGCAAGCCTAGAGAAACGCACTCCTTAGTGGCAAGATGCCACGTCTCACTATGGCAGACCCGGGGAAGAGAGGCCCTCACAGGCCTACTCTGGGAATGGGGCTGAGGCTGTTTGGGCGTGGAATTCTGGACTTCTTTGTAGCTGGGGCATGGATTAGAAGAGGGGTCAAGCAAACTGACTCATGGGCCAAATATGCGCCCTCTACCTGTTTTTATAAATAAAATTTTATTTGAATATAGCCATGCTCATTCATTTACACATTATCTACGGCAGCTTTCTTGCTACAGTAGCAGAGCTGAGTAGTTGTGACAGAGATCATATAGCCTGCAAAGCCTAAAATATTTACTCTCTGGACCAAGTGGGAGTGGGCAGGCTCCAATGGGCTTGCCTCCTTGGCTCCAGGCTTGAGAGATGTGGCTAGAGGAAGGCCAGAGTGGAGTTCCCTAAAGGGTGGAGACCCCAACCTGAATCTGACCGTGAGGAAACATCAGACAAACCCAAACTGAAGGAAATTCTGCTAAAACAATAGGCCTGTGCTCTTCAAAATGCCCATGTCATGAAAGACAAAAAAGGGTTAAGGAAGTATTCTCGATTAAGGAAGAGTAAAGGGACATGACAACTAAAAGCAGTGAGATGACTACAAGACTGGATCTGGGAGCAGGGAAAAAATATGCTATAAAAAAAACAATATTGGGACAACTGGAAAAATTTGCACAGGTCTGTTAATTAGGTAATAGCACTGTATTCACTTTAATTCCCAATTTGAGAATTATGCTGTGATAATGTAAGTAGATGTCTTGTTTTTTAGGAAATACACAATAAAATAATAAGGATAAAGGGATATGATGCCTGCAACTTACTCTCAAATAATGATAATAAAAATGCATACATGTAGAGAGAGAAAATAAAAATAAAACAAATGTGGAAAAATGTTAACAGTGAATCTCTGTGAAGTCTTTCTAGGAGGTCTTTGTATTCTTGCAACTTTTCTATAAGTTCGAAATTATTTCCAAATAAAAAGTGGAAAAATAAAATATAAGGACAAGGCATTCCGTCTCCCCTCCTCACCCACTGCACCCCTCCTCCCACCATTGTGCTCACTATCATTCAACAAACTATAACAAATAACAAATGAAAAGGACATGAGTATAGTTATGGAAAGGAAAAAGAAAAAAAAAGTCATTTTTGGCAGTGGATGTAATGACCTCTGCAAGGCCCGCAGCGGTCTTCTTAGGCTTTGCTGGCTCACAAGACGACCCAGGCCTCCTCGGCGCAGCTAGAAGGCTACAGGACAGGACCTGCAGCAATCACAGAGCAGCCTCAGGTGTTCTTTGCAGCGAGGTCCTTGCTGCACTTCATTCAGTAGGTGCAAGGAGTCGAGATCCACACTGGGGCCTTTACGAGAGCTGCTTTGATGTAAAGCCCCATGCCTCACAGAGATGATCTCACAGTTCCACAGGCGTAGTTTCCAGGGTCTCTGCACGGGTCGTGCCCAGTTACAAGAGTTTCACACGCAGGAAGCTCAAAACAATCGTTTCCCCATCGGGTAGTTAGAGGTTCGCCAGTCCAGATGCAATTTACTAATGATCATTTTTACTGTAAGCAATGTTGCCTAGCTAAATAGTTGACACATACTTTCAGGGAGATAACCTAAGGTTAGATTCTCATGCGGAAGTGTTCGTCAACCCTTTGCCCATAGTCCACCTTCACGACTTTGGCTGACATTTTCAACATAGAAAAGGACAAGTTAGCACTTTTTGTGATCACGAGGATTTGTATTAACCAGTGGGGTAAGGATGTCCCCTCCATGTCCTGTGCAACTGGAATAGTCTTTGGCCATCTGTCTTTTTTTTTTTTTTTTTAATTTTTTGTTTATTGCAGTAACATTGGTTTATAACATTGTAAAAATTTCAGGTGTACATCATTGTACTTCTATTTCTGCATAGATTACATCATGTTCACCACAAAAATACTAATTACAACCCATCACCACACACATGTACTGAATTATCCCTTTCACCCTCCTCCCTCCCCCCTTCCCCTCTGGTAACCACCAATCCAATCTCTGTTTCTATGTGTTTGTTTATTGTTGTTATTATCTACTACTTAATGAAGGAAATCATGCGGTATTTGACCTTCTCTCTCTGACTTATTTCACTTTGCATTATACCCTCAATGTCCATCCATGATGTCACAAATGGCTGGATTTCATCGTTTCTTATGGCTGAGTAGTATTCCATTGTGTATATATACCACAGCTTCTTTATCCATTCGTCCCTTGATGGGCACTTAGGTTGCTTCCAAGTCTTGGCTATTGTGAATAACGCTGCAATGAACACATGGGTGCATGTACCTTTACAAATTGGTGTTTTCAAGTTCTTTGGATAAATACCCAGCAGTGGGATGGCTGGATCATATGGTAGTTCTATCCTTGATTTTTTGAGGAATCTCCATACTGTTTTCCATAATGGCTGCACCAGTTTGCACTCCCACCAGCAGTGTATGAGAGTTCCCTTCTCTCCACATCCTCTCCAACACATGTTGTTTCCTTTCTTGTTAATTATAGCCATTCTGACGGGCGTGAGGTGATATCTCATTGTAGTTTTGATTTGCATTTCCCTGATAGTTAATGATTTTGAACATCTTTTCATGTGTCTGTTAGCCATCTGTATATCTTCTTTGGAGAAATGTCTGTTCAGGTCCTTTGCCCATTTTTTAATTGGGTTGGTAGTTTTTTTGTTGTTGAGATGCATGAGTTCTTTATATATTTTGGAGATTAAGCCCTTATCAGAAGTATGGTTTGCAAATATCTTCTCCCAATTGTTAGGTTGTCTTTTAATTTTGTTGATGGTTTCCTTTGCTGTTCAGAAGCTTTTTAGTTTGATGTAGTCCCATTTGTTTATTTTTTGTATTGCTTCTCTTGCCTGGTCAGACGTGGTGTTTGAGAAGATGTTGCTAAGACTGATGTCGAAGAGCGTACTGCCTATGTTTTCTTCTAGAAGTTTCACAGTTTCAGGTCTTACATTCAACTCTTTAATCCATTTGGAGTTAATTTTTGTGTATGGTGTAAGGTAAGGGTCTACTTTCATTTTTTTGCATGTGGCTGTCCAGTTTTCCCAACACCATTTGTTGAAGAGACTTTCTTTTCCCCATTGTATGTTCTTGGCTCCTTTGTCAAAGATTAGCTGTCCATAGATGTGTGGGTTTATTTCTGGGCTTTCGATTCTATTCCATTGATCTGTGTGTCTGTTTTTGTGCCAGTACCATGCTGTTTTGGTTACTACAGCTTTGTAGTATATTTTGAAATCAGGGAGTGTGATACCTCCAGCTTTGTTCTTTTTTCTCAGGATTCCTTTAGCTATTCGGGGTCTTTTGTTGTTCCATATAAATTTTAGCATTCTTTGTTCTATTTCTGTGAAAAATGTTGTCGGAACTTTGATAGGGATTGCATTGAATCTATAGATGGCTTTAGGAAGTATGGACATCTTAACTATGTTAATTCTTCCAATCCAAGAGCATGCAATATCTTTCCATTTCTTTGTGTCTTCTTCGATTTCTTTCAGAAATGTTTTATAGTTTTCGGTGTACAGATCTTTCACTTCTTTTGTTAAGTTTATTCCTAGGTATTTTATTCTTTTTGTTGCAATTGTAAATGGGATGGTATTCTTAATTTCTCTTTCTGCTACTTCGTTGTTAGTGTACAGAAATGCAACTGATTTTTGTATGTTGATTTTGTATCCTGCAACTTTACCATATTCGTTTATTACTTCTAAAAGTTTTCTGGTGGATTCTTTGGGGTTTTCTATATATAAAATCATGTCATCTGCAAATAGTGACAGTTTCACTTCTTCCTTTCCAATTTGGATCCCTTTTATTTCTTTCTCTTACCTGATTACTCTTGGCCATCTGTCTTTATAATGCCTAAAATACCCCCTTTATTCTGGGAATTCTAGGCATTTTATATCAAATGATATTACACCATAGTTTTCAGCAAATCAAATATACTACAATGAAATTTATTTAACCGTTTTAGAAAAAGTGTAGTTTTTCCCTATACACTAAGCGCAAATCAAGAGTTTTATCCAGTCTAATAGTAGAGCTTAGGCCTTTACAATAACCAATGATTGCTTTAAAAATCTGCGTCGCTTTTGAAAATGTTTGCATTCCCATAAATTTTCACTAGATGGCAGCAGAGGACACTGCTCAGGCTCCAGTGCAGCCTTAAATTGACTCAAGCATTCTGGGTCCAAAGCTGTTGTCAGACTCCAGGATGCTGTTTAGGTGGCCTGGGGTTACCCTTTGCCACACATGGAGAGCTTTCTTTAACCTTGTATTGGTGACCCCAAACCATATTAAACTGCTGTCATTGTAGCTCTGCCTGGACCTTCTGGCCACCACACAGCCCTTTGTCTGCTTGGGTGCTCTCAAACCTCTCTCCATGTAGATTCAAGTTTGAGTGGAATTGCAGTCAACTTGGCAGTTCCGCCTGCTTTATCAGGTGGCGGCCCATCACAAGCATGGGGTCTTCAGGTTCATTCTTTTGTCTTCGCAGACCCCCTCCAACCCTCCCAGTGAGACATTAACCTATCCCGGTAGCTCAGCTGCAGTGGGTTTCGGCCCAGGTCCCCTTCATAAACAGTGAGCAGTGTCTCCTCTTGGTATGAATCTGGTTTTACTCCAGCCCGCTTCTGCCCTAATCTCTTGTCATATGCCGCAGAGTTTTCAACTTCAGAGAACAGGCAGATGGACTCTCCCTCTCAGACATTTAATGCCTTGTCAGCTTTCCTTCCCCACCCCTCTATCTCACAGTCCATTGGTCAAACTGCATCGAGGGTCCGAAAGTCTAGCCCACTGCTCCACCACTTTGCAATGCCCATGGGGGTGGGTCTTCTTAGATTCAACTAATTCAGATTCACAAGACCACTGCGGGCCACATACCATCCTGGCCTATTCAAGGCCATAGGGCAGGAACCACACATGATAGCAAGGCAGTGTAGATATTCCTAGCAGTGGGAATCTTTACTGCAGTCCACTCAGCAGACGGCTCAGGTGCAGGAAGACAAGAGCTACACCAGGCAGTCACTCTGATTTAAAAACCTCATGCCCCTGACCCCCGCGAAAATATCTTTGGTGACAACTCCATAGGCATGGTTTCCAGGGTCCCCACAAGGGACTTGTGGGTTAGAAAAGGAACCTAAGGCCATGGTGACTCCCAGTCCAGACAAAAGTTACAAACCAGGAGTCATTTTTATTATAAGCAAAGTTGCCTAGTCACATAGTCTACACATACAATCTTTCTGTTTTCAGGAAAACATAGTTAGGAAACTAATCAGAAGTCAGATTCTCATATAAAGGAGAAAAGATTTTAATACATTACTTACAACTAGAAATTAAAAGAATCGAATGGAAAACTCCTAAAATGAATGAAGGAGTTCAGCAAGGTGGCCAGATAGGGCGAAAAAGAGCCTTTTTATATACCAGCAATGATTAGAGAAGTAATGGGACAAATATTTCTCCTATAATAGGAATAGAAACCATAATGACTTAATATACATCATATACATAATATACCAAAACATGTTCTAGCCCTACATAAAGAATAATTTAAAACTTGATTGAAAATTCCTGAATAAACGAACCATGTTGATTGGATGGAAAGAGTCAATACTGGAGAGATGTAAGTGCTCTTCAAATAAACTACAAATATCGCATAATCCCAATAAAAATCCCAGTAGGATTTTTCTAAGGAATTTGAAAAACTGATCCTAAAGTTTAGCTTGGAAGCATACAGGTGCAAGAAAATTTTAGAAGAAAAGACTTGAACTTATTTTGTAGATATGAAACCTACTAGAAAGTTATAGTGATCAAAAGTGCAGCTTTGGCTCAGAAATATGTGTACGTATCAGCAGAGCTGAATAATTATGTTCAGAAAAAACACTTCAGTTTTCTTTTATGTTGACATATCATCTATACATAAAACACATAAATCTTAGGTGCAGAGCAGTGAATTTTTACATGTGTATACATCTGCTTAGCCACCACACAGATCAAGGTATAGATCATTTCTGGTACCCCAATAGGTTTGCTTGTGCTCTCTCCCAGTCATTATCACTCCCCCCATCAAAAGTAACCATGGGTTGGTTTTGCCTGTTTATGAACTTTATACAAATAGAATCATACAGATGTAACCTTTTGTGGTTGGCTTATTTTGATCAACACTGTATTTGTGATATTCATCCAAGTGCGAGCATGTAGCAGTAGTTTTTCTTTTCCCTTGTTGTAGTATTCCATTCCATACAATAGTATTCTATTATATGACTATAACATAATATAGTTATCCATTCTAATGCTGATGGACATTGGAGTTGTTTCCAGTTTTTGATCATTATGAATAAAACTTCTATGAACATTCTCATTCATGTCTTTTGGTAGACATAAGCACTCATTTACGTTGGGTATATACCCAGAAATGGCACTGCTAGGTCGTAGGATGAACATGTAAGTATAGCTGTAGCAAATACTGCCAGTTTTCCAAAGTGGTTGCATCACAGTGGGGGTTGAGAGTCTTGGTTTGTAGTGGTATCTCAATTGTGGTTTTACTTTGCATGTCCTTGATGACTAATGATACTGAATGACTTCTCATCATGCCTTGCCCTTTGGCTATCCTCTTTTGTAAAGGTCAGTGCAAGCCTTCTGCCCCTCCTCTCCTCTAAAAAATTGATTCAGATGTTTTCTTATCAATTTATAGGAGTCCTTTGTCAGATACATTTCGCAAATATCTTCTCCTGGCCTGTCATTTACCTTTTACTTTCTTAATGGTGTCTTGATGAATACAAGTTCTACTAATTTAATTAATGTATAAGTTAATCCTATTTAATTTATAAATTAAATTGAATTAATTTGTTAACCTTTTATAGCTACTGTTATATGTGTCTCATTTAAGAAATCTTTGCCTGCCCTTACAATTAACATTGTCTTATGTTTTCTTTGGTAGTATTATTGTCTCATTTTCCACATTCAGGTCCATGAAGGTTCTGAAATTAATTTTTGTGTATTGTGTGAGACAGGGGTCAAGGTTCATGCTTTCTCGTATGACTATCCAATTGACCCAGCCTCATTTATTGGAAAGACCATCCATTCCCCCACTGAATTGTACTGGAGGTTCTAGCTAGTACAATTAAGGTAAGAAAAAGAAATAAAAGGTCCAGATCGAAAAGGAAGAAGATAATGGTCTTTATTCACTGATGACATGATTGTCTACGAATAAAATCCTATAGATTGTATAAAAAGATACTCAAACTAATGAGCGGGTTTAGCAAGTTTTCAGGATATAAGATCAATATACAAAAATCAATTTTATTTCTATATATTAGCAATAAACCATTAAAAATTTATAAGTAATACTATTTGCAATAGCATAAAAAGTATGAAATAATTAGAGTTAAATCTGACAAAAGATGTGCAAGCCCTGTACACTGAAAACTACAAAACACTTCTGAGAAAAATTACATAATACATAAGTAAATGCAGATACATACCATTTTCACAGATCAGAAGACTCAATATTTTTAAGGTGTCAATTTTCCCTAGGTTTATCTATAGATTCATTGCAATCTCAATCAAAATCTGTGCAATTTTTTTTGTTAAAACTGGCAAACTGATTCTAAAATTCATTTTGAAATGCAAAGGGTATAGGATAGCCAAGCCAACTTCGAGAAAAAAGAACAAAATTGAAAGATTTAAATGACCTGATTTCAAGACATTATAAAGCTATGATAATCAAGACCATGTGATATCAATGCTAATACAGATAAATAAATCAATGAACAGAATAGAGATTCCATAAATAAACTCACATTTATATGATCAATTGATTTTCAAAAACGTGGCAAAGGCAATTTGGTAGAGAATAACTAGTCTTTTCAACAAATGATTGAAACAACTGGGTATCTACATGCAAAGAAATTAACTTCTACCCATATCTCACACTACATATGAAAATTAATACAGCATAGATCGCAGACATAAATTTAAAATTTAGAACTATAAAACTTCTTGAGAAAAAGTGGACAGAATCTTTGGGGCCTTGGGTTAGGAAAAAATTTTTTAGATATGGAACCAACAGCACAATCTATAAATAAAAATTAATAAATTAAACTTTATCAAAATTTAAAAAGTTTGCTTTTGAAGTATTTAAAAAGTCTGCTTCTGAAACATGCTTTTAAGCCACAGACTGGAAGAAAATATTGAGTCATATAACTGGAAAGACATATCCCGATAATGTAAAGAACTTTCAAAACTGAATAGTAAGAAAATGAAGAACCATGTTGATAGCTTTGTTTGTAAAAAAAAAACCCAGAAACTGGAAACAACCTAAAAGTCCAACAATGTGTGAATGGATAAACAAACTGTGGTATATCCATGTAATGGACTACTACTCAGTGATAAAAAGGAAATGAACTATTGATACACTCAGCAACACTGCTGAATCTCAAAATAATTAAACCCGACTCTCCTCCTCCCAAAAAAGCACACAGTAAACATTCATAATACAATTCTATACAATGCAAACTAATCTATAGTGACAGAAAGAAGATCTATGGTTATCTGAGGAGTGGTCATGGCAGTCTGTGACTGGGAGGAGGAATTGCAAATGGGCAGAAGGAAACTTTTGGGGGTGGTGGCTACGTTCACTCTTGATTGTGGTGACGGTTTCAGGGGCATATACATACATACATAAAAATCAAATTGTACACTTTAAATATGCACAGGCTTTTTGTAAGTCACCTCAATAAAGCCATTTAAGAAAAAAGGTGTGGAGGAACACAGAGGACACATACGGTGTTTTAAATGGCCCAGGTTTTGCCATGAGACAAAGCTGGACTAACAAGTCACTTAGACTCCTCTGTAGAGATAATACCGCCCTCGCAGGGCTTAAGAAACAGTGAAAACTCAGGTAAAGCCCATGGCACTTGGCTAGGCACTCAACTTGGGCGCGCCACGCGAGGTGGAAGGGCGGCGGCAGGCAGCCTGCAATCAACTTCAAGCTGGAGCGCATTTTGGGTCTGTGACTTGAAGCAAGTTCCTTCACTTCTTGGTTTCACTGTCTCAGCTGCAGAGGTGATTAAACGACACGATACACCTAACCAGCCAGGCGCCAGGGACACAGGCGAGGAGGCGTCACGGCATTCTCCAAAGGAGCAGGGGGAGGTAGGCTGACCTCGCGGGGGAGACTCCGGCTGGTTGCTGGCACCTGACGCAGGCGGGCGGAGGGGCGGCAGGAGTGACCAGAGTTGGGCGCCGTGACGGCTGGAAAGCTCAGAGGATTGGAACAGGAGGGGCGGCAAACACCCGGTCGACCCACATCAGCACCGACCACCATGGGGGCACCACCTCCCACCCTGCCCCGCACGCACCCTTGGGCGCAGGCGCAGTGAGGTGGGCGAGGGAAGAGCCCCGGCCCCTAGCCCCGCCCCTCCCTAAGCCACGCCCCTATCCCCGCCTCCTGGTCGGGGCCGCCCGGGGGAGGAGAAGCGGCCAGGCTGCGAGCTGCTGTGCAGCGGCAGGTGAGTGTAGCGAGGCGGTCGCAGAGGCCCCAGGTTATTTGCACCGGCTTGTTTGCAGGAAGGGAAAGCGGGGCATTGCTGGTGCTGAGTGGGACGGGGTCCCTCCGCTCACTTAGGACCGAGCCCCCAAGTCCTGTCGGGAGTGGGACAACTACGCAGGAGGTGCTTCCTGCATCCTTGCGCCGGCGTCAGGGGGCACTTGCAAAACCAATGCAGCCCCTGGGTGGTTTGCTTCTTCCCGGGTGGAGAATTTTCCGTTTAAATACAGTTGTTGCTTCCCGAGCTTGTGAAAGATTACCTATTTTAAAGTTAAAACAAAGTCCCCAGTCCCATCTAGAAATGACTTCTTAGGGGCACCTCCATTAGATTGCCACAGTAAGGGTATGTTCTTGTATTTTTTCTTGAAGGAAAACAAAATAAAATACATTCTTATCAAAGTATTGCTCTACTACTCAGTTTCATTTCTGAAGACCCCTGTAAAATGTAATATATGAATGCCAATATAGTGTGTGAGCACATGAGGGAACAGGCACAGAGAAGCAAAGTCGCCTCCCAAAGATTTCACACCTATTACGGGCAGAGTCAAGGTCGGAAACTCAACATTCCGGCTTCAGAACTCTGCGCTTCTTGCCTGTTCAATATTGCCTCCAGGCTACGTTCTTGTCAAACTGTGGTTAGACATTTATTTACTTCAATTGCTTTATTTTTCATAAAGAATAAAATGGCTGGATCCTGGATACTAATTTGCGTCACTAATAGATGAGGCGAAAGTCACCCAGGGTCACCTGATGTGTTCCATTCATACCTGAATTTAAAAGACGTATGTTAGGAAATTATTTTACTTGTGATCACGTTATGAAAAACTTACTTACTATTGAAAACACTCATCTATTTCATTTTTGTCTTAAGGTAGTCAAATCTGTGTGTGAGAATACTTGCAGTTTTATAGTAGCTTTTGTCCATTCCTTAGAGTTACAGTGGCTCCCTTAAAGAGGAGACCCGTCTTCACTGCGAGCTGGCCCACGGTCCTCTCCAGGGCTGCACGGTGGCTGCCAGCCAGCTAAGTAGACTCATAAGTGGCCGTGACTGTGAGACTCTCTTGATGCTCGGCAGGCTGCTGAGTTTTATTTCCCCACCATAGCAATATCAAACACTATAGGAACAAGAATAAAAGCTCTCCATAGATGACACACCAAAACACAAACTTTGCTTACAAAATAATACTACAGCTTTTCTTCTGTGTAGGCAAAGCCTTTTAGGTGGACTTGAGAGGTTCCGTCTGTGTTTCATTTCAGTGGGGTGTGTTTCACGTGTTGTCAGGAACAGATGCACAGTTTTATGGATGAGTTGTCTCTTTCCCTCCTGTCTAGTGGTTTTATGGTTTGATAGTTGCCCTCACGTGTTGTCCTCCGCCTCCAGCCCAGAACCAGATCTTATGATATTTTGATGCTCTGTTCTGTGATCATATTTGGGAATCTCAGACCCAGTTTAGTTCGGATTCTGTGTTCTTCGCCTCCCCAAGCCCACGGCTTCCTGTGAGGTCAGGGCACCTAGCCCCAGTTGGCAGCTGTCTTTTTCAGCTTCTTTTTAAGAAGAGGGGCCTCGAGCCTCAAGTGTGGCTTGAGACTATTGTCTTGCAGAGAGCAAGACTCCTTTCTTTACCCCATAGGAGTTGAGTTATGGCTGCCAGTGCTGGGCTCCATGCCTAGGTCCCAGTAGGCGTGGGGCTGCCCTCCTGCCACCACTGCGTACATGTGTACCTTGTGCACTGAGACCATTTTTTAATTCTTGAGCCCAACTGTGGCTTATTGGCTTTTCTCTTTTTATATTTTATCATTCATTGTCAGCTCCCAGAGGACAGGAACTGTTAGTTTTGTTCACCAGTGTAACTCTAGCATACAGAGTGGAACCTGACACATAGTAGATATCAAGTAAATATTCATTGGATAAATAAATATTCCTTGCAGTTTTGTAGGACAGGAATTTGGACAGAAGACAGTGAGGAAGATTCATTTATGCTCCGTGATGTCTGAGACCTCAGCTGGGGCAGGCTGGGCATCTCTCTCTATCGTGTGGTCTCAGGACCTCCCTACGTGTGTCTCCAGCACGGCGGCCTTAGGACAGTTGGAATTTTTACATGGCGGCTGAGGGCTCCAAGAGCAACTGTTTCAAGACACAAGAAATGGAAGCTGCTTGTCTCTTAAGGGCTGGGCCTGGAAGCTGGCACAGCATCACGCTTGAAGTATTCTGTTGGTCAAAGCAGTTATAGAACCTGCCCAAATTTAAAGGGAGGCGACATAGACCCCACCTCTAATGGGAGGAGTGTCAATTTATGGCCATCTTTAATCTGCCACCTTGAATATTAGAAAAACATCTGTGTTAGAAGGCATCTCGGAGGTAATGTCTTCTCACCTGCCATGCTCTGGACATTTCTTTTATAAACAGCAGCCCCAACAAAGGCAGTTCAATTTTTGCTGAGACATTTTCAATGACATGAAGGTAAGCCTTTGCTGGGATGTTAGACCAGCCTCTGATGTTAACTTTGAGATAAAGTGAGTCATAAAAGTGGAGAGTTGATTTGATCACTGGGAGTCCTCATTTTTAAGCTAATCTTTTTGAAATTTGTAATACAAAACTCCAAGTAAAGCAACGGTTATAGTGCTACCCAGGGAAAGTGGGAATCTCTGGGATGCTGAAATCTGAACCATGCAAGATGTTAATGTGTCGGGCGTAAGTCCTCTAAGTTGCATTTAAAGTGGAGAAAACCGGTTGAGAGGCAACGGCCATAATTAAAGAGGGGTGCTACAGTCCTGACGTTAGAACAAGGCAGCCAGTCAGCTCGATGGATGCTGTTGAGGCTAAATGGGAAGGACTTTTGTGTCTCATCTGGTGTGGCTGATGAGGGGTGGGGAGAACTGGTGCCTCCAGGGTTTGAGTCTTGGTGGCTGGAGTTGGACTCCTTTCACTGAGGCATTAAAGGAGGAGGATGAGAATTTGTCACTGAACTGAGATGATTATGAAATCTAGGCTATATGCTTGAACCTGACACATAAATGCATAGTTCATCAGACAGAAGATGAGACTGCCAGGCCTCCACTTGGGGACCAGACTACTTCGGACATGAAATCTGTTGGGCATGCTCACAGACTAGACTAGGTAGCTGTTGCCATGTTGTTCTGCCAGGAATTTAGATAGTCTTTCACAGGTAGTGTAAATCTATTGAAGAAGATTTTAGTGAGGGAATGACATAATAAATTAGGAATTTTAGGAAGATCACTTTATTGGCATTGTAAGGAGTCAATTAGGAAAAGGTAAGTCCAGCTATAAGTCTATTTCATTAGTCCAGGGGTGTGAACTAAGCCCGGGTCATTAGTAATGGAAATGAGGTGACAGATTTGAGAGTTCTCTAGGAGAAGGATTCCAAAGGGTTTGGTGATAGAGGGAGAGACAGTGGCAGGAAGAAGGAGAGAGAAGTCTAGGATGAATTGGGCTTGAAGAATACTAAATAGGTGGTGATGTGTTAACTAAGATAAATGGTAAGAGGAAGAGGTTTGGAAGGAAAAATGATGAGTTTTATTCCTTATCCTAATCAGAGTATAATTTGCATATAGTGAAATGCATGGATCTTAAGTGTACAATTCAATCAATTTTGGCAAATGCATATACCCTTGTAACTCACAGTCCTATCAAAATATAGAGCATGTCCATCAGCCCCAGAGAGTTCCCCTGTACCCCTTCCCAGTCAGTTCCTCCTCCAAAAGCAACCATTACTCTGATTTCTATCCCTATAGATTACTATTGTCTGCTAGAATTTCTGAATGGAAGTATGTACTAATGGCAGCATGTACTAGTCTGTGTCGGGCTTTCCTCATTCAGCGTAATACTGCTGAGATTAATCTATATTGTTGTGTGTATTTATAATTCAATCCATTTCATTGCAAAGTAGTTTTCTGTTATATGACCATACCACAGTTTATCTCTTCTATTGATGGACGCCTGAGCTGTTTTCAATTTTGGTACTATTGTGAATGAAACTCCTACAAGCATTCTTGTACAAGGCTTTGTGGACGTAAATTTTTGTTGCTCTTGGATGTATACCTAGGAGTGGAATTGCTGGGTTTCAGTTAAGAAACTGCCTAACAGTTTTTTAAAGTGATTGTACCATTTTACACACCAAAATATGAGAGTTCCAGTTGTTTCTCATCTTCACCAACACTTGGTGTTGTCAGTCTTTTTCATTTTAACCATCCTAATGGGTGTGTGGAAGTATCTCATGGGGTTAATTTGCATTTTACTGATGACTTATGATGTTGAGAACTTTTTCATGTGTTCACTGGCCATTTCTTCTTTGTTCACTGTCTACTCAAGTTTTTTGTCCTTTTAAAAAAGTTGGATTGTCTGTTTATTATTGAGTTGTAGGAGTTCTTTATATATTCTTGACACAAGTCTTTTGTCAGATACGTGTGTTGAGAATATTTTCCCCAATCTGTAGCTTGCCTATTCATTTTCTTAATGAGTAAGTGTTGAATCCTGGATCCTAGGAAAGAGCTTGCAAATGGATCAACTCTCCCTTATTCAACTTATGTTCCAGTCCTCTTGATCAAGCACCCTAGACTCCAGTCTCACACACGCTCTCCTGACTTATGCTGGCCCATACTGGGTAGGTTTTGTAGCTCCTTGGGGCACAGTCCCTTTGCTCCCTTATGAGCCTCAATGTGTCAGCAGCTGGCTTATGTTATGACTTAATCCTAATTTTGAGATTAAATCACAGTTGTAGGGATTAAAGTCCTGGTGGCCAGGAAGGGCAGATCCTGAATATCCACACCCCACTGAGATGGAGGTGGGTGAGTGAACATTGTCTTGTGGGGAAGCAGCCTCTGCATCATCTCCAAGCAAGTGGGAGACAAGAGGTTAGTGCACAATGGAAAGGAGTGGGCTGCCTCTGGAGGCTCAGAGGGTTCAGGGGAATCTGAGTATTCAGGATCTTCAGGGACATCAATCTAGATAACTCCATCCATATTTTCCCAACCGGGCCCTGACCTTGGTACAGCAGACTTACCTTTGTTGGGAATTTATCCATCTTTGGAGTTTGGCTGTTCTGACCATTAAGTCTTGGGCCTGGTCCCCAGTTTCTCTGCCTTCCCACAGAGGAGATGAGAGCCTGTTTGTATACTGCCAAGATGGCTATGGTGGTTTTAAGATATGTCCACAAATTCTTTGATATTATTCCCTTCAAAAGGTGGAGCCTAATTTCCCTCTCCTTGAGTGTGGGCAAAACTTGACTACTCACTCCTAACAAATAGAAGAAAGTGAAAGTGATGTTGTACATTTCAGAAACTGGGTCAGAAAAGGCACTGAGGTGTCTTCCTTGCTCTCTCTTGGATTTCTTGCTCAGGAGTAAGTCAGCTGACATGTCATGAGGAAACTCAGGCAACAGATGGAGAAATCCTTGAGGTAAAGAACCGAGGCCTCGTGCCAACAGCCACATGAGTGATTTTAGAAGCAGATCCTCCAGCCTCAATCAAGTCTTCAGATGACTGTAGCCTCAGCTGATATCTTTTATTGTTGTTGTTGTGTGTGTTGATTGTGGAGTGTTGGTTAGAAGTAAGCTCGTTTTACTAATAGAGGCAATTCTCACTTTAAAGAGCATTTTTTTGATGCACAGATAAAAGGAGGGCATGTTGGGAGAATAAAAAAATAGTAGATTAAAGATGGACTTTGAAATACTGGACACCAGAGATGTTCTAGAATGATAAACTCAAAGATGATGGTACATTGTACAATAAAACAGGGGTCAGCAAACCATGGCCTTTGTGTTGACAACCTGTTTTTTTTTTTTAACTCCAGATGTTACAATATTATTACGGTGGTAGAGTTTTTATTTTATAAGTTTTTTGAGATATATGTCACATACCATACGATTCACCCACTTACAGTACACAGTGCAGTAGTTTTTAGTATATTTACAGTTTTACAACCATCACTACAGTCTAATTTTAGAACATTTTCAACACCGCAAAATGAAACCCCGAGCACATTAACATCTCTCCCCATTCCTGCTCCATCACTTGACCTGGCCCCAAGCAACCACTGTTTCGTCTCTAAGGATTTACTATTCTAGACCTCTGCTCATTGAGTTCTGCAGATCTTCCAAATGTTGACACGTTTCATTATACGAAAACAAAACAAAACAAAATACCATACAGTGCTTAACACTACCCCCGACCTATCAGAAAAGTCTTACATAGTGGAAAGCTGTCAAGCTCTTTGTATCAAGTGTAAGTTTTCCATAATTTTGGCTGAGGGCTTGAATTTTGTCATTGTCAACAAATACCGTCAGTTGTTTTCCTTGAAGTGATAGGCTATTGGAGGTAATTTTTGAGAAAATGTGTGCCAAATACCCAAAACTAAATAACCTCAGTTTGTCAGTCATTCTTTTAAATAAAAATGACGTTCTATCAAGAGTGGCTAGGTCAGCTCAGATTGTCACACTTCTCCTCAAGACAGCCATTGTCCTTCAGTGCGTAACAGAAGTGCTTCCTGCCTACTTCCCATTTCATCACATACTACGTATTATATTAAAATATTAAAAAGAGGTATATTCAAGGTCAAGATTTAATAAAGTTAATAACATATGGGCCGGCCCCGTGGCATAGCGGTTAAGTGCGCGTGCTCCGCTGCTGATGGCCCGGGTTCGGATCCCGGGCGCGCACTGAGGCACCGCTTCTCCGGCCATGCTGAGGCCGTGTCCCACATACAGCAACTAGAAGGATGTGCAACTATGACATACAACTATCTACTGGGGCTTTGGGGGAAAATTAAATAAATAAATAAAATTAAAAAAAATAATAGTTACTGCTCCATCAAGAACGTTCTTTAGGGGCTGGCCCCGGGCGCAAGAGGTTAAGTGCGTGTGCTCCGTTGCAGCGGCCCGGGGTTCGCCAGTTTGGATCCTGGCATGCACCGATGCACTGCTTGTCGAGCCATGCTGTGGCAGCATCCCATATAAAGTAGAGGAAGATGGGCACGGATGTTAGCCCAGGGCTGATCTTCCTGACAAAAAAAAAAGAATGTTCTTTAGTAAAACTGTTTTTTTTTTTTTTTTCCAGCGTGAGGTCATGCCTGTGAAGATTACGATGATTCTAATATAGTTTGGTGCCACCACCTTGATTTGTGCTGAGGCGTCATCTCTCTTCAGTCATATCTGCTCCCCTCCACCTGGGGGCAGATGACCTCTGTCCCAGCTTCCAGTGGGACAGCTAAGTTTTGCCTGTTTCTGAACTTCATATAAATGGAATCATAGAGCATATACTTTTTCATGCCCGGCTTCTTTCACACAGCATTATGTTTGTGAGACTCATACGTGTGTATGGCTATAGTTTGTTCTCGTTGTTATTTATATTTTCCTTGTAGAAATACTTGTCCCTTCTGTTGTAGATAGATATTTGGGTTATGCCCATGTTTTTGTTTTTGACTCGTGTGAGTAGTGCTGCTCTGAGTACTGTACCTGTCTTTGATGAACATATGTGCATGTTTCTCTTGGTATTTACCTAGGAGTAGAATTGCTAGGTTGTAAAGTGTGTGTATTTCAGCTTAGCAACTGCTGCTGGTTGGTTTTCTATGATGTTATGTTTTTGAAATCATGAAATTAGATTGGACAAACAACTGTATTTATATATAACAAAATAAAAGATGGGAAAATGTGTACTAGATTGGAGAGGCAGTTTGGGGCCACACTTTTCGGAGCCTGAATGCCATGTGAAGGCAGAGTGGACAGGGTGGTACAGTGAAGATGGGGCTAAGTTGAATCCACTCCTTACATTCTGTGTTACCTTGGCCAAGTTACTTAACCTTCTTCAACATTAGTTTCCTCATCAGTAAAATGGGGATAGTACCCACCTAAAAGTGTTGTTTAGAAGATGAAATAAATAATGTATGAAAACTGCTTACAAGAGGGTCTGGTACCTAAGACATCCCCCAAAGTATTAGTTTGTTTCCTCTCAAAGGATTTTATTTGGAAATATTAGGAGATATTGATAATATTTGAGCAGGAAGATACATCATTAACTGTTATATCCTTTAAAGTGTTTAATAAACTAAAGGTAAGTCTGAGACTGAAGTGTTGGAGTTGCAATCCCCTAGTTTTCTGCTGGCGGGTATATTTTATGCCTGGCACAGAATGGGAGTGAGTGCATTTTGAGCTTCATTCTCAAGATATTGTTCTACGGAATGCACAGACCTGCCCATAGATCTACAGGGCTTTGAAGAGTAGAAATAACTTATTGTCATCACATAGCAAAAGCATTTCAGCATTCTTCTTTCTGTAGCATCTGCCCCAGAGGATGAAGCCCTAAAAGGTAAAGAGGAGAGACCAAGATGCAAATAATTGGTCTTTGTCTCAGCTGTAAAGTGATGACCATTGTTGTTATAGCCAAAGAAAGGCAAGGCCAAAGGAGCTGAAGTCCCAATGTCTTAGGACCTAATAACATGAGCAGTGACGTCAGATATAAGGAGAAGGTAAGGAACAGCATCAGATGAACCTGACTGGAACAAAAGGAGGTGGCCTGGAGATGCTGGTGTTTTGTCTGGATGTAGGGGAGGAGGGAGCAGAATGGAGGGCACCTCCTGCTTTCCCAGTGGACACAGGCTGAGTAAAGACTTGTCTTCTTCAGTCTCATCATAAAAGTGTCAGCCTGTGATTTAGTTATCTGAGGTCTCTTCCAATTAAACAAGATATGTGCAGCCATGACCATCCTGGAGATGCTCATCCAGAAACTGTTGTTGGAGGATAACTGTTCAGAAAGCTTATGTAAAAAAAAATGAGAGCTCCCTATAGGGAGGCTGAGTGGATTAGTGACAGCTTCCTCTCATCCTTCAGTCTCACACCATGCCAGAATAATCTTCCTAAAGTACCACATTGATCATGGGAAGCTCTACATCGAATGCTTAAGTGGCTCTCATTGCCTATAAAATCAGTCAGACTTCTCACCCTGGCATTCACGGTCCTCGCTGAGCTGACCTCATTCTGTTGTGAGCCTTCTTTCTGATGACTCAGTAAACCATACTTTCTTCTTTATCAAAACTAGTTTACTTGAGCTATTATGACTTTTTAATTCTTTGTGCTTTTATAAATCCTACTCATTCTTCAGGAGCCAATTAAAATTTATTTTCTGTCTTCCCTGAAGTTTTTTCTTTCCAGTCCAGCTTCCAGTATTTTCCTTCCTGTGAATTTCTGTAGCAAATAATTTGTTCATATTTAATTTGGCAACTAATCTTGTGCCATCTTGTGATGATATTTTATCGTGAACTGTTGTTTACACCTTTTTCTCTTTGCTTACATTTTCATTGTTTTATTTTTTTCTCCAACCAATTCATGAGCTCCTTAAGCCAGAGTCCCTGTTATCAAGTTACTTTTTAAAAGAATGAGGTTACTTTTTATGTCTCACTATATCAAGCTAATGATTTACAAGTAATAGGCCCTTAATGAGAGTTTCTGTGTGTGTGTGATTATATGTGTCTTTTGACACCGTAAAAATGAAGATAAATAAAACTATATGCCAGAAAACATCAAGGATATCTTACAAAACCAAAGATTTTCATAAGAAAAACAGAACTGAATTTTCCTGGAGCCAGACATGATGAGATGTCGCACAGAACTGAGGATGCCACGTCTACTGTGCAGAGACTGGATTGTTGGAGGCAAGTGTGGAAGCAGAGAGATGAATGAAGAGGCTGTTTCACTCATCCAGGGGAGAGAGAATTGTAGCATATGCCACTGTGTTAGCAGCGGAACTGCAGAGAAGTTGATAGACTTGATGTGTAATTTTTGACAATACAATTGATAAAACTTGTTGATAGATTAAATGTTTGGGGAGAGGTAAAATCAAGGAGATGAGAGAAAAATCAGGGATGACTTTTGGAGGTGGTCAACGGTGTAGAAAGAAAAGTAGGAAAGTGTCGGGTCATGAAAGTTGAATATAGCCAGGAAATCAGCTAAGATGAAGAGAAGAGCATCTATTGGATTTAGCAACGTGGAGCCCATTGGCGATCTTAGCAGAACATTTTGGGTGTGTTGTAGGAACAGAATACACATCACTGTGTGTTGAATAGTGAATGAAGACTGGGAGGGGAAGAAGTGGAGACATGGTGATGAGAGTCTTTGGAGAAGCTTGTCAGTGAAGGAGAGCAGAGAGCCATCACTGAAGGAGGCCAGAAGGTCAAGGAAGCAGGAGATAAGACGGGCTTACTAAGCAAGTCGATATTCTGTGTCAAGGACCTCTTGTGGGCAGTGTCAGCAGAAACATGTGGACTGATGATGAGTAACGATGGTTTCTCCACCTTTGTCCTCCATGCAGATACATACCATGGCTCCACAGAAGCCCCCAGTTGAGGGCACGGTCCCAGGGCCAGGGTGGACTCAGCCTCTGAATTGAAGGAGATTATTTCTGACACCTAGAGAATGGGGGATCCTAATAGACTTTAAGGTCCCAAAGAAAAAAGGCAATGGCATGGTTTGCCATCTGAGCGTGTGCACTAAAATTTGAAACCATTACACTTCTGTGGTGTTCCCAGTGGTATTCTTCTGTTATTTCTGCTGCCTGGACTCCTCCCCAACTTACATCGCCCCTTCTCCACTTTCTGTCATTCAAGAGTCAGCTCAGTGGCCCCAACTTCTGGGGTGAGAGTACCCGTCCATGCTCCGATGGCACCTGGGTGCCCACTTCCATCCGACTTACTGTGTTGGGTTGGGATGGCACCCACCTGTCTCCCGGTGTGCATTCTCTTTCTCTCTATGCCCCATCATGAGCCTGAAACCTGGAAGCAGAGCAGCTGAAACACAGTTGACATCTGGCAGTTAAGAAGGAGCCCAAACTCCCGAGTCATATTTGAGCGTCACCATTTCTTGACTGTGTGGCCTCAAGCACATTATTTAACTTCTCTGTGTTTTGTTCTTTATCTGTAAAATGGGGGATACGAAAAGCACTTACCTCATATCACTGTTGTGAGGATTAAATGAAATAATACCTATAAAGCAGTAACAGTACCAGGCATATAGTAAGCGCTCAATAAATGTTGCTATCATTATTAAGACATGGTAGATATTGATACATTTTTTATTGAAAGAATAAGTGAGTAAAGGGAAGAATAAAATCTGATGTAAAAGGAACCAGAACATGTGTCAGCCTGTTTTTCAATGCCTCTTCTGCCAGGCCGACTTGAGTACATCTCTGGTGAATTGCATAAGTTCTCTGAGCCAATTTTCAGGCCATGTACAAGGAGGAGTGAGGACAGACAAGCAGTGGTTTCCTGGGGGTGCCTGGAACCCAACAGAGCCGTCTGGCCAGTCTGATCAATGAGGATCAAAGGAAGGCTGCCTCTCCATGAGAAGGACAGTATTACTCATGACCTCTCCCTGCTCTCTCACTCCTGGTACCTCCCAAATTAAGTATCTATGTACAAGACCTTGTCTCCAGCTCTGCCTTTATTGATAAAGCTGAGACACACATTGATAAATGAGAAGTATGTAAATATGATTGTGTTAATCAGTGTTCTCCAGAGAAACAGAACCACTAGGAGACATAGGAGTGCCATGACCTTCCGTCTGCAAGCTGGAGACTCAGGAAGGCTGGAGGTGTAGTTCCAGTCTGAGTCCACAGGCCTGAGAATCAGGAACAACAATGGTATAAGTTCCAGTTCAAGGGCGGGAGAAGACTGATGTCCCAGCTCAAACCTTCAGGCAGAGAGAGAGAGAGAGAAAGAGAGAGAGACAGATAATTCAACGTTCCTCGGCATTTTTGTTCTATTCAGGCCCTCAGTAGGTTGGATGAGGCCGACACACAACAGGGAGGGCAATCTGCTTTACTCAGCCTACCAATTCAACTGCTAATCTCTTCCAGAAACACTTTTACAGACACCCTCAGAAATAACGTTTAGCCAGAGATCTGGGCACCTCATGGCCTGGTCAAGTTGACCTATTTAACAGACTAATGATCACAATTATTAATAGAGTTATGGGATATTTACATATTTATGAAATGTGTATACCACTTTCAACTGTTCTTTGATAAGCAGGACTGTCTTCTGATACGAGTTTATGGCCTTTCTGATTTCTTGGTTTTAAATAGCTGTTCTTTTACAAACTGGCAATGATGATAGATAGTAGTCTCTTAAAAAATCTTGCCTTGTCAGAATTAAAAAATCCATAACCCTACTTGAGTCTCTTGTATTTCTAAAACATTTAACTTTGAAGGGATATCCAAAAGACAGAACTCTTGGTTTGAGATTTGGGGGCAAAAGGGTATGGTGATGAACCCTGCGATGGGAAGCAGAGCCACGAGGTGGTGATGTTGGCCCGTCAATTTTGTGGCTCTTGTTCGTGGAGAAACAGACTAAAACAGCTTCAAAGCTGGTTTTGGCCAATGAAGAGGTAGATTTAGAGTGACAACTGGGCTTTTCCATTTTATTTTCAAGACCTTGTTGGTTTTATATCTTGGCTGCTTCCTGGCAAATACTTGCACTTTTGTCCCAAGGTTTGCATGGCAAAGATGGTCCTACAGCAAAATATCAGCTCCCCTAATGTGTGAAAAATGTCTGCTCATGTTAGCCAAGCTCAGTTGTCCCCCACCTATGCTGACATTTTCCTGTGGTTGTTCTGATTTCTTAG
Organism: Diceros bicornis minor; assembly: GCF_020826845.1. NCBI lineage: Eukaryota > Metazoa > Chordata > Mammalia > Perissodactyla > Rhinocerotidae > Diceros > Diceros bicornis. Next base: position 95,016,593 of record NC_080740.1, read on the forward strand.
TTACTTTGGGGTAGCTGAAATTCTCTAGTAGGAAAGAATGAACTTAATTAGTCTTATGTATTTTAATTTTTCATTATACAAATAATATATGAAACAGTACCTTTGTAAAACACTAATTAATTAAAAGTTATATGTGGATCAAGCTAAAGGCTCCTTTAACCACAGCCCCACATATATCTGTTGCTGTAGAAAAAATATTCTTTTCTTTTTGTTTTGTGTGTTTAAAGAAAATGGTATAATATGCACCTCATTCTGCAGCCTCCTCTTTTCACCCAAAACTATATGGGAGATACTTCTGTAACAATTTGCTTGGATCCACTCCATTCTTTGTCACTCTGACACGTTACTATGAATAAACTACGTCTTGTTGAACCATTCTTCTTTTGGTGCACATTTGGGTTGTCCTCATTTTTTGCTATTACAATATTACGAATAATATTCTTATACATGTTTCTTTTTGCATCTGTGTGAAGGTATCTTCTGGGCAGATACTAATAAACAGAACTGCTGAGTCATAGAAAATGCTCATTTGAAAAACTCAACAGGTATTTTCAATTTGTTCTCCAAAAGTTGTGCTTCAGTACTGTATGAGTGGATTCATTTTTCCATGTAACCAACACCTGAAACAAACTTTGTAAATTTTTGTCAATCTGATATCTAAGTCATGTCTCTTTGTTGATTTATTTTGTATTTCTGTCATCTCTGGGAAGGTTGAACCCTTCTTGGTTACTGGCATTTCATATTTCCTCCACTGAGAATTGTTTGGCTGTTCGTATCCTTTGCCACACTTCCACTGGATGGTTTGTCTCTCATTAGTTTACAGGAGTTCTTCATATAGTCTGCAGAGAAACCCTTGATTACATGTTGGAGTGTTTTCTTCTGTTTTTTTACTTAATTTACAGTGCCTTTGGTCTTACAAAGTTGTATTTTGCTGTAGTTAGTTTTATGAATCTTATCGACTAGAGTTCTGCTTTCTGAGTCTCGTTTAGCAAGACTGTCTATTATCCAAGATACAGAGTGGCAGGATGGATTAAAAAGCAAGACCCAACAATATGCTGCCTTCAGGAAACACATCTTAGCACTAAAGACAAGCACAGGCTCAGAGTGAAAGGATGGAAGACAATACTCCAAGCTAATGGCAAACAAAAGAAAGCAGGTGTTGCCATACTCATATCAGACAAAGTAGACTTCAAGATAAAACAGGTTAAGAAAGACAAAGAAGGGAAATATATAATGATAAAAGGGACACTCCATCAAGAAGACATATCACTTATAAATATATATGCACCCAACATAGGAGCACCAATGTACATAAAACAACTATTAACAAACCTAAAAGGAGAAATCAACAACAACACAATAATAGTAGGGGATCTTAACACCCCACTTACAGCAATGGATAGATCATCCAGACAAAAAGTTAATAAAGAAATATTAGACTTAAATGAAAAACTGGACGAGATGGACCTAGTAGACATATACAGAGCACTCCACCCAAAAACAGCTGACTACACATTCTTCTCAAGCGCGCATGGAACATTCTCTAGGATAGACCATATGTTGGGAAACAAAGCAAGCCTCAATAAATTTAAGAGGATTGAAATCATAACAAGCATCTTTTCAGACCATAAGGCTATGAAACTGGAAATGAACCAGGAAAAAAAAACTGGGAAAGTGACAAAAATGTGGAGATTAAACAACATGCTACTGAACAACCAATGGATCATTGATGAAATTAAAGGAGAAATCAAAAACTATCTGGAAAGAAACGAAAATGATAACATGCCATATCAAACCATATGGGATGCAGCAAAAGCGGTCCTGAGAGGGAAACTCATAGCGATACAAGCCCACCTTAACAAACAAGAAAAAGCCCTAATAGGCAACCTTAAATTACACCTAACAGAACTAGAAAAAGAAGAAAAAACAAAGCCCAAAGCCAGCAGAAGGAGAGAAATAATAAAAATCAGAGCAGAAATAAATGATATTGAGACCAAAAAAACAGTAGAAAGGATTAATGAAACAAAGAGTTGGTTCTTCGAGAAGATAAACAAAATAGACAAACCCTTAGCCAGGCTAACTAAGAAAAAAAGAGAAAAGGCTCAAGTAAATAAAATTAGAAATGAAAGAGGAGAAATTACAACGGATACCATGGAAATACAGAGGATTATAAGAGAATACTATGAGAAATTATATGCCAACAAATCGGACAATCTAGAAGAAATGGATAAATTCTTAGACTTATACAACCTCCCAAAATTGAACCAAGAAGAAATGGAGAATCTGAATAGACCAATCACAAGTAAAGAGATTGAAATAGTAATCAAAAACCTCCCAAAAAATAAAAGTCCAGGACCAGATGGCTTCTCCAGTGAATTTTACCAAACATTCAAAGAAGATTTAATACCCATCCTCCTCAAACTATTCCAAAAAATAGAGGAAGATGGAACACTTCCTGAATCATTCTATGAGGCCAACATCACCCTGATACCGAAACCAGACAAAGACAATACAAAGAAAGAAAATTACAGGCCAATATCGCTGATGAACATTGATGCAAAAATCCTCAACAAAATATTGGCAAACCGAATACAACAATATATTAAAAAGATCATACACCATGATCAAGTGGGATTTATACCAGAGACGCAGGGATGGTTCAACATCCGCAAATCAATCAACGTGATACATCACATCAACAAAACAAAGAATAAAAACCACATGATCATCTCAATAGACGCAGAGAAGGCATTTGACAAGATACAACATCCATTTATGATAAAAACTCTCAATAAATTGGGAATAGAAGGAAAGTACCTCAACATAATAAAGGCCATATATGACAAACCCACAGCTAACATCATACTCAACGGGGAAAGACTGAAAGCCATTCCTCTGAGAACAGGAACGAGGCAGGGCTGCCCACTCTCACCACTCCTGTTCAACATAGTACTGGAGGTTTTGGCCAGAGCAATTAGGCAAGAAAAAGGAATAAAAGGAATCCAAATAGGTAACGAAGAAGTGAAACTCTCACTATTTGCAGATGACATGATTGTATATATAGAAAACCCTAAAGAATCTGTTGGAAAACTGTTAGAAACAATCAACAACTACAGCAAAGTTGCAGGGTACAAAATCAATCTACAAAAATCAGTTGCATTTCTATATGCTAATAATGAACTAACAGAAAGAGAGCTCAAAAAGATAATACCATTTACAATTGCATCAAAAAGAATAAAATACCTAGGAATAAATCTTACCAAGGAGGTGAAGGACCTATACAATGAGAACTACAAGACATTATTGAGGGAAATCAACGATGACATAAAGAAATGGAAAGATATCCCATGCACGTGGATTGGAAGAATAAACATAGTTAAAATGTCTATATTACCTAAAGCAATCTACAGATTCAATGCAATCCCAATCAGAATCCCAATGACATTCTTCACAGAAATAGAAAAAAGAATACTAAAATTTATATGGGGCAACAAAAGACCCCGAATAGCTAAAGAAATCCTAAAGAAAAAGAACAAAGCAGGAGGCATCACAATTCCTGACTTCAAAACATACTACAAAGCAATAGTAATCAAAACAGCATGGTACTGGTACAAAAACAGACACACAGATCAATGGAACAGAATTGAAAGCCCAGAAATAAAACCACACATATACGGACAGCTAATTTTCGACAAAGGTGCTAAGGACATGCAATGGAGAAAGGAAAGTCTCTTCAATAAATGGTGTTGGGAAAACTGGACATCCACATGCAAAAGAATGAAAGTGGACCATGTGCTATCGCCATACACAAAAATTAACTCAAAATGGATCAAAGACCTGAAGGTGAGACCTGAAACTATAAAACTCACAGAAGAAAATATAGGCAACACACTATTTGACATTGGGTTTAAAGGAATCTTTTCGGATGACATGCCTACCCAGACTAGGGAAACTAAAGAAAAAATAAACAAGTGGGACTTTATCAGACTAAAGAGCTTTTATAAGACAAATGAAATCAGAATCAAGATGAACAAACAACCAACCAGCTGGGAGAGAATATTTGCAAAACATACATCTGACAAGGGGTTGATCTCCATAATATATAAAGAACTCACACAATTGAACAACAAAAAAACAAACAACCCGATCAAAAAATGGGCAGAGGAAATGAACAGACACTTCTCCAAGGAAGATATACAGATGGCCAATAGGCACATGAAAAGATGCTCAACATCACTAATCATCAGGGAAATGCAAATCAAAACAACACTAAGATACCACCTCACGCCCGTTAGAATGGCTATAATCACCAAGACAAAAAACAACAAATGTTGGAGAGGATGTGGAGAAACAGGAACCCTCATACACAGCTGGTGGGAATGCAAATTGGTGCAGCCTCTATGGAAAACGGTATGGAGATTCCTCAAAGAATTAAAAATAGAGATGCCCTATGATCCAGCCATCCCACTACTGGGAATCTATCCAACGCACCTGAAATCAACAATCCAAAGAGGCTTATGCACCCCTATGTTCATTGCAGCATTATTCACCATAGCCAAGAAGTGGAAGCAACCTAAGTGTCCCTCGACTGACGATTGGATTAAGAAAATGTGGTATATATATACAATGGAATACTACTCAGCCATAAAAAAAGACAAAATCGTCCCATTTGCAACAACATGGATGGGCCTGGAGCGTATTATGTTAAGTGAAATAAGCCAGAAAGAGAAAGACAAACACTGTATGATCTCACTCATATGTGGAATATAAACAAACACATGGACAGAGAAAACTGGACTGTGGTTACCCGGGAAGTGGGGGTGGGGGGTGGGGGGTGGGCACAAGGGGTGAAGGGAGTCATATATGGGGTGAAGGACAAACAAAAATGTACAACCCAAAATCTCACAATGTTAGAAACCATTAAAATATCAATAAAAATGTAAAAAAAAAAAAAAAAAAAAAAAAAAAAAAAAGATGTTCTATAATCTTTTTAAAACAATCTAATACTTTTAATATTCATTACACTTTTATTGTTTATTATATTCAGATTTAGAGTTGATTTTTAAGGAGTAGTATGAGACCAAATAGAATATTTATTAATATTTTGTCAAATGAATATCTGATTGTCCCAAAATAATTTATTGGCTATTACCAGACTTTTTTAACATACATAGTGAATAGTTATGTCAAGTGCTGGTAGATCAAGTAAATCACAGACTGACAAATGACTGTAGGATTTAGCAATGTGGTGGTCACTTGTGACCTTGGCAAAAAGAGTTGTAGTGGAGTGGTGGGGGTTCATTGGAATGGGTTCAAGGGAGAATGAAACAAATCAGAGATGGTGAGTACACACAGCCATTCCTGAGGTCAATCAGTTGTTCTTTTAAACCAATCAGAAGATGTTTTTGACATCTTTAACAAATGGCTCAAAACAATGAAACTCTTCATGTAGATTTTAAAGCAGATTAGAAAGCTTTCCATGTTTAAGTTCTGAAGTATGAGTTTCATACACTCATTGTTTTTGGCAACAGAACAGAGTCAATCTTCCTTATTCAGTAATTTGATATTCGTGAATTCACCTAGTCACTAAAATTTACAGGTGAATCCAAACCCAATACACACTGTGTTTTCCCTGGTAATTCCTGGATGGGTGCAGAGTGGCAGAAAGTTGGAGTTTCCTGAGGCGCACATTCCCGGCTGAAGTAGAATAAGGTGACACTCTTGTTTCAGCTCTCAGGTCAACAAGTGTCCTTTTCCTGGTCTATTAAATGGTACGGGGGCTGGCCCCGTGGCTTAGCGGTTAAGTGCGCGCTTTCCGCTGCTGGCGGCCCGGGTTCGGATCCCGCCGCGCACCAATGCACCACTTCTCTGGCCATGCTGAGGCCACGTCCCACATACAGCAACTAGAAGGATGTGCAGCTATGACATACAACTATCTACTGGGGCTTTGGGGGAAAAATAAATAAATAAAATTATAAATGGTACGTTTTTCACCTTTTTTGCTTCTTGCTGCTGTTTTTCCTCTTTGTAATGATCCGCATAGTGCTGAAGTGTTGTGTAGTGTTCCTAAGCACAAGAAGCCTGTGATGGGCCATATGTAGAAAACACTTGTGTTAGATGAGATTCCTTCAGGCATGGGTTATGGATAGTGATATTGGCTGGGAGTTCAAATAATGTGTCTACTGTCTATACTAAATAAGATCTTTTCAAAAGAGACAAACATAAAACAAGGCTATGTGTTGATAGGTTCCCAAATATGTCACGACCAAAGGCTGCAGAAATTTAACCTTGTCCTTCCCCTAGGAGCACTGGTTCAGTCTGGCTCATGCAGTGTTTGCTAAAAATTGATGGAATGTAACTCTTCCAAATAGGGAGGATCAATGGTAACATGATGGAGATATTTTCAAACCTCTCTTTTAAAAATGATGTCTAAAAAGCAGGTACTTTCTCAACTAATGGTTGACTTGTCATCTTTACTTTGAAAGGACAAAGTTTTTAACAGCATCTGCTCAGAAACATATCTTTGATAGACACATAAAAAAATCTCAGCAAATTGGGGACAACTGTATTTTTTCAAAAGAAAATGTGTATAGAATACATATATTAACTTCAAGACAGTAGTTACCTTTGGGGAGGAAAGAGAGAGGAAGAAGAATGGTGTCTTCCACTGTGTATGTAATATTTCTTAAAAAACGACATCAATAAGGTGTGCTCTGTTAAATCTGAGCAAAGAATAAATGGTTTCTATTATCCTATTCTCCTTCTAAGTATATTTAAAATAAATATGTAACTAGAACAGAGATGAAATAACACTAATGTAATATATGTTATTTGCTGGAGTGCTCCCACCATCTGATGGACAGCTCGTGATTGGTTGGTGATGTCACTGACCCCATCCAAAGGTCACAACATGCTGTTTACCAGCTGTGGAGCTAGAGAAGGCTCGGTCACCTGCAGCAGAGCCAGAGTTACCTCGACCTACAAAGTTAGAGCCACATAGCACCAGATCCTGCTCCAGCTGTGGACTAGTGAGAGCTCTGGTGCCAGCTCTAGAGCTCAGTTGCGGCCAGCTCCAGAACTAGAGCTCTCTCCAGCTCCCACACTTGACCAGCTCCAGAGCAGCAGACATTTCCGTCACTAGCTCCCGCACCAAATCTGTCAACAATGCAGAGCTAGAGTCGGTCTCAGCACTGGAGCCAATTCTAGAGGCAGGTCTAGCACCATCGCCTGAGACAGACCCAGCTCCAGCCCCAGATCAGGTCCAGCTCCTGGGCCAGTGGCACAGCCAGAGCTGGTGGGATCTCCAGCATCAGCCACAGCAGTGGCTCCAGCACTACGGCAGCTGCAGCACCACCCTCTTCATCAGCAACTAAGGCCCGGCCGGCTCCAGCCCCACCCCAGAGCTGTCCTTCACCTTGCCTGTGAGGGCAGGATGTCTTTTCCCTTTTCTATGTTTTATGATTTCTTATGTTTTGTGTGTTCCAATTTAGATTCAATAAAGTTTAGTGTTTTTGTCACTTAAAGTTGTACAATTCAGGGCCGGCCATTAACTACATCCTCTATGCTGTGTACAGTCGCCGTTATCTAGTTCCAGATCATTGCATCACCCCACCAGAACCCCTGTACCCATGAAGCAGCCATGCCCCCGTATCCACTCTCCCACCCCCTGACAAGCACTGATCTGCTTCCTGTCTCTGTGCATTTCCCTGTCCCTGGTATGGCTGTCCTGAGCACAGCCAACCCTCCTTTGGCCCCTCCCCTCCATGCTGAAGACCCCTGAGGATGCCAATGTGTTCAGTGCCATGAAACTGATGCCTAGTATGACTTTGACCTGAAGAAGCCCACTGTTACCAAGGGGGTGAGGTCAGGCATGGAGCCAGCTCAACCCTGCTTCACATGAAGAGGAGGGACTCGATATTGCCAAGGGCACCTTCTCCTCAGTCCCTAGTGCTGTTCAGCCACAGGCCACCCTCCCCAGGGTCTGGCTAGCTGGAGAGACGAGCACGTACAGACTAGAGTGACAAAAACCAAGTGGCCATCTTTTTTGTCCAACCTGCTGGCCCAGGCTACCCAGGAGCAGTTTCACCCTGAACCTCTCCTGCTGCAGGCCTGATGCCTGCCAGTCAGCAGGCTGTCCTGGCCTCCCGTGGACCACTGGCAGTTTAGGTGCCTTCTGCCCTCTAGGGTCCAAAGGACTACCTGACCTTTGTCAAGGAGCGCAGCCCATGGGCATGAAGCCCTGCCTGCCACTGAGGCACTGCCCTCTGTGCACCTCCGTCACAGCTTCCCAGGTGCGGGTCACTTGCATCTGTGACTTCAGGTGTCCCAGAGTCCCCACTCATCCAGGTGGCTTGATCTCTGCAAATGCAGCCCTTCCATCCAGCCTCCAAGCCTCCAGGCCCCAACACAGGCTTCAGGACCAGGGATAGCTCCCACTCCAAGTGCTGGGACACCTCAGGTGGGGCCAGGACCTCAGTGGCAGGGACATTGTCCAATGCTCAGCGAGCACTTGGCTGGTTCCTCCAGCTCCAAGGTGGAGGAGAGCAACATGAGTATTGACCCAGAGTCCCCTGATTTCAAGGAAAAGAAGGTGGCTGCCCTACCCATTCTCCCTGACAGCCCATTCCCAGTCCCTTCTTGCCCGGGACCACTGTTCCCCATCGACCCCTACAAAGGGGCCAAGAAGCCCAGGAGCTGGATGCCGGCCTAGGGTGTCCTGCCGGGTCAAGAGACTCTGCTGATCATGCCATCCCCCACAGTTATGGAAATCAACCGCCCCCTGGTCCCCGATGGTCTCTGGTTTCATCTTGGCCTCCAGCAGCACCTCTTCCTCCTCAGCCTCCACCACACCCATGGCAGCTTTGGTCACACACAAGCGTTGTGTCTCAGGCTCTTCAACCATAGCTCCTCGCTGACCCTCTGCATCCAGCCAGTGGGTGATGCTGCATCATCCCTGTCCACCTGGAATAAACAATAGCGACATGGACAGGAGCGTCTTGTTTAGCCCACTGGTGGGACGTGCCCTTGGTCCCATCATTCAGAGCTCTCTGAGCACAGACCTGTCCTAAATGGCTACTTTGACAAGAAGCCCTCTCTGGGCCCTCCAGGAAGCATCCCCAGCCCGGGCACAAGGTAGGCGACCGCCACAGTGCCCACTGTACATGGGAGGAAATGGAGGCAGCCTTCTCACCTTGTTGGTTCTTGGGGATCTGGGCTTGAGTGGAGGTGGATAAGGTGCCCACCAATCTCCCTCCAAATCTAGGTCCTAACCGCCTGAGGCTCTGATGAGACTGCACGTTCAAGTCCACGCAACCTGTAGTGAAGCCCGACTCCTTGCCTGAGTCATGGCCTTGGGTGATCTGGTCCAGACACCATCCCCAGAGTGCACCCCTCACCACACCCTACCCTCCCTAGAGCCTTCCTCCCCAAGGACCCTGCCAAGCCCCTGCCCCCTTCAGAGCTCCTAGCCTGCAGTGCCCCTCCCCCGAGCCCCCATCCAGGATGGACTCACCTCTGTGCTGGGCTCACAGGCCACCTCCTCAGGCTCCTGTGCTAGCAGAGCCTTTAGAGGCAGATTGACCTGGCGTCAAACCCACACCTGGGTCACCTCACAGCCCTGTGACAGGCAAGTTCATGTGGTGTCTTCTCGGAGACTCAGTTTCCTCCATGAACAATGGGGTCAGTGACTCTGACCTCAGGAGGGTGTGTTGGGATTCAAGCAGGGAGAAGAAGGTGCCCAAAGTGCTTGGACTCAGGAGGTCGCCTGGCTGGAGGAGACCCAACGCAGGACAAGGCCTCGATGGTCAATGCTGGGCTCAATGCTGGTGAAAAGCAAGGATTTCTAGTCCCCTGTTCACGTCTGGACTTGGTCACTTAGAGCAGAGTGACCTTGAATGCTGGGACCACTGGTCATCTGTAAAGTGGGGTTCAATAACTCAGCACCCAGGGGGCTTCCTAATAACAGTAACTCCCTCCAATAGTTGCCCAGCTGGGCTCCCTTCAGCTCCTCCTACACCCGCCAGGGCTGCAGGCAGTGATTGGCTGGACCTCATGTGGCCAGGAGGGGGTGTAGAGGAGGAGGGAAAAGGGCGGCCTGGCCTTCTTCCTGCCCAGGGTCTGTGTCCACCACTGTCTTCGTGTCCACAGGACCAGCCATGCATGGAGCTGGATCCTGGGATGCAGTCTGTGGACCAGGACAGTGAGGTCGGTGTATATTCAGTGACTCTCACATCCCCAGATGTCCAACCTACTCAACTGTGCACCGTGTGGCCCACCTGGCTTGTGTGGCGTGTTCCCGGTACGTAGGGGATGTGAGGGTCACCGAGCAGTTGGCTGGGGAGGGGACAGACGAAAGCAGCCATGTCAGGGGACCGTTGTGTTACACGTGTGTGCTGCGGGCTGTGTCACCCAGAAGTGCTGTCTGCAGGGCCCCTCTGTGTGCCTGACCGTGGACAGGAGGCCTGGTTGCCCCACAGGAGAGAGGCCTATGAGACCGCGAGGGTATCCCTGCCACACTCAAGCAGGCAGAGATCCTGGGCCATGTCCATGTTCATCAGGGCTGATGTTGCTCCATGTCCAACCCTCACAGTATAGTTGGGAAACTGAGGCCAGGAGGAGCAGGGACAGGCCCTGGGCCCACGAGGTGGGCAGAGTCCAGAGGAGAAGAGAGCATTCCAAGCTCTTAGGCCAGCCTCAACACTTCCAAGGGGTTTGCTTTGGGAATGAGAGCTCCTAAGATCCTGGGGGACCCCTGCCAACGTCCCCCATGTAGGGCCCTTTCCTCTACGCATCCCCACGTGGACGCACTCACACACACAAGCATACACACACACTCTGACTGCCCAGCGCTGTATCAGAAGGGAAGTGCACACTGGGGAGGTGACAGGAGGAAGGAAGAAAGAGGTTGGAGGCAGCTCTGCCATAGGGCAGGGGCATCCGGTCCCCTAGCCACATGCCTAGGCCCATAGCATGAAGGGGAGAGATGCAAGACTGGTGGGCAGGGGGTCCCCCAGGTGCACAGGGGGATGTAGGGGTTGGGGCCATCCCTAGAGCAGCCTGCAGAAAACCAGGTCTGGCGTCCTGTGTCCACCACTCTGGGCACCGGGAACTAGGATGTGACCCCCTAGGGGGGAGGGGCTACATGAGAGAAGGCCTGATCTTAGGCCTCTGTAAATTGGGATGCATAGATGGGGTGACTCTAAGGGTCCCACAGGCTTGTAGAAGAGTCTCTTGACCTTCATTCTCCATCCATGACCCACTGTTCTCTGAGTCCTTGTAAAATGCATTCCATTCCTTCGAGGTCTTGCTTTGCAGAGGGCAGCCTGAGAGCTTGGGGACTGGGGACCCAGGCAGTGCAGAACATGGCAGAGCACTGGTCGACTTGTCTGGGGACCAGGGACAAGGTCATCCTTGTTGGAGCCTCGGGTCCTCCTTTGGAAGTGAGGTGGAGTCATTTTCCTGGCTGGGGTGAGGAGGCCTTGAGAGTCAACAGGACACGCCAGGGCCAGTGTAAGGAAAGTGGGGAGCAAGAGAGGCTTCTGAGGTCCCTCACGTCTTTCCTGGAGCCCACGGGTCCTGCTCCTTTGCGCCCTCAGCCCTGGTGGAACCACTACCTTGAGGACCCCAAAAAAAGAAATGTGTGTGTTTTGCTTTCTGCTTTCCTGCCTGGGGCTGCAAGGCTAGGGCTGACCACCAGAGGTGTCCTGTGTCCACTCGTGCTCAATGGAGCAAGTGGAGCAGGGAAGGGACGCCCAGGCCTCGTTCTGGGTGTTCCCCTGTCCAAAGCAACCTTTGATTATTGGCATCCACGTCCACAATGGGAGCTGATCAGAGGCGGGAGGGGACTCTGAGATCCTCTCATGATTCTTTCAGCTACTGTGGCCCCAGCACTCACCCTGAGCAGGGTCCATGTTAGTCCTGAGGGCAGTGCTGAAAGCACCCACATGGTCCCTGTCCTCCAGGAGCTCACAGCCTGGAGGTGGAAGGGACAAAATCATGAACAAATCCATGCAAAAAAGAAGAGCAGGTGCTACAGGGCAATGAAGCAGGGTGCTGGAGGAGGGAGGGCCTGGAGCCCCTAGGTGGGTGTAAAGGGCCCCCCTGGGGACATTTGTGCCCTGAGCAGAAGGACAAGAGGAACCAGCCCTGCATCTGTCTGCCAACAGCGTGCTGGGGGGAAGCTCAAAGGCACAGAGACTTGGAGGCAGAAGAGAATTTGACGAGAGAGGAGGTGAGAAAAGAGCCAGTGTGGCTAGAGTGAGCTGGGGAGGAGAGAAGTGAGGGAGAGAGGATGGTAGGGCCAGACCCAGGCCTGGAAGGAGGTACTAGCTGTCTATGCTGGGTGACAACATTAGCCTCACTTAGCACTTACGAGACCTATCATTGAGCATCTGACAGTGTCTCTACCAGGGTCCAGGCTCAGGTCAGCTGGGAGGCTCCCCGTCAAGGTCTAGCAGGAGGCTGGGGCTGTGTTCTCAACTGAAGCTCGATAGAGACAGGAGCCTTCTCGGAGATCATTCAGAAGTATCGGAGCAGTGGTAGGATTCAGTTTGGATGGGGGGTTTCAGGCCTTTTCTGTCTGTGGGCCGGGACCCTCTGCCAGTTCTTTGCACTTGGGGGTGTCATAGGGATGGAAGCTCATAATATCTGATCTGGCTTCTCCTGAATAGTGGATCAGAGAGACAGAAAGAGAGCGAGAAAGAGAGACAGAGACACACAGAGATAGAAAGATGGGTAGGAGAGACAAAAAGAGGAGACACAGACAGACACAGTGAGACAGAGAGGAGAGACAAAGAGAGAGACAGAGAGACAGGGAGAGACCAAGAGAGATACAGAAAGCCAGAGACACAGAGACAGAGAGAGACAAAGACAGGGAGAGAGATAGAGACAGAGAGATAGAATGAACACAGGAAAGACAGAAGCAGGCAGAAGTCACAGACTTTTCATTAAACCGACCATGGAAGTGACATCCCATCACTCGGCCCTATTCTGTTGGTTAGAAGCCAGCCGCAAAGTCCATTCTCCTCGAGGAGCGGGGATTACAAAGGATGTGTGCCTAGGAAGTGGGAACGCTGGGAGCCATTGTGGGGGCTGCCCACCACATAGGCTGAGATGACAGCCACTCAGGCACTTGGACCTGAGTCTAAACAGAACAGGAGGCCCTGGAGGGTTGCGAGCCCGAAGGAGATGATGTCTGAACGTCATTTCATTTCAACCCTCCCTAGGGACACTGGGAAACAGGCAAGAGGGGAAGTGCCTTTCCCAGACGCCCAGCAGACCCAAGCCTCTTTGCGTTGTATTCTCTGCCACAGCCAGCCCTTTCTGTCATCCTTGCACTGCAAAGTCTGTGCAGGAGCTACGTGTGGGAGCAGCCCATGGTTTCACAGGCTCTGAAGGGATCTCTAGGTCTATACACCTGATGACATCCCTAGGAAATAGATGTTAGAATGACCCCCACTACACAGACAGGGACACGGGGGAGGCCCTGAGAGGCACAGGGTTGTCCAGGGTGACATCACTGGCAAGGAGCAGGAGCGGAACTGAATTCAACTCTGTGTCCTCAAAGCTGGGGCCCTGTTTGTGTCCAGACCTCCCCAGAGGCTGTGGGGTGGACTGTGTTGGTGTGACTGTGTCTGGACAGGGTGTGGAGATGGAGAGTGAGCAGTCAGCAGCCCGGGGGGCCCTTAGGAAGGTCTTGTGTGAGGAGGAAGCTTAGGTAAGGGGATCCCAGGAAGTGACCTCACAGAGCCCAACAGAACTTGGAACCCTGGTAAGTAGGCACCCACATCCTAAACACAGCCCCCAAGTGAGATCACTTGTCTAGCACTTGTCTAGAAGGAGCAACATGTTTAGTTGCTGCTTCCCGATGCCCAGGGGCCGGAGCCCCAGGAAAGCCCCCAAACACCCATGCAGATGCTGGTGCCCCTCTCACGGTCGACGGCTGTGGCCATTTTCCCGGAAGGATGGAAAGGTAACATCGGGAGGCTCAGGGAAGGCCATTCCAAACCAGGCTACCACTGTGGTCCCATCACGGCAGCCCTATATCCCCTCCCCATGTGTGCCTGGAAGGGCGGGTTCATGTGGGTGGACCACTGTGAGCAGGAGCAGTCGGTAAGGTGTTAGAAGCCTGGGGGTGTCGGTCAGGTTCAAAGCCCAGGTCAAGGTTGGCTGGGTGGGACGTGGAGTGCTGGGGTGGCGTCCTTCTGCCTGAGGTTTATCACAAGCCCCTGAGGTGTATGTTTTTCCTCAGGGGTGGAATACTGTGCAGACACAGGTGTGTGCCTGATCTGGGAGAATTAGGTCCAGAGGGCAGAAGCAGCAGCAAAGACAGCTGGGCAGGGCTCTGATGCCTCTGGGACGGAGCCAGTCACTGTCTTTGCAGAGCTCCAGACAGGAGATCAGCGTGGAGCTGGTGGAAGGGGATATTCCATCCATCTCCCCGACGGAGGCGCCGGTGTCCCACAGGACTGGATCAGCAGCTACAGGGAGAGGGTCTGCAGTGGCAGTGATAAAACCCTCAGAGCCACCAGAGGACCCAGCTTCAATCCCGGGAGAACAATCATATCCACCATGTGCTGTAGCAGACCAGGAGGCAGCTGAGAGCCCAGCCTCCAAGCAGGGTGCGCCATCCCCTGCACAGGCTCCTGTAGGATACCAGGAGGCAGAAGAGGCCCAAACCTCTGTGCAGGGAAAGCCATCCCCTGCACAGCCTCCTGCAGGAGATGAGGAGGCAGCTGAGATCTCTGCCTCCATGCTGGGACAGAGATCTCCTGCACAGCCGCCTGCAGGACTCCAAGAGGCAGCTGAGGACCCAACCTCCGTGCAGGGAGAGCCATCGCCTGCACAGTCTCCTGCAGGAGACCAGGAGGCAACTGAGGCCCAAGCCTCTGTGCAGGGAGAGCCATGCCCTGCACAGGCTCCTGCAGGAGAACAGGAGGTAGTTGAGGGCCCAGCCTCCAAGCAGGGTGCGCCATCCCCTGTACAGGATCCTGTAGGATACCAGGAGGCAGAAGAGGGCCAACCCTCTGTGCAGGGAGAGCCATCCCCTGCACAGCCTCCTGCAGGAGACGAGGAGGCAGCTGAGGTCCCTGCCTCCGTGCAGGTAGCGCCATCCCCTTCACAGGCTCCTGCAGGAGACAGGGAGGCAGCTGTGGCCCGAACCTCCGTGCAGGGACAGACATCTCCTGCACAGCCTCCTGCTGGAGAATAAGAGGCAGCTGAGGCCCCAGCCTCCTCTCAGGCAGAGCCATTCCCTGCACAGGCTCATGCAGGAGAACAGGAGGCAGCTGAGGCCCCAGCCTCTGTGCATGGGGAGCCATGCCCTGCACAGGCACCTGCAGGAGAACAGGAGGCAGCTGAGGCCCCAGCCTCTGTGCAGGGAGAGCCATCCCCTGCACAGGCTCCTGCAGGAGACAGGGAGGCAGCTGAGGCCCCAGCCTCCGTGCAGGGAGAGCCATCCCCTGCACAGGTGCCTGCAGGAGACAGGGAGGCAGCTGAGGCCAAATTCTGTGGCCTGGGAGATCTGGCTCGCGAACCTCCCTCATTAGCACCTCCAATCCCACCGTTCCACCTGCTCCATTACCACACATTTCCTTCCCCACCCTGCTTATTGTATTTGTTTCTTTCTTGGTTCCTTTAATTGCTTTGTTTTTATTGTTTATATCTTGAATATTTAAAATAAATTTAACTTTCATCTTTTAACAATTTACTGTTTTTCATTTTAAATTGTACACTTCATGAGCATCAAGTACATTCACAATGCTGTGCATCCATCACCGTTGTCTGGGTTCAGAATATTTCATTCTCCAAAAGGAAACCCTATTCTAAAAGCAGTCACTCCCCATTTCTCGCTCGGGCCCTGGCAACCCCTGATCTGTTTTCTGTCACGGTTTTTTTAATTTTTAATCTGTTCTGGATGTTTCCTATAAGTGAAATCATGCCGTAGGTGGCCATTGTGTCTGCCCACTCATTTTCACACGGCCTGATAGCTTTTCCTTTTCTGTTTTTATTTGAAATAGAATTTCTCTAAATTGATAGGAAAATCCCAGATGGAGTCTAGACTTGATGTATCAAAGAAAGCCCTTTTGGTAAATATGTGCATAATCTTGGGGTACAGACTGTTGTTTTAAGTGGGACACCAGAGCCAGAAGTCACACACGAAACGCGTTGCTCTTCGTGCGGCCAAAACAAAAACAAGAAAATGATTGAAAGCTGGAAAGT
Source organism: Diceros bicornis minor (assembly GCF_020826845.1). Taxonomy (NCBI): domain Eukaryota; kingdom Metazoa; phylum Chordata; class Mammalia; order Perissodactyla; family Rhinocerotidae; genus Diceros; species Diceros bicornis. The sequence goes on from NC_080740.1 coordinate 95,032,811, forward strand.
CAAACCATAAACTGGAATGTATCCTCATAACACAAGGCCAGGGAAAGGTTACGCCTCCTTGTGGTCCAAAAAAATGCTCGAAAGTCAGAGTTTTAAAAAGAGATAAAGAGCAAACACATTCAACGCCAACGAGAGACGCTACACAGGGGCAGCATGTGTCAGAGATGCTTGAACTCCCCGAGGAGGAGACGCGCACATGGAGACACTGTGGAGAGGGCACTGGGCCCCATCAGATGGGCAGGGGTCCAGTGTGGTGACGACAAGCTCTGGTGACAATGTGAGGAAGCAGAGGCCCCAGTAGACCCCTAGAGACAAGTGTGAAAGGACACTCCTCTCTGGGGACCAGCCTGCAGGACCCATCGCTGTCCCCAGGGGCACGCCTGTGCTGGCGGTGCTGATCCCAGGACTTCATCCCACAGAAATTCCTGCCCAACTTTTCAAAGATGTATTTTCCAGACTATTCATCACAGCACTGGTTGCAATAGCAAGCAATTGGAAGGAACGCTACTGTCCATGGCGAGGCGATGGGATCCATCCGTCCCATCTGTAAGACCACGTATATGTGATATCAGCCGGGAGACACGCATCTATGAAAATGAATCTGTGTGTGAGCGAGAGACAGAGACAGACAGACAGAAAGAGAGAGACAGAGCCAGAGAGATACACACCAAATCGTCCACGGGGTTCACCACTGGGGATGGGAATTGCCACTCGCTTCTCTTCTCCTTTAGGGGCCTGCGTGATGTTTCAACTTGATAGAATATGCCTCTATTCCTCTTATAATTCTAACAAGAATAAAATCACATGGTTAATGTTATCCATTTATCACTCATCTTTGGACTGAAGTACATTATTTAGTTTTTCTTTGTAAAGGTTTTTATTACAAAGACAATGAATTTTTATTATAGTAAAAGAATGAATTCTAAGGGAATTAAGAATTAAGTGGAAACTGAGGAGTGACCTTAATAGGCAGTGTTCACCGTTTCAGTCCTTTGCATTTGTATGCACGTGTGTGTGCACGTGTGTGCATGTGAACATTCAGCTGTGTTCATCTGTATGCACATGGGTATGTCTATGTGCAAGTGTGTGTGGGTGTGCACTTGCGGCTATCGTGTGGGAAGGACTGCAGAGAGTGTGCTCTTCTGGAACCTGATTTCCCCAGGGCTGGACCCTGGCCAGTCAATCCTCTTCCTCCTCTGCGTCGGCCTCAGAATTCCCTAAGAGCCTCTGCTGGGCAACACGGATCATTTCTGATTTTTCACTCCCGTCAGCGTGCTGAAAGGAACACCTGCATCCATAAATCTCTACTTCTTTAGGACCGATCCCTAGAGGTGGAGATTCTGGCTCATAATGTAAACGTGATGTTAAGGTGTTGATCACAGTCTGCCACCAAGGTCTCCTTCTACCCTGTGATCTTGTTTGGGAACGGGGATTCCAGAAACCCTGAAGCAGAGACCTGAGGGGTGGAGGGAGAAGGAGGAGCAGCTAGGATGCAGGGGATGAAGGTACCTGGGGTGACCTGCCCAGCTGGAAGGCCCCGCTCCTGTTGCTTCTGTCCCTACCACTCCCCTCACCCCTGGCCCCGCCCCTACCACACCTGACTCCACTTTGGCCTTGCCCATGCCCCTCCTGCTCCCTAACTCACCTGAGCTGAGCAGCCTGGCCTGCTATCCAGGACAGATGATGATGAGGGTCTGGACACTCCTGCCTGCTCCCTCTCCCTCCAAGCAGTTAGAGGGTTCACAGAAGGTTATGGGGTCTGGTAAAGTTGGATTCACCCACCCCTTGGAGCAAGAACTTGGTAGCAGTGGGAATGTTCTGGAGCCTTCCCCCTGCCATGCACTGGCACACACACATACACATGCACTCACACACAGACACATATGCAGCACAATATGCACACACAGAGACACATACACAACTCTGCATATGCACACACTCAGAAAACACACATGCACACATGCGTCTACGCACATACACGTGGATATGTGTAGGCACAAAAGACATATATGCACGTGTACACATGCTGCATACAAATAGAAAGAAACATATGCACAGAGAGACATGTGTACACAGGCATACCCACATGCACACAAACACACAAATGCACCCACACATGCACAGGAGCAAGATGATGCCATTTGCATTTGGTAGAAAGTTCTGGGAGCAGAATGGAGTAGGAAAGAGGGGCAGGGAAAGCAGAGACCACTCAGGGTGTGTCAGTCAGTGCAGTCACCCCAGTACTCACAAGTCTGGAACGGGGGAAGAGCAGCAGTAATAGAGGGAGGAGGTGGATTAGGGGCGTGTGTGGGGCCAGCAGACCTGGTGGTATGGGTAGCAGACATGAAGGTCAATGTGGTCCCCCCCCAGGGTCACTGGGGGCACTGATGGGAGTACAGAACACAGGAGCCAGGGTACATTTGAGGGAAAGGAGATCAATTCAGCCTGCAAAGGGTGAGAGGGCTGCAATGGGAGCCATGGGCATCCTGGTGGGAGCATTTAGAGCAGGCTGGACACTTTGCTTGTAGTTCAAGAGGTCTGGTAGGAAAGGGCGGGGTGGCGACATCAGCTCCAAGGCTGGAGCTGGAGCCTGGACTAGGACCAGCTCTCTCAGGGGAGCTTGGAGTGACCGGGGTTGGTCCAGGATCCCTGGGGCTGGGGCAGCAAAGACCATGGGAGTAGGGGTACATACGAGGAAGCCATTGCTTTATCTTGCTAGCTCTTAATGCAGAGGTGTACTGCTTCCCATTCTGATAACATTCTCCCTTCCAGATAAGCTTTCTCAGAAGAAATCAAACCCAAGAGTAATGATGGCTAATTATGCAAAATTAAGAACATAAATTCACAGGATCCCCCCCAAAAATGATGTAATCACCACCTACAAGTCAAAATGAGGGGCCTTCATGAAGATGAGGGAGGGGCAGGATCCTGTCTCCAGGTCAGCCCAGGGCCAGACAGGTGAGCAGGGAGGAGGTGTAGGGTCCCCCACCTAGCCCTGCAGCTGTCCCTTGTGACTGCTGGACTGAGTCTGCTCTTTGTGCTGTGAGCTGAGGGACCCAGTTTATTCCTAACCACACTGTGGAGGTCATTTGAGAGTCTCTGGGAGGGCTGGGCAGTGGGCACGTGTGTGTCCCAGGTCAGCCTCCTGCACTGGGTTAGGGTCTCAGTCCTGTTGTTCAGAACCCCAGGTGGAATTGGGCCAGAATTTGCTCTCTTGTGTCTTTGATGGTGTCTCCCAGGCAGAGCGGGACATCTTCCTGCCCAGCATGGGAGAGGGGAACTCAGTGAGGCCTTGGACAGATTTCCATCCACAATGGGTCACTGCTAACCCCTTACTCCTGGTGAAGTTATAGGCAAGTCAGGTAGCTTTTCTAAGACATAGTTTCCTCAGAGGCTAAAGTCATGTTTTGGAAGAAACTTTACATATTATAAGCCCATCTATAAATGTGAGGACTGTTGTCCCTATTATGTGTTTATATTTTGCAAGACTACTGCGCTGGGGTTGCCATTAAAAATCAAACACATTGTTACAAAACGTGTTATCAACTTCAAAAATCCATGGTGCTGTTGGAACAATATTTGAGGTCTGCAAATGTCTAGGTGCCACCCAGTCCCTAGTCACTACCCTCCCACAGGGACCGTCACAGCCTCACCTCTTTGTGAGCCCTCTGTGCCTCTTGTTGGTACTTATGTGACCTGGACATCCCTGACACTCAGTCCTGGGCTCCAGGCATCCCCAACTGTACAGTGCAAGGTTCCTGCCCCCTGTCTGCCCATTTGCCTCCCTATGCCCACTGTCCCTCTCTCGGAGCTGGTCAACATGCCGGCCTCAGTCTTGTCCACCCGGGCCTGAGGACGCAAGTTCCCCTCTCTTTGCCTTTTCCTTCTTAAATGCCCATGTCTAGGTCCTCCCTCTCCCCTACCCCTGAAAAAACTGGTCTCATTCAGTTCTGAGAGTTGTCCTCAGCCTCTCAAGGAAAGTGATTCCCAGCAGACCCAGGAGTGAGGTGGGAGCTGGTGCTGGGAAACCAGATCCTGGTGGTTGGTCACACCTAAAACCTGGGGAATATCATGCAATGTGTGCTCATCATCAGAATGAAACTGTACTTGATTTCAGGGGAAAAGGTTTGGCAATAGTAATGGTTAGAGGACCCGAGGCCTTCAACGGTGTCAGGACAAAGGAAGGTCTGGACACATAATCATAATAATTTTCATCCCATGTTCCTCAATTAAATGAATGGTCGGATGGATGCTGGATGGATGGATGATGAATGGTTGGATGAAAGGGTAGTTGATGCAAGGATAGTGAGTGGATGGGTGAATGGATGGATGGATGGGTGGGTGGGTGTGTGGTTTACTGTTGGATGGATGAATGAGGGATAGATGAATGGATGAATGAATGGTGGATGGATGGATCATGGATGGATGCATGATGGATGGATGGATAGATGGATCGATGGATACCTATGAGGCCAGGATAAATAAAGCACACATGGACACCTCTAAGGTAATGGGGTCTAGATCCACTTGACCATCACTGTGAGCTCCATGCACATTTGCTCCATCCTCTCCTCTTGCTTGCTCACACCTTCCTTGATCTGGATTGGGGGCATGTCCAGTTCTGAGAGGCATCCAATTTCTTTTGGAGTTCTCCTCTCAAAGGGCCCATTAACTGCCCCTCCTCTTCAGGATCTTAGGGCCACGGCAGCTCCTATGGAAATCTTACAGGACATTTCCTATTAGTGTCAGCTTCCTATGCTGATCAGATGGGAGGGTGAACCCAAGTGTGGGGACACATGGCTGTTTGCCTCCCACAGCTCCCTCAACCATTTGATCTCTCTTTCCCTATTTCATCCAACTTCACAGTCCATATTCCTTGAGCTATGCACATCTGCTCCGATGTTAGTCATTTTAGAGACATCTGGGCTCAGTTCTATCAGCTTTTTGCATTTTTCTCCCTAAAGCCCTTATTACAGACATCCCTTTATTCCAGCTTTGAGGAAAATGGTATAGAAAGCCCTGGGCTAGACCAGTAACCTCGAGGAAAAGTGGCATCAGCCCTGCTGCCCTTCAGCTTCACAATGAACTTCAAGGTCATTTGGTTTTCAAGATGCTCATCATGTGGGTGTTCTTCCCTCCCCTCCTACTTCCAAGCTCCCCAAACCCGAGCCTGGGGTCCTGGAAACAGGCCTCACCCCCCATCTGTGCTCTGGAGCCAGGCCACAGCCTGCCAAGTTGATCCAACATCCTCTACATTATTAATGTGCTGGTTTTTCTAGCAGACTCAACACAATAAAGATGGTGGTGATGGTAACGAATGTAATGGTGAGTCACCATCGTGTACTGAGAACTAATTCTGGGGTGGTTCTCTGAAAAATGCTTTACCCACCTTACCTCATTCACATCTTGCAAAAGCCCTGTGCTGCGGGTGCTTGAGGAAGGGGAGTCTTTGTACTTCTCATGTGAGCTAGAAATTCGATAGATTGATAGGTATTGGTGATCTCTGAGCCTGGAATATAAGCTTTGGGCTGGCTTCTGTTGAGACAAGGAACAGAGGTCTCTTGTCTACAGGACAGGTGGGCAAATGGGCAAGGGGCAGACAGTACCACTGTCATCCTGCTATAGCCGGTGGGGCCCAGGTAGGCTCACCTGTCGGCTCAGCACTGTAAGTGGGATGGGCGGGGGCGATGGGCGGGATATTCCCCACAGTAGGCTGACAGCCTCTTTATGAGTCCTTAGAATAGGCCTGAGGGGGCAATTCTGAAATCTGTTAATGAGAGGCCAAAATTCCCATCCTTCAGGGACAAGAGGAGTTAGTCAGGAGGTTGAATGTTCCGTAGATCATTCTCTCCGCCCACCACACTTGCTAGGTGTTGTTTTATAACATCCTGGTCTCTGGAGACACAAAGAGAAATCAGATGGAGTCTTCAGCCCAACGTTCACAGTCTCCTTGAGCTGCAGATGGACAAGCTTGTCCCAAGAGGAATGACAGTCTTGCCACCTGCAGCCCGCAGCCTCATCATGCTTGAGATGCGAGGACTTCACCAAGGAGTGTGTTCCTGGCTGAGATTGGGGGAGGAGGAGTTTGTAAGATTCATTGGACAATCTCCTGACCGTTCATTCTATGTGGCCACATTGGTACTTCCTGGGGACATTGGTGGGGGAGGTCATGGGGGTCCGTGAGCTCAGAAGATCATGGCAGTGGAGGCTGATGAGAGGTGATGGAAGGGGCTACAGGATTGACCCTATCCTTTAATTTTGTTTGAGTAAAGATGGTTCAGAACACCAGGCCAGGCAGGGGCTGGGCCAAATGGATAGGCTAGTGGCACTTCCCTGGGTTGGGGGAGGCGGGATGGGCGTTTAGTGAAGAATGAGGAGGGTGCCTTTTGGTTTCAACAGTCGGGGCTCACCCCCTGGAGACCTTGGGATGCTTCCATCACCAGAACAGGGCTCCAAGGTGGCTTCTGTTGTCCAGGAAGCCCAGTGGATGCAAAGTATTTAAATTGCCCTTTGTGGAATAATCACCTCGAAATTCAAAACCTGTAAGTGGCCACTGGTTCAGCTGCATGGAGGGCCTGGGCTTCCAGGGGGCAGCATTTCTGCAGGAATGTGCCAGGTGACCACCTAGACTGTGAATTTGGATGAGGACTCATGTGATAGAGCCCCCCTCGCCTGTCCCTTGAAAACCTCAGATCATCACCTCGGGAGACAGTTTTCCCTCTACTGCTCAGAGCCATCAGTCATTCCGGCTGGTCCCCACACGCAGCTCGTGTTCTTTCCACACCATATCCACGAACCGACTTTCTCCAGTTTCCCAGAGCCCAGACACACTCTGCTGGGCACCCCTCCACCTGTGAGCCTTTCTCACTGAAACTGGCCCCATCCCCAGGGACAGGACACCTGTGCTTCCCCTAACTCACAGAGTCATCACCCTCAGGGGACACGACACCATGCTGATACAGTTCCATCATCTTCTCTTATTCCATCCAGAGACCCAGTAAAGAAGTTTGGGGTTCAGGTCAGCTGCTCCTAAGCTCCCTGCAGCATATGGGAATACTTGTCCAAACAAGCCTCAGGAAGCCTTGGCTGATGGCAGTGATCTGAGGCCAGCAGAGAGACCTGGGGTGGACAGCATCCCTGCCAGCCACCAGACACGTCTACTCTGTACTGCTGGGGATCTGAGCTTGCATCCCTCCTGACCTCGCAGCTCCCTGCACTGGGGCCTCCCCCACTCTGTTCTCCGTCCTTCACGTATTAAGACCCTCCCCAACTGCATGAACCCCAACAAGTCCAAATGGCCCTAACCCATGTTGCTTCCAGGGTGGAGACTCATCATCAACACCTAGTTCATCCTGGAGAGGGACCATGGCATCGCTTACTTCCAAGACAAGATGAATAACCAGGACATGCAGATGATGAAGCTCTTCAGTGGGGGTCTCCACAGGGCAGGAGGGGCCTTAGAAGCAGTGGTGTGGCCACACAGAGTGGGATACCTACCTGGGCCAGCACATCTAGCAGCTGCACTGAGCCTATGGGCCAAACTGCACCCTGTGCACTGATGGGGGAGTGTGTGTCTGTGTGTTCACCTGTGTGTGCACTTCGAGGTGTGTGTGTAAGGCCGCACTGTCTGTCTCTCCACCACCACTGTGAATCGACCCCTTTTGGTCACCTTGCATCCACCCGATGATCTTTCTGACATCCTGGACCCTCAGGCCCTGTCCTCCGCCCACCTTCACTCAACTCCCACCACCCACTGCCCTGGCATCACTCTGCGCATTTAACCATCTCCACCATGACCGACACCCCCATTTATGGCCAGCCCATTCTAGCTAGTACCCACCAGTGTCTCTCCAGCCCACCCACTGGAGGTTCCCTCCCCTGATGAGTCCTCAGCCCACTGGGTCTCCGTCTGCCAACCTTGTTCCACGTTCGCTTTCCTTCCCCTACGTCACGTCCTTCCTTCCTCTGCACACACTGAGCTCCAGGACAGCCCCACGCTCCTGTCCTGCAGCTCTGTCCTGTTCCTTCCATGGTCCTGGCCAGGTGAAATCCACCCTGGGACCCAGCTCTGCACCTTCTCTGCACCTGCCCCAGCTGTGAGAGGGGCAGAGGCTGGTGCAGAGCCAGGGCTGGTCCCACCGTCACATCATGAAGGCAGACCACAAGGTCCCATGGTGCTGCCCACACCCCTCCCAGTGTCCCTGGGTCACCTCACTCCTCCCCGCTCTAGGTGCATTTCACATGTCCCTTCTCTCCTCACCATCCACCCCTGCTTCCCTGTGCAGGACAAACCTTTACCGCTAACAAGGCTCAGTGCATGGATTGTGGACACTGCAGTGTGCACGGCTCGGTGGAGCAGGTTGTGGGCATGGTGTGCACACGTGTTGCCAGCTGGGAGAGGGCTGAGGTGCAGCTTCTGAGACTCAGACTCCCCCAGGGAGAGGTCAGGCCCAGGCGGCAGGGAGGGGAAGACACCGTGGAAGGGACAAGGGCCACACCAAGGGACTTTCCCCTCTCCAGGATGAACATCTCAGAGGGCTTCAGGTTCTAATGGGCCAGGCTGGGAAGATGGGACTCCACTCAGGAGTGGAGGCTGGGGGCTGATTCAGGTGAGGGGGAGAGAGTGTAAGGTCACTGGCTCCTGGAGGCCGGGCACTGACAGCCTGAACCCCCTCCTCTTGGTGTGGACCCACTGCAAGCCATCAAATGCAGGGATATCCCTCATGGAGGGGCTGTAGCAGGGTGGACAGAGCAACCCCTGAGCCCAGGGAGTTCCACACCATCCCATCCACAGAGGGCAAGTCTCTGCTCTCCCGGGCCAAGGGGCCCCCTTTCATGTGGTGTCTTCAGATAAGGGGACCACCCCTGGGCCCTCAGCCACCCAGGTGGCTCCTTGTTTCAGGTGGCTCCTGTCCCAAATAGAAAAAAGTACAATGGAGAGTATAGACAGGACCCATAATCCCACCACTATATCCACCTCCCCTAACTCACAGATCTGGTTCCTTGGGTTTGAGTGTGGATCAAACTGGGAAATTTGATTTTGGCTTTTCATGGCATTTCCATCACCCTTCCGATTCTCCAATGTCCACGCTGGAAGGACTAACCAGCTAGAGATCACCCGATTAGTTAACCTCCTGCATTTATAGAGGGGCAGGAACCGAGATGGGGAAGGAAGGAGGAGCCCCAGGCCTTTGGCCCTTCCTCCTGCACCTCAGCATCAGCTCTGCTCTGTCCCCTCACCCTCACCTGGAGCATGTGCCTTGACTGGATCCCCATCCTGCACCACCCTCCACCACAGACCATCATCCACCAGCTCCCCAGCCCAAAGAGTTAAGGATGGCAAGAACAACTACAAGAGCCATTAGTTATGGAGTTCTTGCCCTGTGCCAGCAAGGAGTTAATTATCTCACCGAGTAAGAGAGAGGTTCCAAAAGTCACCCATTTTACAAATGAAGAAACTGAAGCCCAGAGAGTTAATCTCATGGCCAGGGTCTCTGAGGTAGGAAGAGGTTACATCCAGGATATGAATGTAGACCCATAAGTCTGGAGTCTCGCACTAACACGTGTGCTTTGGGACTAATCAGTAAAAAAGTTTATAATCATGAGATTGGATTTGCAAGTTGGAGCATAGCATACATACCAGCAAGTACAGAAATCATACTTGCATTGATCCGTGAATTATCCAAAGGGAACAAAACCGCTAACCATTACCCACAAAAAAATAGAACATGACTAGCCCTCCAACGGCCCTCTTATGTGCCCCTCCCAGGTCACTTCCCTCTCTCTCCCAAGGGGAACCAATATTCTAACTTCTGAATTTGTTTTTCTTGTCTTTGAACTTGATTTAAATGGAATCATACAGAGTGTCTTCTTTGGTGTCTGGCTTCTTTCATTTTGCTTGTAAGATTCATCAATATTCTTGAATGTGGCTGTAGTTAATTTTTATTTCTGTATAGTATTCCACTATAAAACATATAACCCATTTTATTTATCCATTCCACTACTGATGCGGAATGGGTTGTCTACAATTTGATGATATGCCAAAAAATGCTGCTCTGGACATCTTGTACATCTTTTGGTGAACATATGAACATATCTGTGTTGGGTATATACCTAAGCGTGGAATTGTTGGGTCATGGAGTATGTGTACATCCACCTTTAGGAGATACTATCAAAGAGTATTAAAGCGGATTAAATAGTTTGCACTCCCAGCTGTGTATAAAAGTTCCAGTTGCTCCTCATCTCCACCAACCCTTGGTGCCGTCAGAGGTTTGATTTTAACCGTGGTGGTGTATGTGTAGTGGTAGCTCATTGTGGTTTTAATTTGCATTTTCCTCCTGAGTAATTACGTGGAGCCCTTTTCCATTTCATTGTTCCCATTTGGTTATCTTTTTTTTGAAGTGCCTAGTGAAATCTCTCCTTTTATTCTCGTGGATTGTCTGTAATATTTTTATAAATTTATGCCAGTTAGTCAAATATCCTATACGAGAGTCTTGTGTCAGATAAATACATGGCAAGTGTTTATCCCCTTTGTGCCTGCCCTTTTTCCTCTCTTAAAAGTTTCTTTTCACTGACAGTTCTCATTTTTAATAATTTTCTGCTTATCTTTTTGTTCCTTATGTTTACTGTTCTTTGTGTTCTGCGAAATCTTTGGCTGCCCCAAGATCTTGAAACTGTTTTTCTAAGGTACTTACTAGAGAAGTTGTAAAAACCCCCGTTTAGATTTAAAATCCACCTGGAATTGATTTTTGTTGGTACAGCCGGTATGGAAAACAGTGTTTTCTCAAAGATTAAAGATCAGAGTTTTCTCAAAAGATTACAAATGGAACTCTTATATGATGCAGCAATCCCACTACGGGGTATAGTTCCAAAGGAAATGAAATCAGTATCTTCAAGTGATATCTGCCCTCCCATATTCACTGCAGCACTTGTCACAATGTTACCGAACCAAAATGAGTTCCCTATTTGGTGAGTTGAAATCAAAGCCTTTACTAGAAGTTGTTCTCACACAAAGTACAATTCATTTGCCGCAAATAAGGGGACCATAGGGAATCACTTCCAAAGCTGTGGCTCGCTCAGCAAGGGAAAACAAGTGCCTTTTATTTTTGGTAGGGAATAAATATTCAAAAGGAAAGTTTCGTCATCACGTATAGATGTGGGTATAAGCCAGCCCAGGCGTAGTTTGAAAACGTGCTTTCCCCTACCTTTCATGTTATGCTAATAAGGCTTAAGCTCCTCCTGGGGTGGAGATCTTAACATTAAAATGAAGCAAAAGTGACTTTGGAGACTTCTTGGCCCATCTGTGCAGGCGTTGCTTTTGCAGTGCGGTTTGGACTGGTTCAGGGTGGTTGGTGATTGCGTCTCTTAACGTAGCTGAGAAACAACTTTGAGAAAGAGTTAAGGGGCCGGCCTGGTGGCGTAGTGGTCGGGTTTGGGCGCACCGCTTCAACAGCCTGTGGTTCGCAGGTTCGGATCCCTGGTGCCGACCTATGCACCGCTCATCAAGCCATGCCATGACAGGCGTCCCGCATATCAAACGGAGGAAGATGGGCACAGATGTTAGCTCAAGGCAAATCTTCCTCAGCATAAAGAGGAAGATTGGCAACAGATGCTAGGTAAGGGCTAATCTTCCTCACCAAAACAACAAAAAAGAAACAGTTAAGTGCTTTCGAAATTGCCTTTGAATTACTCGGGGCAGTTAGTTGGTGACAACAATAGCCAAGATATGGACACAACTTAAGTGTCTGTTGATGGATGATTGGATTAAGAAACATTACATGTATCTACAATTAAATATTATCCAGCTTTAAATATGAGAGAAATCCTGCCTTTTCTGACAACACAGTTGAACCTGGAGGACATTATGCTAAGCATAATAAGCCAGACACTGAAAGAAAATCACTGCATGATCTCATTTACACGTGGAATCTAAAAACGTCAAACTCGTGGAAACAGAGAGTGGAATGTGCCTACAAGGGATGGAGGTTGGTGGGTGCGAGGGGAATGAGAGATGTTGGTCAAAGGGTACAAACTTTCAGTTATAACATGAGGATGTTTTCAAGATCTAATATACAACGAGGTGACCAGAGTTAATAATAATGCATTGTATACACAAGAGAATTGATCTTAAGAGTTCTTAGCATTAAAAAAAGGGGGAGTTATTACACGAGGTGACGGAACTCTTCATTAGCTTGATTGTGGTATTCATTTCACAATGTGTACATACATGAAAACATCACATTGTACACCTTCAATATATACAACTTTTCTTTGTTAATCTTACCTCAATACAGCTGGAAAAATATTTGTGCTGACTTCAGAAAATGCTTACGAATTAATGTGAATGAGGAAAACAAGAAGTGAAAGCACAAATGCAGCAGGGCCTGGAAGAAAATTTGCCAAATGTTACCCGTGGGTGATACTGGCCTAGAGCAAGTTGACTCGAGGGAAGCCGTGTTGTAACTTAGAGTAACCTCTGACTAGCTCACTCAAGCTCTGTGTGTTTTACCTTGCACGTAGCCTAGGAGATAAACAGGTCTGGGAAATAATCCTGGCTGACACACGTACATCCCAAGAGTGACAGATGATAACTTTATTCTTTTGAATTTCTTAGGAACATGACGACCTCCTCAGGAAGATCATCTATGCCGGCATCCATCATCGATGACAACTGAAAGACCTGGTGTGATGTCTCCAGTCTCCGATGCCAGATGGTCAATGTTCCTGAGCCCCCTTCACAGCCCACTAGCCCCTACAGAACTGCCTCAGATTATGTGCTTGTTTAAGATGGTCTCTGGGACATGAGTCCATCATCTTCCGATTTTGCTAGCTAATCAAGTAAATCCCTTTCCTCACCACCGACTCATCTTGTGATTGATTGGCTTCAAGGTTGCAGCAAGCAGAAGGAGCCTTTGCCCAGTTACCCGGGCAGGGATTAGCAGCGATTATTAATTTCCTCTTTACACCTTTCTCAATTTCTCACATTTTTTAAAAGCACATTCACTTCACCAGGAGAAAACCAGCAGCAATTGTGAGTCACAACAAAAGGTGGAGAGATGAGATTGTGCACCCCTATCCCTCCTGGCCCCAGGAGGGCTGGAGGGAGAACAGTGGGCAGTGCAGGCAGCCCTGACCCTGCTTGGCCCAGGGTCTCCTTCCCCAGAGCCTTTCAGGTGTCCACCAGGCCCCACCAGTGTGGGGCTCCTGCTGCATTTGGCCCCCATCAGGGTGAAACCCAGCTGAGTGGTGGCCTCTGACTGACCAGCAGGACCTAGTTTGTGATCTTGGTCACAGGTGGGCAGGACCGAGGAGGGTTGGTAGCTCAGTTGGAGAGTGGTGGTGGGAGGCTGGACAGGGGCTGGGGCAAAGTAGAGCAGGGGCCTAGGAGGGAGTCCCAGCAAAGGAACCAAGGGTTGGCCAAGGGGCGAGGCTATGTCTGAGAGATGCTGAGGAGCACAGTGGGGTCAGTGGGGCTCAAGGAAGCTTCCCAGGGCTGACCTTGACAAGAGTCTCCCTCAAGGTCACACAAGGCCCCTGGCCCTGTGGCCTTCAACCCAGCTCCAAGGCCAAGGGGATCCTTCCTTACAGAAGGTGAAAGGATCAGAGCACTCTGGGGTTCTAAGTGTTTCAAAGTCTTTATTAATATGCTCCAAGTGCAGAGTGCCCATGCCCTCAGGGACCAGCCCCCTGTGCTGATTAGGAGCACCTTCTTTATCCCCAGTGACCAAGCGAGGCCAGAGCTAGAATGTCCTTCCCCAGTTTTCCCAGGGGTTCTTACCTGGGCACCCTGGGTGTGGGTTGGGGGTGGCGACAATTCTTCAGTCTGTGGCATGTTCTGCCTCCTTAAATGACAGTGGTCTCCCCCGTTCACTGGCACAGCCCAAAGAGCCTCCACACATTTCCCAAAACTCGGGAGACACGGTGCCGCCCAGGGCAGTGTGAGAACCTGGCCAAGTTCAGCAGGTAGAAACTCCAGGAACACGTTTCCTGACCGTCAGTTCCACACCAGGTGTACTTGCTAGCTGAAGGAGGGCATTGGTGACACTATTTGCACCTCCAATTCTCCATATGACATGGGGGCAATGCTGCTCCCAGGGTGGGGATTCTGTGCCGTTTAATGAGATCAGTGCACGTGGAGCAGGCAGTGCAGCGGTAGTTGTCAAGATGAGTAGAATCAACGCAGGGAGGGCAGATATGGAGACACGACTGCATGTGCTCCTCCAACTCTCCTAAGGATAAAATGTGGTAAAATTCATGCCTTCCCACTCATCTAAAATACCAGCGCCCACCTTGAGCCCCTATCCTCCCCCAGTCCTCCCCCACAGCCCTGTGAACTCTACTCTGGGCCATTCATGGGACCAGGGAGTTCTGAGACTCAGGGCCAAGGTTTTCCCGGAGATTTCTCATCTGGGTGGTGGTTAGGGAGGTCCCTAGTCCCTTCTGCTCTGTGCTTGGTGCAGGACACCTGGGGCAGGCCTGAGCTGGACCATCAGTGATCTGAGGCTGTTCTCCTTCACTCTGCTGGGCTGACAAGGGGGCCTGCATCTGGCAAGCTCAGCCATCTGCGCAGGGGTGGAAATCCCACATCAGCAAAATGCCAGGGCTGCCAGTGCCATTCTCTGCTTCATGCCTCAGCTCTCCTGGGCACCGCCATCTTGCATGACCTTTGCCCTCACTCCCCAGTGGAAGAGCCCATGGCCACATTTCCTACTGGCTGAAGGCAAAGGCAGTGAGGGCAGCCAATGGCTCAGGGAGGCCTGAGGAGTGTGTCCTGTTGGTGCTGAGCATCTCTGGGCCCTGGCTGGACAGACACGTGCATGGGAGGGCAATGGTGTTCCTGTGTCTGGCTGCCGAGAGGCGGGGTGAGTCAGTGACTGGAGCCCCCACCTGGGCTCCCGGGTGTGTCTTTGCCTCTGTGCTTCTCCCTGGTGAATAAAGCTCAGACCCTCTGCACAAGCCTCACGCCTCGCTCTTCCCTGCACCCTCCCTGTACATTCCAGAGTGGTAAGAGCTCAAGGAGGGGAGAGTGAGGGATGAGGGAGCCCTGACAACCCCTTGTTCCTCACCCCCAATTAGAAAAATGTGCTCTGGCTCAACCGTCAGCATGGCCTCCCCTGGTTCCCAAGAAACCCCTTTCTCCCTCAGCCCCCAACGTTAATCCATTAGAGACGGGCAGTGCCACCTCTGCACCTCCTTACTCCACGGGGGTCTCCAAAGCCGCCAAGCAGGTGTTGCCCATGCCACTGTCCTCAGCCCAGGGCACACATCTGAGCTGGAGAGGCATGTAGAACTCTCCTCCACAAGATTCAGGGGGTCCAGAGCCCCTCAAGCACCAGCATTCTCCCCCTCCCACCAACTCTAGGCCACAGGCCCCTTGAGGAGAAGGAGGGAGCCTGGTGACCCAGAGCTGCCCATTGTGGCCTCCCACACCAGGCAACACGGCCTCGGGGACCAGTGTAGTGTCCAGAAGAAGATGACTGGTCTTGTGGGGCTTGTCCTCTCTGAGAGGACAGAGGAGGCCATGGAGGTCAGGAGAGAAGGCTCTGGGGAGATAGGAAGGGCCAGGCTCCCACCCCAAGCCAAGGCACCATTTGCCTGATAATCAAAGATGAACCGGCCCACCCAACTGGCAGCATTTCCCTGGAAGAACTATAGGAGTCCCACGGCCACCCTGGGCCGCCTATCTGAGCCTCTGGATCTGGAGGTGGGGACAACTAGGGCCCTTGCCAGCCCCAGCGAAGAGAGGAGCCTTGGGGAGCACCCACATGAGAGCAGAGCACTCCAGCCCCGTGACTGAGGAATTTTTGATGCCACTCTCTGAGTGGACACTGGGCAGGAGTAGGAAGAAAATACCCCCAATATATCTGTGCCTACTGTATGCCAGGGCAGGGAGCAGCCAGTCACTGCTGTCACATCCATGGAGAAATGAAGTAGGTGTGGCTTCGTGAGTGTAACCTGGGGGAGGATGATGGAGTCTCCCAGCAGTGGAAAGACATGAGCTTTGGCCTTTCAGGTTCCTGGATACTGTGCTGAGGGAGGGGCAGCAGCCCTCCATTCACAGAGGCCTCCTGGGAGGGGAGAAACTAGGGTGGTGGACCATGGTCAGCCCAGCAGAGGGCAGGTTTGGGAAGAGTGGCGGGGCTGTCCTGAGGGGAGTGGAGCCCTGCTGAAAGAGAGACCTCTTCCTACCTCTCAGAGCTCATCTGGCTCTTTTCTTTCTTTCATTTTCAAATTAGAGGCAGCAAAAGGACAAGCTTACCTGTCTCTCATCCCCTTTCCATACTTTCAGCTTTGATGTCCACCCCTCCTATGAAGCCTGCTCTCTTGGGAAGGTAAAGGCAGGGGCTGGTGGCTGAGGCAGCCTCTGGCCTTGAGGCAGGCGGCACCAGGAGTGGCTGGAGTGGAGGTAGGAGCCTGCGGCCCGGCCCCTGGCGTCTGTGGGCAGCCTGGTGATGAGGGAGTTTGTGGCTCTTGCTTCAAGAGGGTGGGAGGCTGAGAGAGTCAGGAGTGCAGGTGGCCCCTGCCCTCGGGTCAGGACAGTGTTCTGTGGACAGCCACACGTGTGTTAACACACACATGTTAGGTGTGAGCATGTGCCATGTCATCCACATTAGTGTGTGTGTGAGCACACGTGTGCAGAGCCCAAATCCTAGCTGAGGGACTGACTCATCCAGTATTTTGAGGCCTCGGTAGCACTCTTACCAGGGGGCCACATATGGAGTTGATGGTGGTGTGGCAGGCCTTGCATGCAGGACTGCCCCAGCCTACTTGACTGTGTAAATCTGCTCTGTGGAGGGGGCAGAGGTGTCTCCAGCAGGGGCTCTGCTGTGCAGCGCGAGGCCTGGCAGTCCATGCAGCCCAAAGGGGCTAGACCTGCTGAGCCGGCTCTTCAGAAGCATCCAGTCCTGAGGATACTGTTCACAGGGAGAGGTTTTGGGTGCTGGTGCCCCCTCGCCTACTGGGGCTCGTCCCTGGAGAGGGTCCAGCAAGTTGGAGAAGGGGTGGGAAGGGGGTTTGAAAAATAGGCCAAATTCATGTCCCAAGTCACAGGTCAAGCCCAGTGAGTGTCCCTGTCCCCTGTCTCAGTTTAGCTATTCAGGAAATGGTCCAGGGAAGAACTGAGCAGGGTTGGCTCCAAAACAGGGGTCAGGGGGTAACAAACAAAAGATCCTGCTCTATGCCAAGATCATTTCTGTTACCCTGAGATGGGGTGAGGGGAAGTTGGGGGTATAGTGGGATTCTGCGGAGCCTTACCCTGCCCAGGACCTCATCTTCGGGGGTCTGGCCCTCACCTGGCCTGCCCTAGGTCACCAGCAGTAGCAGTGGCACTTACATCTGTCCCAAGGTCTGGAGAGGGGAGAAGTGGGCAGGCTTACACCCTGGTGGGGACCCTCACGATTTCTTTCTTTCTTGAAGAAACATGAAACCCTCAAGATTCATGTACTGTGTGATGGAGAGAAACAAATACCAACTGTTTCTCCAAAAAGACAATGTATTTTGTACTTTGTAAAGTATTAATTAAAACGGAGAAAAATATCATGTTGGCTGAGGGCATCTGATTTTGTGCTGCTCCAGGACCACATCTCATCTCTTTCCTTCTCCATTCCATGGTCGAGGAACATGGCCAGGGGCTGAGAGGAAGGCAGAACAACCTTCCCGTCCACACCCAGCATCTGAGAGAAGACACCTACCCAGAGCGGGAGGGGCTGTATTAGTGACCTGATGCAGGGTAACAAATTGCCCCAAATGCAATGGATTAAATTGATTGTATACGTGTCACGGTTTCTGTGGGTTAGGAATTCAGGAGCAGTTTGAGCAGCTGGCTCAGGGTCCCTCAGGATGCTGCGATCATCTGAAGTCCTGGCTGGGACTGCAGGATCTACTTCCCAGGTGGTTTATTCACAGGGCTGGCAAGTTGGGCTCAGCTGTTGGCAGGGAGCCTGTTCCTCTCCACATGGGTCTCCCCATGGGGCTGCTTGAGTGTCCTCACAATACGGTGCCCGGATTCCCCCAGGGCAAGTGATTCAAGGGCCAGTATAGGAGCCAAAATGGTTTTTTGGCCCCGAACCTCAGAATTCACACCTCTCTGCCTCCTCCATACTCTGTCACCATACAGCCCTGCTCTGATTTGACACAGAAGCAGAACACACAAGGGTGTGAAATCAAGAGGCCAAGGTCACTGCTGCCATCTTGGAGACTGTCTACTGTGCCCACCATTCCTCCTAAACCTCTGGCAGAGGTGGGCCTGGGGGTTAGGGGGCCTGCGGAGCAGGACAGGGCCTTGCTGGTGGCAGGGGGAGGATCAGGGGCTGGATCCCGGGCCACAGGGCTTCTGGCACAAGCCTGGAGCCCTGCTGTGGATGTCACACCCCCAGGAAGGTCCTTGGTGCTAGAAGCCCAGGAGCTGATGCCTCCCGACAAGATACTCTAGGGGCACGAGGGAGGGCTCCATGTCCAGCGTCCCTCCCACAAGGGCTCTGGCATTTGGTTCCTGCCCTTTTGGCAGGCAGGCACTTGGGATGCCCAGGCAGGACAGAGGTCTTGGACCTTGGACACCCTTCACTGCCTCTCTCTGACATTTCCCACGGATGGCTGGTGTGAGCAGGGCAGCGCTGAAGGCCTGAGCCTGCACTGAACCCCCCAACCTCCATCCTCATCCGCCTCACCCTTGCCTGCAGGAAAAGCAGACCTGGTGATTGAAGGGAGTGACAATGGCGCTGAAGCTTTCTCACCACCCTGAGCCCAAGAAAGTTCTGGATGCTGTGAATGCTTTCCCATCTGGGGTCTTCAGACTACGCCCCCCCTCATTCCTTCAGAGACCCCCTTGGAGCTAGGACATCTACGGGGACTCTTGATGTCCCCCAAAATCTCAAAAGTTACAAAGGCCTCCAGAGCCCGACCTCCCTTTCCCACCACTCATTCACAGTCACTGTCACTCGGGCAGTGCTGGACCTTGTGCCAGGTGCTGGGGACCCCGAGGAACCTGCTGTGGCCCCTGCACCTGAGTCTCTCTAGGAGGTGAGAAGACAGGGAAAGGATCTATTCCAGGGAGTGCAGGGCCAGGCTAGACCACAAAGGTGTGCTGTGCCCAGGGGGAGGGAATGACCACTGTCCAGCAGTAGGGGGCAGACCAAGAAGCCAGGACATTAGGGTTGAGCTTGGTAAGATGGGGACCTAGCAGAGGGAGGAGCAAAGTCATAGAGGGCCAGAGGGAACCTTGGCTGGAATGGAGGAGTGTGGCAGGGGAGGGAGGAGTGGATGGGGCAGGTAGGGGATGAGGCTGAAATGCAAGGTGGGTGCTCAGGTCCGCCAGGGGCCTCACCCTCCTACAGGCCATGGGGAACCACTGAGGACTTCCACGCAGGGGACCAAACTTAGCATCTGAGTGGTGATTTGGGTTATGAAGAGGGCCGATAGGTGGAGGAAAGGGGCACTGCCAGGGTCCTGGCCTCAGTTCTCAGGAGGGGTCCCTGGTGGTTCAAGTGTCTTCTGTGTGCAGAGTTGGGGTGGTGGGGGCAGTGGCGCATGCAGGGGACCAGCAGATATCCAGCCAACCCTCAGAATCATGAATTTGCCCCACGCCCAACCAGGGTATAATTCCTCCTGGAGCAGCTCTGGCTGGTTCTTGGCAGGTTCTCACTGCAGCTCACATTCAGATCCCTGGGGGGGTTACCCATGCCAGGACTCCACCCCCAAGAATCTGATTCAGTTTCTCTTCGATGAAATATCTGTTTAAAACCTCCCCCACCCTCTTTCAAAAGGTAACATAAAGAACTCGGCCACAGGAGGAAAGAGCAGCTTCTGTGGTCACATGGCCCCCCTGGTTTTATCATGTGACATTCCACTGCGGGGACGGGGGCTCATGATGGTGAAAACGAGCTCTCCAAAGGGAATGTGCGGGATGAGATCGTGGGGGTGGTTGCACCACATAGACAATACGCTAAAACCACTGAATTGTACGCTTTAAAATGGTCTTACATCATGTGACTCACATGTCAATGTTTTAAAACTATCAATGTGGTAGAAAAACCAACAGGAATGGATGCTGGGTGTGAAGGATGGCCAAGAAAAAATGTGAGTTATTCCGACACTCTTGAGGCTTAAAGGAAGTCCCTATCAACATGGTGGAGGCAGCACAGAGAAGGAGGAAGAGGACGGAGGCAAGAAACCGGAGCTCCCACCTCGCAAAGGTTGATGGGGGAGCATCTCATTTGAGCTGTTTTTCCAGGAGCTCTGGACCTGAGCTGACCCAGCGGGAAGCTGTGCAGCATCAGCGAGACCCAGGCCCATCTGCCACCCTGATGAGCATGGGGCACCGGGAGGGTCCTGATGTCCAGGGAGAACCTCGGAGAAGCAGGCAGAGCCTCTGAGGAGCCTGTAGGGAATAGCCCGAGTTGTCTTCAGGGAAATCAATACTCGGTGTCTTGGACTCAGGGTCACCGAGCGTGTCATGAATTACGTGGTAAAAGTGTCCAAACTTAAAAAATTAAATGAAGGCACCAGTGATCCCACTCCTTAGGTATACACTCGAGAACACTGAGAACACGTTCACACAGACACTTGTATGCGAATGATCCAAAAAATAAAATGCTGGACCAAGTAAAACTCATACATGAAGTTCTTGCATTATTCATAATAGCCAAAATGTGGAACCAGCCAAATGTCCACCAAATGTTGAATACGGTACATCAAAACAATCAATCAGTAACCTCCCAGTTGATTCTATCATACAGGCAAGGTTGAGAAGCTCAGGGTGAGGGGTTGAATCTACCCAAAGGAATCCCCTCATGAACACGGCCTCCTTCGGCTGCTCTGGGGGCAGGTGACCTCATCTTGATTTCCTAGTTTGAGGCCAGACTCATGAGAGGCAGCCAGCCCCGAAATGCGCCAGCTGGAATGAATGCATGCTTCTCACCACCGCATCCCCAGCACCTGGCAGCTCCTGGCGTACAGCCGGTCAGGAACAGGGACTCAATCAGGCCTTTGCTTCATCTTCAGTGTTCTCTCGCTGTAATGAAGGTGGATGACAGCAGCTGAGGGACAGCTTCGGGTCACAAGCCTGAGCCTGTTCACTTTCCATCTCTGAGGGTGGATGCACACATGGCATTTTTCTGATGGGCACAGATTCCTGTGCTCTTCTCTGGCAATTCAGCTGGCACCACCCTACCAGAGCGACAGCAAGACCAAGTCTCTCCGCTCCTCATGGGCAGCTCCCCCACCAGCTACATCCCACCTGTTTGCCTCCCTAGCAAGACAATGGACTCCTGGTTTGAGAAGGTGACCACATTCTCTGGATTACTCCTTTTAATCTTGACTGCTCAGCATGCCCTCAGTGTGGCCCCTGAGAAAAGCACAGCGAGAGGGACTCCAAGCACTGTCTCCAGCTCAAGCTGAATCTGGGCTGCTCCGTGTGAAATATCAAGGTTTGTGTGGAAGAAAGGCTGGGTTTCTTGGTCGCCACAGCATGAGCGTCTGAGGGTAGCTGGGTGATGAACCCTGGGAGAGAGAAAGGCAAGTGTGGGGTCCTTTGTGGAGGGGATACATTCCTGGGGCTCAACCACGGGGCAGGACAGGCCCCAGGACAATGGCTGCCTCACAGATCCACCCCAGTGCTGAGGCCGCCAAGGCCATCTGAAGTGGTCTGTGGGAATGTCAGGCTGCACGGTAGGCCGAGGTACCTGAGCAGCTCCCATGCAGCCCCTGCGGGGAGAATGACCCTCAGAAGGTGTGAGTAACTCTGATGCTGGTCAGGAGGTGCTGGGACCTGAGCGTAATCTGCGAGAGAACAGTGTGGATCTTCAGAAATGCAGCCTGAGTGTCTACCCTGTGCCAGGTGCTCAACGAGACTGTCACCTGCTGTGCCAAGTCAGAGCAGTCTTCCTGCAGCGTGGTTCTCAGCGTCTGACTGTCACATGAACACAGTGAGTGCACAGTAGGTGTTTCCTGACCTCCTGAAAATGTGAGCCAACCACATATTCAAGAAACAAACGTGGTCAGGACAGGACTCTCCTGAGTGTGTCAGGGGCGGACCTGACGAGAACGGCAGGCCAAGTGTCTTTTATTCACTGATGTCAGGGTCTGTGTGCTAGCAAGAGCCCCTTCTCCAGAAATCATCATGGAGTGGCAGCCTGCACGTCCGGCGGGGGCTCAGGGGATGGAAGACGGAGACCCAGGCCCCTGGCAACGACTGTCCACTGAGGGAGACAGTGGTGGCCACCGTGTGACAAGAGTCCCTCCACCTTCTCAGGCTGTGCCTGCCACTCGGGCTCTGCACTGGCCTCGCTTCTTCCCCAATATAGGTGGAATGACAGAGTCTGAGTGTAAGAAGACATGACGGCCAGGTGACACGTCACAGTGGCCCGTGGTCACTGCATTCAGGGTGTCCTCACACACTTGCTGAAGTGACAGGAGCCCGGAGCCTGCCAACACTGACTTTTCACAGGAAAAAAGGATAAATCACACAACCAACGTACTGTAGAAGATTTCTGTCCATGTGTGTCAAATGTTGGGAGTGTCAGAGGCCTTGTTGCGAATTTCTCTGAAGATGAAATGTATTTGTAAAACCACTGGAGTAAAATAATGACCATCTGGCAATGGCAAAAGACTTAACATGATAATGTAATTACAAGGAAATTTGGTTATTTTATAAGCCACATTTTAAGATAACGACTAGAATTATACCAGGACATATCAGATTTTTAGGAATTTTATATAATTTTGAGAATACTGAAAACATGCTTATTTTCATCAAACCAACAAACTTAAATAAGCTTTCATTTACTAAAGATGATATCATGTTAACTTGAAAAACATTTGGGTTAGTTTCCATTACATTTAGAAACAATTTATATAAATGCTTACTTTAAGCCTACTAGTGGAGCTCTTTTAGAAATTACATCATCCAGAGGTAGAAAAATATCACATATATATAACGCGTACACATAGACATACATAGATACACAGACAGACACAAGCAGAGACCTTAAATGGTTTTCATTAAATGTTTCCTATGATTCAGGTAAAATACAAAACTCACTAATTTAAAAAAGAATAGTTGGATCCAAACTGTGTTTTTGGCAGTATTAAACAACTCTATTAATTTTTAATTTAAGTTTCCCATTGACTGTTTAAGGGAATAACGTTAAGTTTCCCAGAAAATCTCTCATGATCTCATTAACTCTGAGAGGGGCTCATACTGGGCCCTTCTTTGAAGGTCGATTATGGGGGTGTCTGTAAAGCCATAATTTAATAGACTTTTAGGTAACTTTTATAGCTTAATTTTTATTAGCTTTTTGCAACCAAACTTTCAGTAGGGCTCTTTTGGAATTTTGAAGGCTTTGCTTTTAAGTGCACATCTTAAGCAATCTTATTTAATTAGATCATTCCTTCTAATGGCCAATGTAACACCCCTGAAGCTGGTGGCATTTTGTAGGACCCTAGCCACAAATGGAGTTCAACCCATATTTCTGTCCAACCATACCTGACTGCAAATTGGGTGCAACCCGCAATTCTGTCTGACCATATTTTGGGGGGCCCAACCTGATGGTTACTAAGCCAAGCTCTCAGGACACAATACAAGTGTAGCAAGATTTTGCTGTTGTTTTAAATATTTACAACTTCTGGAACCTTTAGTTTTCGAGCAGGTGTGCTGGAAGGTGGCATGCTTAACTCTTTAGAGATTAAAGATTGCTTTTAATCTGTCTGTTCCACGGTTCTCAAATCTAGTGCACAAAAAGACAAGTTTCGGAAGCTCAAAGGAGCCCCAAAGTGGCCAGTATAATTTTAAATTATCCCAGGTTATCCTGATCCAAAGATTCAGCCAATTACAGCTATCCCCATTTGGTTAAGTACTTGCAAGTAAAGGCTCCATACATATTGTACACAGAGCCAGCCAGAGTTCCAGTGGGTGGGTGCCCATCTGGCATTGTTGGCCTTGAAAGTGTGGTTTCTCATTTTCTTTTAGTTTCATTTTAATATCAAGTCTGAACAATTTCTAAGGACAGTGTAGCTGGTCAAAACTGTGCTGCTTGTGAGTGTCACTTCCTAAAAGGTGATGAACACTCTCTCACGTGTCTTAGCTTCTCCTGCGGGCAGTCTACAACTACCGTAGGGGTGCAGAGCACTGGATGAACAATCCTTGTGTGCGGGCCCCTCGACAAGACATTAATTATTTAAAGTGAATGATGGTGACTGAGTTCCCTATGGGACTGCCGCATGTCATGCAGATTGTCCTCAGACACTTACACCAGGTTCTCAGTCACCTGAGAACAACTTGTGGCTGGAAAGAGCAAGTGCCCCTTTTCTTCAGAATGAAACAAATTCAGTCTCTCATTTTGCTGTCAGTTTGTTCAGACTTTATCAACATGTCTCTTTTTCAATTGAAAGCCAAATTAAAGAGGTCAGCTAACCCAGTTCACTCCAAACTTCCCCCTTGGTTCCCCTTACCTAGGAAATGTCTCCCTCTTGGCTCCCCTCACCTAGGAAATGTCCCCCCCAGGTTCCTCTTACCTAGGAAGAGTACCAACACACCCTTAAGATGTTGAAGTCTTCAGACTGTTTTAACAGCTGGAATAACAAGTCAGGACTGTCAACTTAAATAAGGAGGTCCAGATTTCGGGAGAACTCACCAGAGCACCTGAAGAGTGCAGTGAAGCCGGGGGGAGGAGGGGTAGTGGAACGCAACAGTCCCCTGTGGTACCAGTGTTGGTTGAAAGTAGGCTCCACCTGGTCTCAGGTGGGTGTCTCAGAAGTCCCTTCGTGGTTGCCAGGAAAAGTTGCCACAAATAATCAATAATCGTTCTGTAGCACAAAGTTTTATTTGAGCCCAATTTCATTTGAGGACTCTAGCCCGGAGCACATCTTTGCAAGGGAAGAAAGCGCTGTGAAGAAGAGTGGTTTTCAGCAGAGTTACATCCTGTTTCCAAAGACAGAGACACACATCAAGCATGACAGGTGCACATTCTCTCAAAGATTCAAGGAGATATTTTGCTATTGATGAGCACATAGACAGCAAGTCACCATGGCCTCGGCGCTGGGGGAAATGAGGCATTCAGTCTTATCTTGAAAGGGTGCTGACATCAAAGGAAGGGAGGGATGCTTTTTTATCTTCAAAGAGTATATTCTTTACTTTAGGGTAATGATTAAAGCACACAGACAATGCATGTCTGACAAGCCACGAGTCAGGTTTCTTTGGTTCAAATAAATTTCAGGCCAAATCAGGTTCCAACCAGAATGGTTTCCACATATACTTGAAAACATAAAATATCTTATATCGCACCTGATGACATCCCGTTGGAATAGACGCTAGAATGACCCCCACTGCACAGATGGCGACACTGGGGAGGCCCTGAGAGGCACGTGGTTGTCCAGGGTGACATCACTGGCAAGAAGCAGGAGCGGGACTGCATTCAACACTGTGTCCTCAAAGCTGGGGCCCTGCTTGCGTTCAGACCTCCCCAGAGGCTGTGGGGTGGACTGTGTTGGTGTGACTGTGTCTGGACGTGGTGTGGAGATGGAGAGTGAGCAGTCAGCAGCCCCGGGGGCCCTTAGGGAGGTCTTGTGTGAGGAGGGAGCTTAGGTAAGTTGACCCCAGGAAGTACCCTCATGGAGCCCAAGAGTACTTGGAACCCTGGTAACTAGGCACCCACATCCTAGAGACAGCCCCCAAGCCAGCTCACTTGTCTAGCACTTGTCTAGTGGGAGCAACGTGTTTAGTTGCTTCTTCTCGATGGTCAGGGACCAGAGCCCCAGGAAAGCTCCCAAAGACCACCCGCAATGCAGATGCTGGTTCCTTTCTCATGGCCGACAATTGTGGCCATTTAACCGGAGGGACAGAAAGGTAACACAGGGAGTCCTAGGGCAGGCCAATCCAGACCAGACCAGCACTGTGGTCCCATCTGGGCAGCCCTACATCCCCTCCCCATGTGTGTGTGTGGAAGGGCGGTTTCATGAGGGTGGACCACCGTGAGCAGGAGCAGGTCGCTGAGGTGTTAGAAGCCTGGTGGGCTTCTAACATGACCCTGGTGGGTCATGTTCACAGCCCAGGTCAAGGTCGGCTGGGTGGGATGTGGAGTGCTAGAGTGGCACCCTTCTGCCTGAGGTGTATGTCTTTCATCCGGGGTGGAATTCTGTGGAGACACAGGTATGTGCCTGATCTGGGAGAATTAGATCCCGAGGACAGAAACAGCACAAGGACAGCTGGGCAGCTGGCAGGGCTCGGATGCCTCTGGGTCGGCTACCGGTCACTGCCGTTGCAGAGCTCCATACAGGAGATCAGCGAGGAGCTGGTAGAAGGGGACATCCAATCCCTCACCCCCAGGGATGAGCAGCTGTGACACAAGACTGCATCAGCAGCTGTGGGGAGAACGTCTGCACTGACTGTTGGACAAGCCTCAGAGCTACCTCAGTACCCATCATCCATCCCGGACAAATATCATTACTACCAACTCCTGCAGGAAACCAGGAGGCAGCTGGGGCCCCAGCCTCCGTGCAGGGAGACCCATCTCCTGCACAGGCTCCAGCAGGAGACCAGGAGGTAGCTGAGGCCCCAGCCACCGTGCAGGGAGACCCATCCCCTGCACGGGCTCCGGCAGGAGACCAGGAGACAACTGAGGCCCCACCATGCAAGCAGGGAGACACATTCCCTGAAGAGGGTCCTGCAGGAGACCAAGAAGCACCTGAAGCCAAACCATCTGGCCTGAGAGAGCTGGCTCTGCAATGTCTCTCATCAGCAGCTCCTGTACCACCCATTCAAACTGCTCCCTCACCAGAAATTTCCTTCCCTACCCTCATTAATGTGTTTGTTTCCTTCTTAGTTGCTCTATTTGATTTTTCTTTATTGTTTAGTTCTTAATAATTATTTAAATTAAATGTTTCTATTTTTTAAAATTTATGTTTTCTCATTTTAAATTGTACACTTTATGAGCATTAAGTACATTCACAATGCTGTGCATCCATCACCGCTATCTGGGCTCAGACAGTTTCACACTCCAAAAGGAAACCCTGTTCTAAAAGCACTCACTCCCCATTTATCCCTCAGGCCCTGGCCAGCCCTAATCTGTTTTCTGTCACTGTTTTTTGTTAAATCTATTCTGGATGTTTCCTATAAGTGGAATCATGCCATAACTGGCCATTTGTGTCTGCCTTCTTATTTTCACAGGGCCTTATAGGTTTTCCTTTTCTGTTTTTATTTGAAATAGAATTTCTCTAATTTGATAGGAAAATCCCAGGTGGATTCTAGATTTGATGTATCAAATAAAGCCCTTTCGGTAAATATGTGCATAATCTAGGGGTACAGACTGCTGTTCTAAGTGGGACACCAGAGCCAGAAGCCAGGCATGAAACGCCTGTGGCCAAAACAAAAACAAGACAAGGGTAGAATGCTGGAAAGACAAACCACAAACCGGAAAGCATTCCTCATAACCCAAGGCCAGGGAAAGGCTACACATCCCTCGCTTCCAAAAAATGCTTGAAATTCAGTATTTTAAAAAGAGATAAAGAGCAAACACACTCAACGCCAATGAGAGGTGATACACAGGGGCAGCATGTGTCAGAGACACTCGAGCTCCACAAGGGGGACACGCGCACATGGAGACACTGTGGAGAGGGCACTGGGCCCCATCAGATGGGCAGGGTTCCAGTGTGGTGACAACCAGCCATGGTGACAATGTGAGGAAGCAGAGGCCCCAGCAGACTCCTAGAGACAAGTGTGAAAGGACACTCCTCTCTGGAGACCAGCCTGCAGGACCCATCGCAGTCCCCAGTGGCATGCCTGTGCTGGCGGTGCTGATCCCACGACTTCATCCCACAGAAAGTCTGTACAGTGTGTGCACGTGTGTGCACATGCGTGCGTATGTGTGTGTGCACTTGTGGGTGTCAGGAACGGAGCATTCCAGGGTGTGTGCTCTTCTAGAACCTGATTTGTCCAGGCATGGCCACCGCCAGGCAATCCTATTCCACTTGGTATTTTCTCTGTCCTGGCATCAGAATTTATGAAGACCCCCTGCTTGGACCAGGGGCCATTTCCAGTTTTTCACTCTCTGAATCGTGCTGAAGGGAACACCTGCAACCACAAATCTCTATTTAGGACAGAATCCATGACGTGGAGTTTCTGGGTCAAAATGTATACTGTTTTTAATGAATTGGCCCCAGTTTCCAACACCAGAGGGCTCTTTGTCAGCTTTGAGCTTTCTTTGGGAAAACAGGGCCACAGAGACCCCGGGGCTGGGACCTCATGGAGTGAGGGAGGAGGAGGAGCTGGCAGTGGATGTGATCAAGGTACTTGGGAGTGAGCTGTCTGGCAGAAAATGTCCCACCCCTCAGCCCAACACCTGGCCCCACCCATCATGGTGATGTCATGGGCTAGTTCTCTCGCTGGTGCTAGAGCTGGTGCTGGAGCTTGCTTTAGCTCAAAACATGGCTCTGATTCTAGAACTGGAGCTGAAGCTGGAGCTGGTTCAATCTCAGCAGCTCATGCGAGAGCCTGTGTTAGAGTTGCGCTATCTCTATAGCCGCCAGTATCTCTAGCTCTGGGGAAGGCACTGGAGCTGGAACTACCTCCAGAGATAATCTAGACCTGCTTCTGCAGTTTGATAAAGCTCTTGAGCTGGCTCCAACTCTTGCACTGGAGCTGGTGTAGAGTTATTGCTGTAAGTGGCTCTAACTGTGGTTCTCATTCTAGACCTGGTTCTTGTGGCTCTAGTTGTATAACCAGTCCTAGCTCTAGCTCTGTAGCTGGTGCTAAAACTGGTGGTGGATTGGTTTGTAGCTCTGGCACCGGCTCCACCTCTGGAATTGGTGTTGGGGCAGATTCTGGTACTAGAGCAGCACAGGCTCTGCCTGGGGGGTTGGTGATAGAGCTGCCTCCATCTCTGAAATCGGTGGTAGAGCTGGTAGCACAGCATGATCTAGCTCTGATGTTGGTGTTAGAGCTGTTGCCAGAGCTGGTTCTTTCTCTTGAGCTGGCATTGGCTCTAAGTCTGCTACTGGTACCCAAGCCAGCTCTTGCTCCAGCACTTGTGGGGGATCTGGCTCTGCAGCTGG
This sequence comes from Diceros bicornis minor, assembly GCF_020826845.1. Classification (NCBI taxonomy): domain Eukaryota; kingdom Metazoa; phylum Chordata; class Mammalia; order Perissodactyla; family Rhinocerotidae; genus Diceros; species Diceros bicornis. Next base: position 95,061,851 of record NC_080740.1, read on the forward strand.
TACTAGATCTGTTGCTAGAGCAGGCTCTGCCTCTGAACTTGGTGCTGACTCTAGCTCTCGAGCTGGTGCCAGAAATGGCTCTAACTCTGGAGCCAGTGTTAGAGCTGATGCTGGAGCTGGCTCTTCCTTGGAACCTGGCACTGGCTGTAAACTAGCTTCAACCTGGTTCTCACTCTAAAGTGAGCACTAGAACCATCACTGGGACTGGCACAGGAGTTGGTGATAGAGCTGCCTCTATCTCCAGCGTTGATGCTACAGCTAGTGTTCAAGCCAGCTCTAGCTCATGAGAGAACACCGGCCCTGACCCTGCAACTAGCACTGGAGCTGAAGGTGGAGCTTGCTCTATCTCAGGAGTTTGTGCAAGTGTGGGAGCTGGGGTTAGCTCTAGCTATGGAGCTGGCCCCAACTCTGGTGCTAGAGCTGTTGGTAGAGCTGGTGTTGGGGCTAGCTCTGCCTATAGACCTATCACTGGCTCTAGTTCTGGAGCTGGTAATAGAACTGGTTCGTGCAGTGGCTTGGGTGCTGAAGCTGGTCCTGAAAATGGCTCTGAGTCAGGAGCCTGGCTAGAGCTGGCTCCAGAGAACACTCAAGCTCTTGAGCTGCTGCTGGAGCTGGTGTTGGACCAGGCCCCAGCTTTTGACCATTTTCTGGAGTTGGCACTAGCTCTGTGGCTGGTACTACATCTAGCTCTTGGGCATGGGCAAGAAATGGCTCGAACTTCAGATTTGGTACTAGAGCTGGTGTGATGTCTGACACTGAAGGCGGTGCTAGCTGTGGAGCTGGTGGTGGAGCTGGCACTAGCTCTGAAGCTTGTTTTAGAGCGGGCACTGGTGCTTCAAGAGGACAAATGTTCAGCAACATGACTGCCTTTTCACGTGCCTTTCCAAAAACAGAAAACACCCCACTGCCCTCCAGAGAAGCCCCAGCCCAAGGATCCAAGAAGCCTTCCAGGAAGCCTTCCCAGACTGTAGACAGTGTGCATGTATCAAATAAATTTTTTTCTTCTGTTCCTTATCTTCTTATCACAGAACATCATATGCAACTAAATGTATCAATAACAGTTAACTTCACATGATAGTATTTAAGTCATAGGATATCAAGGAAAGGAGTACACATCACCCAAGAACTTTGCATCCTCCTTGGGGAGAGTATTTGTGTTTTGAGTTGTCCACAGGAGACGGGTACCATGTTAGAGGGAAGAATGACTTTCTTCCTGTCCTTATTTGGAGATTAAATGCGGCTAAAGGAGATGTGAGTGGGCACCAAGTTGAGGGAGCGTGGGCTCTGATGGTTAGTCTTGTGTGTCAACCCGACCAGGCCATAGTATGTAGCTGTTTAATCAAACTGGATATTTAATCGCGTCTTGCTGTGAAGGTATTCTGTAGATGTGGTTAACACGTACAATTAGTTGACTTCAAGTAAAAGAGATTACTGTCAATAATTTGGGTGGGCCTCATCAGCTGAGGGCCTTCAGAGCAAACACTGAGGTTTCCCAAAGAAGAAAATCTGCCTCGAGACTCCAGCATCTAGACACCTGCCTGAGTTTCTAGTCTGCAAGCCTGGTCTACAGATTTTGGACTTGCCAGCCCTCATGAGCACATGAGCCAATATATTAAAATCAGTCTCTCTCTCTCTACACATACATATACACACATCTGTGTGTGTGTGTGTGTGTGTATGTGTGCACATGCATATGTATCCTGTTGGTTATTTTCTGGAGAACTCTGACAAACACAATGCTGAAATGCCTTTGTCCTTCCTTTTTCCACTTTAGAATCACTGTTCTTTAAGGGCTTCAGAAACTCAGTGCCATAGGAAGTTTGCAGACGAAGTGTCTGTCCAATCCAGACCTCGTACTGCATGTCGGGCTCTGCCAGCACTGCCTGATAATTCTGAGAAAGCGTGGCTGACGCTTTCCTGCTGAAGACATGTAAATGACCCCAAAGGCCTCTTACCTGAAACCGGGCAAAATATGGAACAGAAAGCTCACCCTCGTGAGGCCGGCCGACAACAGGGTCAGCACCCAGACTCCTGCAAGAGAAAAGTGATACACGAGGCCTCAGAAAATTAACCAGACACCGTATTTTCAGAATGTGGGCTTCCACGCCAGGAAGGTCTGTAGAGAATATGTCATATTTCCTTTAACACATTTCTTGAAGAAGTCAAGTTTTTTGCCTATTTATTGTTACCTTTCAGCACACACAATTGATATATGCTCTTTCCTGCACAATCCTCTCCCTTCATGCTAAATATTTGCACTCTACAGTCAGTAAAGAGAAGAGAACACGACGGAGAATGCAATCCAGAGGGAGCCACCACCCTCGGAATCATCATGAGTATGTGAATTTCTGTCGTCACCTGTTTGGAGTGGGCCCACCCCCCAGTTACACAGCAGCCAGGGCAGGGATGATGAGATCAAGAGGTCTAGACTAGACATTCGACTGGCTTTCAGCAAGTATTTAATATGTGGGTTCTGGTTTGCCTCCAGAGAGGTTCTGTGTGTTTGTGTGAGGGAGAAAGATGGAGGAAGAGGGGAGGGAAGACGATTTCATGGTTTAAAAGCTGCTGCAAAAGCTAATATCCACTAGGTGCAGAAAAACCATATGACAAAATCCAACACCCTTTCGTGACAGAAACACTCAAGAAACTAGAAACAGAAGGGAATATCTGGAGCCTCGTCCAGGGCATCTGTGAACAGTCCACAGCTCACCGACGTCATAGTCAGTGGGGAAAGACTGGAAATGCCACCCCTGAGGTCAAGAACAAGATGAGCATTGGCCACTCTTGCCAATTCTATGCTACATTTTACTGGAGGTTTTAGCCAGGTCAATTAGGCAAGAAAATGAAGTAAAAGGTATCTAGATTGGAGGGGATGAAGTAAAACTATCTCAATTCTCAAATGATGTGACCACATATACAGGAAATCACAGAGAATACATGGAAAAACTATTGGAACTAAGAAATGAGATTAGCAAAGCTGCCGGATACAAGATTAATTTAAAAAATCCATTGTATAGGAATATAAATTGGTGCAGCCACTATGAGAAAGAATATGCAGATTCCTCAAAAAATTAAAAATAGAACTACCATATGATCCAGCAATTCCACTTATGAATATTTATCCAAAGGAAATAAAAACACTAACACAAAAAGATATCTGCACCCCACTGTTCATTGCAACATTTATTTACAATAGTGAAGACACGGTAAGCAACCTAAGTGTCCTTTGATGGATGAACGGGTAAAGAAGATGTGGTGTAAGTATATATATATAACAGAATCTTATTCAGCCATAAAAAGGAAAGAAATCCTGCCACTTGCAACAACATAGACGTGCATTATGCTAAGTGAAATAAGTCAGATAGAGAAAGACAAATACCATATGATCTCACTTAAATGGCGAATCTAAAATTAAAAAAAAAAACAAAAACTGAGCTAACAGATACAGGGAACAGCTTGGTGGTCGCCAGAGGCAGGGGGTGGGGGTTGGGCAAATGAATGAAGGGGTCAAAAGGTATAAACTTCCACTTAGAAAATAAATGAGTCCTGGAAATGTAACAAAAAACATGGTGACTATAGTTAGCAATAGTGTATTGTACATCTGAGAGATGCTAAGAGAGCAGATTTTAAAAGTTCTGATAACAAGAAAAAAATCTGTAACTATGTGAGGTGATGGATGTTAACCAGACTAATTGTGTTGATCTTTGGTAATATATACATATATAGAATCATTATGTTATATGCCTGAAACTAATATAATACCATATGTCAAGTTTTAAAATATCAATTTTATTTCTATATACTAGCAAAGGAAAATCTGACAATATAAGTAAGAAAATATGTTAATTTACAATAGCATCCAAAACAATGAAATAATTAGAAATAAATTTATCATAAGAAGTACAAGAGTTGTACAATGAAAGATACAAAACATTATTGGAAGCAATTAATGAAGACCAAAATAAATGGAAAGACATTTCATCTTCATGTATGCGAAGACTTGATACTATTAAGGTGGCAATACTCCACAAATAGAACTAGAGATTCAGTGGAATTCCAAGCAAACTCCCAGCTGCCTGTTTTTGCAGAAACTGACAAGCCAAGGCTAAAATTCATATGGAAATGCAAGGGAGCCACAAGAGCCACAACAATCTTGAGAAAGAAGTTCAAAGATGGAGTATTCACACTTCCCAATTTCAAAAATTATTACAAAGCTACCATAATGAATACAGCGTGGTGCTGTCATAAAAAATAGACATACAGACCAACGGAATAGAATTGAGAGTCCAGAAATCAACCTACATATTTACAGTCAATTGATTTTTGATGAGTGAAAAGACAATTCAATGGGGAAAGAACAGTGTTGTCCACAAATGGTATTGAAACAACTGGATTTTCACACGCAAAGAAGTTGGACTCCTTGCTTACAGTACTTACAAAAATGAACTCAAAATAGATCCAACAGCTAAATATGAGGCAAAACTATACAACTCTTACAAGAAAACACATGGGAATTGTCTTGACATGAGTACAGCCATGTTTGGCAGCTCCATTGACCTATAACCACCAGCACACAAAGAAATACAAAGCTGCTTTCTGTGTGGTGGGAACTGGCCTTTTCCCGGGAACTGGCCTTTCTCCCATGGAGGGAGTTGCAAGTTGTAACAGTTCAAGGCTCTTGGAGCGTCGTAGCACGGGATGGACTGGCCATCTGTGCCGGGCTAAGACGATAACCAAAGAAAACAATGCACGTACACAACCACTGGGCTGGGACGTTAGCCAAGGGGCTCAGTGCACGTATGCCACTGATAACTGTTTTGTGCATGGGAACACTAGATGCTTGCTCTGTAAACTCTGTAACTGCTTATATAAACTGCTGGAAGCTGAGACCTAGTGAGAGTTCCACCTGTGGAAGGGACACCTTGTCCAGGACGTGTGATCCTTGCCCAGCCGCGTCGATTGACAGGGCTCTCCCGGCAGTGGGGAGTGGATGTTGTGAGTAACTGATTTGATATGAAGTAATTGATTTGATATGAAGTAATTGATTTGATATGAAGTAATTGATTTGATGTGTTCTCTTTTCGGTCAACCTGGTGTTTCTCTTTCCGGTTGATTTGTGTCATTTCTCTTCAGCCGATGTGGGTGTTTTCCCTTTCCAATCGAGCTGATGTTTTTTCCCTCTTAATATTTGACCTATTTGATCTGTTTGCAGACTGTCATCTTTACTATCCTATATATAATAAAATATACCTTCAGTCCATTTCTTTGGAGTGGAAAGTGTCTTTTACGTCTCCGATCGAATCCCCGAACCTCTCATAACAGGAATAAAACTTTTATTTTATTTATTTTTTTTTGTGAGGAGGACCAGCCCTGAGCTAACACCCAATGCCAATCCTCCTCTTTTTTGCTAAGGAAGACTGGCCCTGGGCTAACATCCATGATCTTCCTCTACTTTATGTGGGACGCCGCCACAGCATGGCTTAACAAGCGGTGCGTCGGTGCCTGCCCGGGATCCGAACCAGCGAACCCCGGGCTGCCGCAGCAGAGCACGGGCACTTAACCGCTTGTGCCACCGGGCCGGCCCTAGGAATAAAACTTTTGACCTTGAGTTAGGTGATGATTTCTTAGATAGGACACCAAAAACACACGAATAAAAAATAAACAAATTGGACTTCATCAAAATTAAAAATTTGTGTGTATCAAAAGGCAGTATCAAGAAAGTGAGAAGACAGCCTGCTGAATGGGACACAATACCAGCTCACCATATATATAACAAGCTACTTGCAAATAGAAGATAGAGTGAATGCTTACAACTCAATAATAAAGAAACTAATAACCCAATTTAAAAATGGGGAAAGGAGCTGAGCAGATATTTCTCCAAAGAAGATACACAAATGGCCAATAAAGACATGAAAAACTCTCAACACCATTATCCAGGAAGAAAATGCAATCAAAACCACAATCAATAAGTATCATTTCCCATCCACTAGGATGGTTGTAAATTAAAAATATAGATATTAAGACGTGTTGTCAAGGATAGGTAGAAACTGGGATCCTCATACATTGTTGGCAGGAATAAAGATGGAAAATAGTCTAGCAATTCTTCAAAATTTAGAGAGTTTTCATATGACCCAGCAGTTCCACTCTAGGTGTGTACCCAACAGACATGAAAACATGAAAGCTTGTACGTGAATGTTCATAGCATCATTATTATAATAGCCAAAAGGTGGAGACAACTCCAATGTCCCTCAACCGATGAATGGATCAATAAAATACAGTATATCTATGCAACGGAAAATCATTTGGCACAAAACAGAAAGAATTACCGATACACTACAATCAAGGATGAACCTTGAAAACATGACATATTAAAGGAGCTATCACAAAAGAACACACATTGTACTATTCTGTGTATATAAGAGGTCCAAAATAGACAGATCGAGAGAGAGAAAAAGTAGAGGAGTGGTTGTCTAGGGCTGTGGCGATGGGGGAAGGGGGAGTGACTGCTAATGGGTCCAGGGTTTCATTCTGAGGTGATGAAAATGTTCCACTGTTGTGGTGATGGTTGCCCAACTCTGTGACTCTACTACAAGCCATTGATTTGTACACTTTAAATGGGTGGCTTACACGGCATGTGAGCGATATCTCAATACAGCTGTTTTACGAAAATACAGAGAAAGATAATTTGTTTCAACTTGGAGATGTTTCTTGGTCCCAGGAGCAGCCGGACTAGGCACTTGCTATAGCACAAAGACCCAACCCATGAAAACGATATGGGTCACAACCCCACAAAACCCACCTTCACAAAGCCCACCCCCAGGGAAATGGGGAAAGACGTCCTCGGAAGGAATGGATGGAGGGGTTGGCCACTGGAGGAGGGGGTGCAGACTTGGTCCAGCCAGCAGCATGGGCACGAGCAGCCCTAACCCTAACCTTCACACTGATGAAATTTTACCTTGAATTTACGCCTTGATCTTCCCAAGGTGAAGCACGTGCAGCTTAGAGTGTCTCTCTTGGCAGGAGGGTAGCTGGCAGAGGACAGAGAGGAAATTTTATCTTTTGATTTTCAAAGCAGCTATTCCATGTGGGAAATACATAAAAGGGGAGAAAACATGAGTGTACACGGGGATATTTTCACTACAATTCAATTGGACCAAGACACTGAGGTTTGCTTAGACAACTTGCCCAGAACAGGGCTGGAGATGGGATTTTAAAAAATAGGACTTGGAATTAATGAGTAATATTGGGAGTGATTCACTGGGTACGATAATCAGGAACTCATCAAGTTGAACAGAAATCCTCCCAAAAGACCAATGAAAGTGCCCAAGGTCAACGATGAACTCTGGCGATAGGTAAGGAGCAGGACCTGCGCAGGGAGCATGTAAAGGAGAACTTTCCATGACACACAAGGTGTGAAGGAGTTTCACTGGAATCATGCATCTGCGAGCTGGGCCCCTCTCATTTTTATATTTACTAGCTTATGACTGTTAAGCGGTAACAACACCATTTGTGACCCCTCCTTCATGGCTTCAGGAACATTTGGTAGCTTAAGGCATCACTCTCAGAGCTGCAAGAACTTCTGGAAACCACTTACGACCTGCACACTAGCCCTATTTTACAGATGAGGAAACTGACGCCCAGGGAGGATTCAAGGACACACTGGGAGTGTCTCTGACTTCTGGTCCAGGGCACTCTCTCATTGGGGAGCCACGAAGAACTCTCCTCTCTATGCCAGAAATGGGCTGATCCTTAAGACATTTTCAAAGAAAGCTGCCTTTTTTTAAATTTTTAAAAATTTCTCCCCCAAAGCCCCAGCAGATAGTTGTATGTCATAGCTGCACATCCCTCTAGTTGCTGTATGTGGGACGCGGCCTCAGCATGGTCCGATAAGCGGTGCGTCGGGCCGCGCCCGGGATCCGAACCCAAGCCGCCAGTAGCAGAGCGCGCGCACTCAAGCTCTGAGCCACGGGGCCGGCCCTATAGGATCATTTTAGTTCTTTCCCTGACACAGAAACAAAACAGGCTACTGGACAAGAGAAAACTCTAGGGCAAGTTGCCATTTTTAGTTCATCCCCACAGAGATTGGAACAAATTGACTGGAGTCCTGACCCCTCAGTCCACATAGTCGACCCACAATAAATGTATCAGCTCATCATGAATGAACATCAATGAGCCGAAACACGTTTGTCTCCTCGGCCAAGTAGCATCAACCTTCGCGACAGATGTGCTCCTGCCACCAGGTCCCGTCTCTCCCACAGGTGCCCAGACAGCGGGCGGGCACAGTGGGCGGGACGGTGCTGCCTCTGGGGACTGGGACCAGCTCTCTCACCTGCAGGCTGGCGGGGTCAGGGCCCATCTCCCTCACCGAGGCGATGGAGGTCTCCAGCTGTCCCTGCACACACGAACAAGCAGGCCTCCGTGACAAAGGCCCGGGACACAGAGCAAAGGGTTCACCGTCCCCCCGCGTGCAGCCCGGAGGCGGAACCAAAGGCGGGTCTCTCTCGGGCTCGGAGGCCAGTCTCTCCGGGAGCCGCAGCCTCTTCTGAAACCTCTCCCTGGGCGCCGGCTGTACCAAGACGCGGGGCTGGGAGTTCTGGGGGGACAGGAGTCCCCACACGCTGTCCTCCACCCCACAGCGCCCACGACCCGGCCCCACACGGGATCCAGGGCCTCTTCCAACGCCCCACCCGATGTGGGGGTCACAGAGCAGTCAGCGGAGTGGGGGCCCTCGGGACCAGCCCTGTGGCAGCTGTTGGTGTTGTGCGTGCGCGCGGAGGAACGGGGTCACGTGCATGTGCTGTGCGTGGGCCCGAGCGCGTGCCCGGCTGGGGACGTGAGGCCCGGCTGCCCCGCGCGGGTCCACCCGCGACCGCCCATTGGAGGAAGGCCCGTGCGCCCGGAGCACGTCCCTACCGCCCCCACGCCGGGGAAAGCACGAGCCGCGTCCACACTGAGCTGGCTGATGCAGTTCCAAGAGCAGGCTCTCAGGCGACAGTTGGGAAACTGAGGCCAGGAGAGACAGGGACTGGCCCGGGCCCATGAGATGGGCAGAGTCCAGAGGAGAAGAAACAAAGGCTGCTCCTGTTTAGATCACACCGGCTTCTGTGTTTTCATTCACTCACCCATTCACTCATTGTTTCGTTTACTCTCTCATTCCTTCAATCACTCACTCAGTCATTCTCTCATTCATTCCTACACTCATTCATTCAGTCATTACTCATTCATTCACTCATTCGTTCATTCACTGGTTCATTTATTCAATCATTCAGCCAACATCCTCCAGTCCTTGCTGTGTACCAAGCACTGTGACTTCACCAGGGAGCACAACCTGATGTGGTCCCTGCTCACGTGGAGCTCACGTCCACTGTGTGACATAAAAGAGGGCAGTCCCTGGGGGTACCAGGGGTGATAAGCACCAGAAATCCACACCTGAAAATAGAGGCCAGTCATGCAGAGAAAAGTTCAGAGAAAACCCATGCTGGGCACTGCAGTCTTGCATGATCCTTGACCCCATGCCCCAGCAGAAGAGCTGGGGGCCACATTTCCCAACGGCTGAAGGTGAAGGTGGGTGCTAAGGGCAGCCAATGGCTCAGGGAGACCTGAGGATGATGCCCTGTGGGGGCTGAGGATCTCTGGGCACTGACTGGGGAGGCAGGTGGCGCAGGAGGGAAATGGGGCTCCTGGGCCAGGCTGCCAAAAGGCAGGGTGAGCGGGCACTCAGATCCACCACCTGGACTCCCGTGTGTGTCTTTGCCTCCGTGTCTCCCCCTGGAGAGAAAAGATCAAACCCTCTACACCACCCTCGCTCCTCCCTGCCCCATCCAGAGTGGTGAGAGCTCCAGGAGAGGAGAGTGAGGGGCAGGGGGAGCCCTGACCACCCCTTTCCCTCCCGCACCAAGTAGAAAAATCTGCTCTGGCTCAACCTTTGGCATTGGTTCCCCTGGTTCCCAAGAAACATCTTTCTCCCTCAGACCTCAGTCCTGACCCAGGAGAGAGATGGACAGTGCCAACTCTGCACCTCCTTCCTCCATGGGGGTCTCCAAAGCCCCCAAGAGGTGTTACCCATGCCACTGCCCTCAGCCCAGGGCACTCATCCAAGATGAAGAGGTGTGCAGAACTCTACTCCCAAAGATTCAGAGGGTCCAGAGCCCCCCAAGCACCAGCATTCTCCCCCTCCCACCAACCCCAGGCCACAGACCCCTGGAGGGAAGGGAGGGAGCCAGGTGACTCAGAGCTGCCCACTGTGACCTCCCCCCACCAGTCAGCATGGCCTCAGCGACCAGTGTGGTGTCCAGAAGATGATGCACCCTCTGGTGGAGCCTGGCCCTTTTTGGTGACAGAGGAGGCTATGGAGGTCAGGAGAGAAGGCTCTGGGGAGATAGAAAGGGCCAGGCCCCCACCCCATGCCAAGGCACCAGTTGCCTGATCATCGAATATGAACCTGTTCACCCACCACCAACCCCTCCTGGCAGTATTTCCCAGGAAGAGTTTTAGGAGTCTCACAGCTACCCTGGTCCACCTCTCTGAGCTTCTGGATCTGGAGGTGGGGACAACTAGGGCCCTTGCCAACCCCGGCTAAGAGAGGGAACCTTGAGGAGCTCCCATATGAGAACAGAGCACTCCAGCCCTGGGACTGAGAAATTTTTGATGCCACTCTCTGAGTGAACACTGGGCAGGGTTAGGAAGAAAATACCCCCAATATGTCTGTGCCCACTGTAAGCCAGGGCAGGGAGCAGCCAGTCACTGCTGTCACATCCACTGAGAAATGGAGTTGGTGATTGGCTTAGTTAGAAGAGCCTGGGGGAGGATGATGGAGTCTCCCAGCAGTGGAAAGACATGAGCTTTGGCCTTTCAGGTTCCTGGATACTGTGCTGAGGGAGGGGCAGCAGCCCTCCATTCACAGAGACCTCCTGGGAGGGGAGAAACTAGGGTGGTGGACGGTGGTCGGCCCAGCAGAGGGCAGGCTTGGGAAGAGTGGTGGGGCTGTCCTGAGGGGAGTGGAGCCCTGCTGTAGGAGAGACCTTTCCCTACCTCTCAGAGCTCATCTGGCTCTTTTCTTTCTTTCATTTTCAAATTAGAGGCAGCAAAAGGACAAGCTTACCTGTCTCTCATCCCCTTTCCATACCTTCAGCTTTGATGTCCACCCCTCCTATGAAGCCTGCTCTCTTGGGAAGGTAAAGGCAGGAGCTGGTGGCTGAGGCAGCTTCTGGTCTTGAGGCTGGCTGCACCAGGAGCGGCTGGATGGGAGGTAGGAGCCTGCGGCCCGGCCCCTGGCGTCTGTGGGCAGCCTGGTGGTGAGGGAGTTTGTGGCTCTTGCTTCAAGGAGGTGGGAGGCTGTGAGAGTCAGGAGTGCAAGATGGACCTTGCCCTGGGGGCAGGACAGTGTTCTGTACACGGCAAACGTGTGTTCATACACACATGTAAGTGTGAGCATGTGCTGTGTCATCCACAATAGGGTGTGTGCCAGCAACGTGTGCAGAGCCCAAATCCTAGCTGAGGGGCTGGCTCATCCTGTATTTTGAGGCCTCGGTAGCATTCTTACCCAGGGGCCACATGTGGAGTTGATGGGGGTGTGGCAGGCCTTGCATGCAGGACTGCCCCAGCCCACTTGACTGTGTAAATCTGCTCTGTGGAGGGGGCAGAGGTGTCTCCAGCAGGGGCTCTGCTGTGCAGCGCGAGGCCTGGCAGTCCATGCAGCCCAAAGGGGCAAGACCTGCTGAGCCGGCTCTTCAGAAGCATCCAGTCCTTGAGGACATTGTTCACAGGGAGAGGTTTTTGGTGCTGGTGCCCCCTCGCCTACTGGGGCTCGTCCCTGATGAGGGTCCAGCAAGTTGGAGAGGGGGCGGAAAGGGGGGATGAAACATAGGCCAAATTCATGTCCCAAGTCACAGGCCAAGCCCAGTGAATTTCCCTGTTCCCTGCCTCAGTTTACCTATTCAGGAAATGTTCCAGAGTGCTGGGCAGGGTTGGCTCCAAAGCTGGGGTCAGGCGGTAACAAACAAAATTCCAAGCCAACCTCCTCCTCTATGCAAAGATCATTTCCATTACCCTGAGATGGGGTGAGTGGATGTTGGGGGTACAATGGTATTCTGGGGGGCCTTGCCCTGCCCAGGACCTCGTCTTCGGGGGTCTGGCCCTCACCCGGCCTGCCCAAGGTCACCAGCAGTAGCAGTGGCACTTACATCTGTCCCAAGGTCTGGAGAGGGGAGAAGTGGGCAGCCTTACACCCTGGTGGGGACACTCACGATTTCTTTCTTTCTTGAAGAAACACGAGACCCTCAAGATTCATGTACTGTGTGATGGAGGGAAACAAATACCAACTGTTCCTCCAAAAATACAATGTATTTTGTACTTTGTAAAGTATTAATTAAAACGGAGAAAAATATCATGTTGGCTGAGGGCGTCTGATTTTGTGCTGCTCCAGGGCCACATCTCATCTCTTTCCTTCTCCATTCCATGGTCGGGGAACATGGCCAGGGGTTGGGAGGAAGGCAGAACAACCTCCCCGTCCACACCCAGTGGCTGAGAGAGGACACATCCCCAGAGCGAGAGGGGCTTTATTAGTTACCTGATGCAGAGTAACGAGTTGCCCCAAATGCAATGGATTAAAATGATTGTTTACGTGTCACGGTTTCTGTGGGTTAGGAATTCGGGAGCAGTTTGAGCAGTCCACTCAGGGTCCCTCGGGAGGCTGCAATCATCTGAAGTCCTGGCTGGGAAGGGAGGATCTACTTCCCAGGTGGTTTATTCACAGGGCTGGCAAGTTGGGCTCAGCTGTTGGCAGGGAGCCTGTTCCTCTCCACATGGGTCTCCCCATGGGGCTGATTGAGTGTCCTCACAATACGGTGCCTGGATTCCCCCAGGGCAAGGGATTCAAGGGCCAGTGTAGGAACCAAAATGGTTTTTTGGCCCCGAGCCTCAGAATTCACACGCCTCTGCCTCCACCATACTCTGTCACCATATAGCCCCGCTCTGATTTGACACAGGAGGAGAACACACAAGGGTGTGAAACCAAGAGGGCAAGGTCATTGGGGTCATTTTGGAGACCGGCTACTGTGCCCATCATTCCTCCCAAACCTCTGGCAGAGGCAGGCCTGGGGGTGAGGGGGCCTGCGGAGCAGGACAGGGCCTTGCTGGTGCATGGGGAGGATCCGGGGCTGGATTCCGGGCCACAAGGCCTCTGGCACAAGCCTGGAGCCCTGTTGTGGATGTCACACCACCAGGAAGGTCCTTGGTGCTAGAAGCCCAGGAGCTGATGTCTCCCGACAAGATACCCTAGGGGCAGGAGGGAGGGCTTTGTGCCCAGCGTCCCTCCCACAGGGCTCTGGCATTTGGTTCCTGCCCTTTTGACAGGTAGGCATGGGGGATGCCCAGGCAGGACAGAGGTCTTGGACCTTGGACACCCTTCACTGCCCCTCTCTGACGTTTTCCATAGAGGGCCGTTGTGACCAGGCAGTGCTGAAGACCTGAGCTTGCACTGAACCCCATCAACCTCCATTCCCACCTGTCTCACCCCTGCTCGCAGGAAAAGCTGACCTGGGGATTGACGGGAGTGACAATGAGGATGAAGTTCACTCACTACCCTGAGCCCAAGAAAGTTCTGGATGCTGTGAATGCTTTCCCTTCTGGGGTCTTCAGACTACGCCCCCCTCATTCCTTCAGAGACCCCATTGGAGCTGGGACATCCACGGGGACTCTTGATTTCCCCCAAAATCTCAAAAATTGCAAAGACCTCCAGGGCCCGATCTCCCTTTCCCACCACTCACTCACAGTCACTGTCACTCGGGCGGTGCTGGACCTTGTGCCAGGTGCTGGGGACCCCGAGGAACAGGCTGTGGCCCCTGGACCTGCGTCTCTCTAGGAGGTGAGAAGACAGGGAATGGAGCTATTCCAAGGAGTGCAAGGCCAGGCTAGACCACAAGGGTGTGCTGTGCCCAGGGGGAGGGAATGACCACTGTCCAGTAGTAGGGGGCAGACCAAGAAACCAGGACATTAGGGTTGAGCTTGGTAAGATGGGGACCCAGCAGAGGGAGGAGCAAAGGCGGAGAGGGCCAGAGGGAACCTTGGCTGGAATGGACGAGTGCGGCGGGTGAGGGAGGAGTTGATGCGGCAGGTAGGGGATGAGGCTGAAATGCAAGGTGGGTGCTCAGGTCCGCCAGGGGCCTCACCCTCCTATAGGCCATGGGGAGCCACTCAGGACTTCCACGCAGGGGACCAAACTTAGCATCTGAGTGGGAGTCTTCGTTATGAAGAGGGCTGATAGGAGCAGGAAAGGGGAACTGCCAGGGTCCTGGCCTCAGTTCTCAGGAGGAGGCCCCTGGCTGGTTCTAGAGTCGTCCCTGTGCAGAGTTGGGGTGGTGGGGGCAGTGGAGTATCAGGGGACCAGCAGATGTCCAGCCAGCCCTCAGAACCATGACTGTGCCCCTCGCCCAACCAGGGCATAATTCCTCCTGGAGCAGCTCTGGCTGCTTGTGGCAGGTTCTCACCACTGCTCACATTCAGACCCCCACGGGGGTTACCCATGCCAGGACTCCACCCCCAAGAGTCTGATTCAGTTTCTCTTGGATAAAATATTGGTGTAAAACGTCCCCCACCCTCTCTCAAAAGGTAATGTAAAGAACTGGGCCACAGAACAGCAGCAACTGTGGTCACATGGCCCCCCGGGTTTATCATGTGACATTCCTCTGGGGGAGCAGGGGGCTCATGATGGTCAAAATGAGCTCTCCAAAGGGAATGTGCGGGATGAGATCGTGCGGGTGGTTGCACCACATAGACAATTTAGACAATGCTAAAACCACTTAATTGTACACTTTAAAATGGTCCTACGTCATGTGACTCACATGTCAATGTTTTAAAAATATCGATGTGGTAGAAAAAGCAACAGGAATGGATGCTGGGCGTGAAGGATGGCCAAGAAAGAATGTGAGTTATTCTGACACTCTTGAGGGTTAAAGGAAGTCCCTATCAACATGGTGGAGGCAGCACAGAGAAGGAGGATGAGGACGGATGCAAGAACCGGGAGCTCCCACCTCGCAAATGTTGGTGGGGGAGCATCTCATTTGAGCTGTTTTTCCAGGAGCTCTGGACCTGAGCTGATCCAGCGGGAAGCTGTGCAGCGTCAGCGAGACCCAGGCCCATCTCCCACCCTGATGAGCATGGGGCACCGGGAGGGTCCTGTTGTCCCGGGAGAACCTCGGAGTGCAGGCAGAGCCTCTGAGGATCCTGTAGGGAACAGCTCCGCGTTGTTTTCAGGGCAATTAATACTCGGTGTCTTGGACTCAAGATCACTGAGCATGTCATGAAATACGTGGTAAAAGTGTCCAAACTTAAAAAATTAAATGAAGGCACCAGTGATCCCACTCCTTAGGTATACACTTGAGAAAACTGAGAACACGTTCACACAGACACTTGTACCGAATTCAACAGTTGGTGGACTTTTGGGTGGTTCCACTTTTTGGCTATTATGAATAATACCAGAACTTCATGTACGAGTTTTACATTGGCCCAGCGTTTTATTTTTTTTGGATCATTCGCATACATCAAAACAATCAATCAGTAACCTCCCAGATGATTCTATCATACAGGCAAGGTTGTGAGGCCCAGGGTGAGGGGTTGAATCTGCCCAAAGGAATCCCCTCATGAACATGGCCCCCAGAGCAGGCGGCCTCATCTTGATTCCCTAGTTTGAGGCCAGACTCATTAGAGGCAGCCTGCACCCAGATGCGCCAGCTGGAATGAACGCGTCCTTCTCACCACTGCATCCCCTGCACCTGGCAGCTCCTGGCGTACAGTCAGACAGGAACAGGGACCCTATCAGGCCTTTGCTTCATCTTCAGTGTTCTCCCGCTGTAATGAGGGTGGATGACTTAGCTGTAGAACAGCTTCCGGTCATGAGCCTGAGCCTGTTCAGTTTCCGTCTCTGAGGGTGGACTCACAAGGGCTATTTTTCTGATGGGCACAGATTCCTGTGCTTTTCTCTGGCAATTCAGTTGGCACCACCCTACCAGAGCGACAGCAAGACCAAGTCTCTCCGCTCCTCATGGGCAGCCCCCACACCAGCTACATCCCACCTGATTGCCTCCCTAGCAAGACAATGGACTCCTGGTTCGAGGAGGTGACCACACTCTCGGGATTGTTCCTTTTAAACTTGACTGCTCAGCATGCCCTCAGTGTTGCCCCGAGAAAATCACAGCAAGAGGGACTCCAAGCACTGTCTCCAGCTCAAGCTCAATCTGGGCTGTTCCATGAGAAATATCAAGGTTGGTGTGGAAGAAAGGCTGGGTTTCTTGGTCGCCACAGCATGAGCGTCTGAGGGTAGCTGGGTGATGCACCCTGGGAGAGAGAAAGGCAAGTGTGGGCTCCTTGGGGGAGGGGATACATTCCTGGGGCTCAATCCTGGGGCAGGGCAGGCCCCAGGAGAATGGAGACCTCACAGAGCCACCCCAGTGCTGGGGGCCACCCCCAAGGCCATCTGAAGTGGTCTCTGGGAATGTCAGGCTGCATGGTTAGGCCGAGGCAATGAGCAGCTCCCATGCTGCCCCTGCGGGGAGAACGGCCCTCAGAGTTGTGAGTAACTCTGTTGCTGGTCAGGAGGTGCTGGGACCTGAGCGTAATGTGAGAGAGAACAGTGTGGATCTTCAGAAACGCAGCCCGAGTGTCTACCCTGTGCCAGGTGCTCAGCGAGATTGTCACCCGCTGTGCCAAGTCAGAGCACTCTTCCTGCCGCGTGGTTCTCAGCGTCTGACTGTGTCACATGAACACAGTGAGTGCACAGTAGGTGTTTCCTGACCTCGTGAAAATGTGAGCCAACTACATATTCAAGAAACAAGCATGATCAGGACAAGACTATCCTGAGTGAGTCAGGGGTGGACCTGACGAGAATGGCAGGCCAAGTGTTTTGGATTCACTGATGTCAGGGTCTGTGTGCCAGCAAGAGACCCCCGTCCCCGCCAGAAATCATCATGGACTGGCAGCATGTACACCTGGCGGGTGCTCAGGGAACAGAAGACTGAGACCTATGCCCCTGGGAACGGCTATCCACTGAGGGAGATAATGGTGGCCACCGTGTGATGAGAGTCCCTCCACCTTCTCAGGCCACACCTGCCACTCGGGCTGTGCACTGGCCTCCTCTACAGACCCCAATACATGCAGAAGGACAGAGCCTGAGTGTAAGAAGTCAGGACAGCCAGAAGACACGTCGGAGTGGCTCATGGTCACTGCATTGAGGGTGTCCTCACACACTCGCTGAAGTGACAGGAGCCCGGAGCCTGCAGACAGACTTTTCGCAGGGAAAAAAAGGATAAATTATAGCAACGAAGCTAATGGTGTAAACAGTTTCTGTGTCTGTGGGCCTGCCGAGGTCACAGGGAACCAACAGAGCCAGCGGCAGAACGAAGGCCCGATGGAAACAGCCCCTGAAACACCAAAGTGCCTCGAAACACTCTGCAGTGGGTTTTTGAAAGATAAATCCTTATTGTATTTAAATTATACATTTTTTTTTGCATTTTTACAAGTGTTTTTTAAAAATGCTTTTCACAATTTCAAAAGACATTATTAGAATCCAGCCTTCAAAGGAAATACTTAGGCCTGTGCGTGCATACGGTCGCGCACACGCACACACACGCTCTCTCCGCAGTCTGTCTCTGGAGGCAACATGAGAACCAGAACCGGTGGTGCCTCTGGGACAAGAGACGGGAGACTTAGTTTTCATAAGACACTTTGTACCAAGTACGTATGTTCCGTGTTCAAAAACATCAATAGCTTTGCTTAGAAGAACTGATTTAGTAAACAGTAATATAAACTACAATTTAAGAAAGAACACTTTAACACTGAAATGAGCCTTTTGGTCTAATTGCATTCTCCCCGGTATGAAAAACATTATTGTTCACTTTGGTGGCTGTGGTAAGGCACTCTAAATATTAAATATCCTGCTTTCTTTTAAATGCATGTAAAACATTCCTCCAAACGGGCCTCTGCAAACAGCTCCTGGCACGCCAGCTTTGTCATTTCAAATCTTTCCCCCTTGGGAGCCCCTCTGGGCCTTGTGGAGCCTGGCCTGTAGCTTCTGCCTCTCTGAGGCCCCGGGGGGCCTCTGTTTCTCTGCTCCACGTGCCCGTGGACAGCCTCTGACAGGGCCTCTTCCAGGGCACAGGGGGACTGGAACCCTTGGTCAGGCTGCCCCCTGCTTGCACAGGCTGCTCACTCACAGCCCCAGGAAGGAGCGCAGCGCCAGGGAGCCTGCAGCCTGAGAAGCTGCTGCTGGGCGCTCGCTCTGGCTCCTCACCACTACGCGGTCTCTCCTGATGCCCTGGCAGAGGGTGCGCTGGGGCAGGAGGAGGCCAGCTGGGACCTGGGAGGGGAAGCAGTGCCCAGGGAACTGGTCCTGGCCCAGCCGCACACTGGACGCTGCTGCCACATCAGGTAGTCTGCTCTGTGGGCACGCACTCACGCCCGTCCAGTCCAGCCTTACGCTCCATGGCAAATACCGGTCTTCCAGGCAACCGATTCCCAGGCACCCTCGGATGTTCTTGCCTCACACAAACAGCTCTCCTTTGTCTGCACAGAAAGGAAAAGGGTGGCTTGGCTGGGCTAGGCCAGAGGCAAGTCACCAAGAAGAGGAAGGGTCATGAGAATACGCTTTCTAGAACCAGGTACAAACAGAGCCCAATGTTAAACTTCAATTTCTACCAGGCATTAATGCCTCCTTTTGAAGGGAAAGGTATACTATCCCCAAACCAAAGACATGTGCAAGCCCAGAACGACGGTGTGTCCATCACATGGAGAAGAGTACATGCACAGAGCTGTAGGCCCAGGAGGCTCCTGGACACGGCCCACTCTGCTCGCCCCATATGCACGGCCCTCACCCACAGTCATGGCCCACTCTGCTCGTCCCTTATGCACACCCCTCACCCACAGTCACATCCGACCACACCCTGCCCTCCACACCTCCTGAAGTCTGAGCACCCTCCAGTCCTGGTCATGCCCTGATAGAGGGAGACCTCCATCCGTCATCCCTTGTCTGGGTTTCCACATCTCGGGAGCATTTGGTCAAGGGACACAGGGTGACTGGGCACCTCTTTGGGCCGGGTCGATGTCTGTGTGCTGGGAGCTGGGACACGACAGTGAGTGAACACGTACGGTTCCTGTCCTCATGGGACAAGAGCTAGTCAAACAGTTAGAAAGAAACAAACGATCAAACCAATATATACGTGTTTACAAACTGTAAAAAGTGCCACGAGGGACAAGAACGGACGAAGTGCTCTAGAGGACAGTCCAGGAGAACAAATCTAGACTGGGCTCGGGAATGCCCACCTCTGGACGGGACCCCAGACCTGGTGGAGCAGCCTCCTGCTACCCAGCCTTCAGACCCCACTTCTGTCCACATCAGCTCTGGGCACTCCTTGGCACAGAGGCCCCATTTTACCACCTCCACCTGAGAAGCAGAAGAAGTAGACAAGACATGGAGAAGCCAGGACTAAAATAATCTGGCTGATTAATAAGGAATCCTTTTGTTCCCATCCATCAGAGCCCCTCTGGTCTGACCACCACCCTGGGGCCTCCACCCTCAGATTTTACGTGTTTAATAGAACAATTCAGTCTGGCCCCCAAAAGGTTAGCAGATCTCAGGGGAAACCAACCAAGTCCAACTCCCAGCTGACCACATGCAAACGCTGGGCACAGAAGGAGAGATACCCAAGCTCTGATGCTCCCTCTACTTAGGACAGTCACGGCACCTGGAGGGTGGCTGTGGGGTCTCGGAGGAAATCTAGAAGCGGATTTCATTTCGGTGTGACCCAAAACGTCCACATGGCATGACAGCAAACAGAAAACAGTGTACTCTAGTTGAATATTTTGCACATTTCATATGGATTTCCAAGGATGTGACTCTGCACAGTTTAAGCCATAGATCATTGATACCTCCAGATTGAGTCCATAATGACTCTTAGTTTTTAAATCAAAATAGCTTTAGAAGAGTCTGGCACCCTCAAGACATTAGCATATGGAAGTGCTGACTCCGAGTGACGGTGCTGAGGGACTACCCCGGTCATCACTGCGACCGAGGGTGCTGTGCACACAGTCACCCCCCCACAGTCCACGCCACAGCCCATGTGTGTTACAGGCCTGAAATCTGAACCTCAGACGACAACTGAAGGGCAGTCAGGACTCTGGGTCGGGGGGGCCTCTGGATAGTCCTCACAGTAGCGTAGGGCCAGAGAACACTAACGAGGATGACCCCACTCTGTCCCGGCCCAGACGCCTAAAGAGAAAACAATGACTCACCAGAGATGAGTAATTGAGATTTACAAATTAACATTCTTAGGTGCAAGGAAATAGCGAATTTACGTGAGGATCCCCACAAAATGAAATTAATTTTCTTCAGTCTTACCAGTCAGGTCAACTAAAGAGCAGCAGACTGACCTGACAGTTACTGTGGTGGAACGGGAGAGGCAATCAAGGAAAGCGCACATCCGAGGGCGGGAGGCACTTGGGTGTCTGACGGCTTTGTAACTGGGCAAACCTTCAAGAACAGCTCCATTCCAGCCTTGGCTTTGATCATTCTGTCCTGGCACTTTGGAGAAATGGGGCATATTTCCCTCCACAAAACCCCAGGGTATCTGACAAATCAGCGTCCTGCCGTCCCTCATTCCTGGGTTGGGTCAGGGTTTGGGCTTGGCCAGGAGCAGGATGAGCCCCACACTTTCATTTCCCAATGGCTCTCCCGGGGATTCATCAAACCTCTGCTGGGTTCCCCAGCACCCTGACATTCTCGAGGGTCCACCTCCTACCACCGACTGGCATCCTCTTGAGAAAATTCACTTTCACATGAGCCCAACCACAAACCAAAGGAACCAAAAACAAAACTCCAGGATGAAAAAAGACACACATTATACAACTTCAAGCCAAACAACATCTGGATGAGCTGCTCACTGTAATTATCCACGCGGGGCGCCCCTCCACTGGATGGATGGACACTGAAAGCTGCCCACGGCTTAGGGTGAACCCAAGAGAGTGCAGCTCGGCCCGTCACTGGGGCCAGACGGGCTTCGCCACTTACTGGTAAGGGGAGCAAATTGGCTGAGTCCACAGCAAATGCAGGAAACCTGGACTTCTGGGTTGAACTCCATCAAGCTGAAGAGAGTGGGTGGAATCATTTCCAGAAGAGCGGTTTCCACTAGGTTTGTTCCGTTGCCAAGAATTCCGTAGCCTCAGACAAAAACATGTCCTTCTACATGACAGTAAAAACAGTGGTCAGTAAGTCAAACCAAGTGCAGCTCTCCTCACCAGAAATTCAAACTGCACCGCTCGGATGCTTTCGATCCACAGGGATTGTTTTCTCCTCCTTGGTTGGCAAAATCACGTTAATTACACTTGGAAAAGAATCAGTTTCTTTTCTCCTCTTTTAAATTCTTACTCTTGGCGTATGTCAAGCAAACAAACCAAGCTCAGAATACAAACATCCCACACCTGGAGGGCAACCTGGAGGGGCCTAGTCAACAAATCACCCAGAAACCCCATGTGAACACAGGAGAGCCTCAGAAGGGCAGTTATCCCCCTACTAACAGCTCTAAGTTTCACACTGACCAGGAGAGCAAGCCAAATATAAAACAACTTCTGGCCAGATGCTGAAAACTCTCAGAAATGATGTTTTGCTTATAAAAAGTGGAATACTCATCAGTGGTGCCAGATGTTTCATCCCAGGGGCATGGACCTCAGCGTCGAAACCCTAAGGCTCTTCTCCTTCTGTCTCTGTTTCTTGGTGCAGCCTCTCTGGAGAAGGCAGGGCCAGAGTCTCTGGCCCAGGCGACAGGAGGGGAGAAAGCAGTTCCTTCTCCACTCCAGAGGTTTACGACAGAATTACTAAGCTCTGGGCTGGCTATTTGTCTACAGAGAAACCAGGGCTACTATCGTTCTGTCAGGAACGTCACCCTCACCCTCTATTAACTGAACTCACTCTAACTAGGTCTTCCCACAGCCACGTTCCCTCCCTCAGGCTGAGGTCTGTGCCTGTGAATCCAACAGACACCGACCCTTCGCCATCGACCCCTCTACACCTTCCCAATGACCTGCCTGCAAGGGCTCTCACCATTTCATACAGCACAGCCTGTACCCCTACACGCCACATGCTTAACCGTCCCCACTCCTGAGAAGGGCAAGTATCGGGGGACATTCACCCGAGTCACAGGAAGGGTCCATACTGTTAGGAAGACAAACTTGTGAGAACTTGGAAGGATTCTGGTGAACGGAAGGAGCAGATAAGTGCCAGGTCATTCATTCACTCCACAAATATGTCCCAAACAGTAAACATAAGCTAAACATCTAACTGGTGATGGGAACATGAGGGGAAGGAAGAGACCCGGTCCCTCTCTCTGAGTTCAGTCTAGTGGAGGAGGCAGAGGTCAGCCAAAATTAACACCCAATTAATCTGTGCTGACTGCAAGGATGGCAGGACAGGGGCCTCCGTGAGGGAACGTCAGGGAGCCTGATGTAGTTCATGGGCAGGAGCGGTCGGGAGGCTTCACTCTATCCACGCAGTCTGAGGGATGAGTAGGAGTGTGGAGGGGAGGGGAGAGCACGGTATTCCACGTAGGGGAGACAGCACCTGCACAGGGAGGGAAGGGCCATGGCCCACTGAGGGAGTTTAAACAAGGGCCGAGTGGATGAAGCCAGGGGACGAGGGGGAATATTTGCAAGACGCCAGTGGGGAGCAGGGAGGGCAGGTCATGCAGGATGCTGTAGACCACGGAAGGGTCTGGTCTTTATTCTAAGCACAATGGGGAGACGGTAAGGGTTCTAAGTAGGGAAGGGACATGATTCCTAGAGGGGAACGTGAGTGGACGTGGCAAACAGTGGAGAAGGAGCGGGGGGGGGGGGACGAGCAGGGGTTCACTTTTGGACCCATTGAACTCACAGTGCTTAGAGACGGCCAAGGGAAAACGTCAAGTGGCACTGAGAGATGTTCGCACCTCCGAACAACAGGCTTGGCCTCACCAGCCAGCTGGAGAGTCCTGAGCACACAGACGGTGACTGCAACCACGGTGAGGGTGAGACCTTCTGAAGGAGAAGGCAGAGGAAAGGAGGAGAGCACAGTCCCGCCTCGGGGACCTCCGACATGGGAGGGCCTGGCCCAGGAGGAGAGCCAGGAGATGAGTCCAGAAGGAACGAGAAACGAAGAGAGCCCTCGGAGAGCCCAGTCACAGGGGCGAAAGGAAGACCGCTCTTCACCAAGATGCTCAGCACGTCACGGCCAATGTCAAACGCTGCTGAGAGATCAAGAAAGGGAAAGATTGGACAATGGTCTCCAGGTTCTTTATTATTGTTTTCAGCAACATGGAGGTCACCGTAACCCTAGCAAGAGCCACTCAGCAAACTGATCAGTGTGGAAGCTGAGTGGAACGGACAGAGGAATGAGAAGGAGACGAGGAAATGGGGACAGTAAGTCAATGCAGCTCCTGAGAACTCTCGCCTAGAAGGGGAGGCAGGAGGTGAAGCGAAGGGGTGGGACTTGGGGGAATGGGAGGATGTGGAGGGCTCCACACAGGGCCTCTTAAGATGGAAGACACCTGAGTCAGGTGTCAAGACTGATGGCAAGGGACGAGTAGAGAGGGAGAGGCTGAAGTTGTGGGGAAGAAGGCCCAGCAGATGGAGTGAGGCTTCCGAAGAACGGGGGGAGAAGGGATCCAGGGCACAGAGAGAATCATCAGCTTCAGCAGGAAGAGACACGCTTCCCCCACCACTATAAAGGGAAGGGACCCAGGGCGGGGACAGGTAGAGGCAAGTGTGCAGGAGTCCGAGTGGGAAACTGAGGGCTTTCTCAGCTGACGGCATCTGTTTCCTCTATGAAACAGGAGGCAGGTTCTTCTGCTGAGAGTGAAAGATGGGAGGGTCAGCGGTCTGGAGGACGAAGTGTGGCCAACAGCTTTCCAGCAGGATTTGATCTTGGTGCCTCTGCTGAGGGATAACTTTGGAAAGACAGATTCTAAGTGCTTTGGTGAAGACCGCGGCACACCAACGGTCCCTAAGTTGACTCAAAAGGAAAAGAGAGGTTTACTGACCCAGAAAGTGTACACCTAGGTGAGCGAGGCTGGCAGAGCTGGGGCCTGGCCTCTGCTGCCTGGCTCGCAGAGAGCTTCTTTACCTCACTGTGCTCTGGCAAGGGCCACTGGAAAGAAATCACTGTTGTCACTGACAGAGGGAGGCTCAGGCCACAGTCAAGATCATGGTTGTGGCAGGCTACTTCTATAATGGCCCCTAGTGATCCCCGTCTCCTGCTGTTCACACCCACGTGTACTCCCCACCCTTGTGTGGGGGCTGGACCTAGTGACTTGCTTCTCACAAGCAGAAGGCCAGCAAAAGTGAAGGTGAGGTCACTGCCCAGATTAAATGAGAGGACACTGGCTTCTGTCTCACTGGCACTCCGTCTTACCCTCTCATTTGGTCACTCTGACGGAGCCAGCTGCCATGTTGGGAGCTGCCACATGGAGAAGCCTACATGGCAAGGAACCGAGGAAGGCTTGGCCAGCAACCATTTGCTGGACAACTACCAGCAAGGAATTGGGGCCCCTGCATCCTGCCAACAACCATCGGTGTGCTCCTGGAAGCAGAGCCTTCCCAGTGGAACCTTACGATGACTGCAGCCTTTGAGAGACTCAGAGCCAAAGACCCAGCTAAGCCCCCCCTGATGCCTCACCCACAAAATTCAAGTGGTACTTCTACCCACTGCTGCTGGCAGTATCAACCGATAAAAAAACTTCTGGAAAGCAATTTAACAATACATACTGACAAGAATAAAAATATCCTACTCCTTTGACACTCCTGGGATTTATCCTAGAGCCATAATCCAAACAAAAGAAAAAGTCACGTATGCACATAAGATAAATGTCATAATATCTCCAACGGCCACTGCACTCCGTCTCCAAAGAAGTATGCCACCTGACAACAGGGAAATGCTTATGTAATTTTTTAATAAAATGGTTAAATTAATAATTAATTATGATAAATTAAATTGATGCTATATCATACAAATATTAAAAACTGTAACTGTGAAAATATTACCACCATGGAAAAATGCTTTATGTAAGTATAAATGATAAAACAAGCATATAAAACCACACCTATGCTGTGATTACTGTATACAAATGTGCACAAATGGGGGCCGGCCCTGTGGCGGAGCGGTCAAGTGTGCACGCTCCGTTGCGGCGACCCGGGACTCCCAGGTACTGATCCCGGGCGTGCACCGATGCACCACTTGTCAAGCCATGCTGTGGCGGCGTCCCATGTGGAGTAGAGGAAGATGGGCACAGATGTTAGCCCAGGGGCAATCTTCGTTAGACAAAAGAGAGGGATTGGCATCGGATGGTAACTCAGGGCGAATCTTTCTCATCAAAAAAAAGGGCCGGCCCCGTGGCTTAGCCCTTAAGTGTGCGAGCTCTGCTGCTGGCGGCCCGGGTTCGGATCCTGGGCACGCACCGACGCACCGTTTCTACGGCCATGCTGAAGCCGTGTCCCACATACAGCAACTAGAAGGATGTGCAGCTATGACATACAACTATCTACTGTGGCTTTGGGGGAAAAAATGTGCACATATGAACGAGGATTGGAAGAAAACAGTAGACAATGAACAAAGATGATTTCATGTGCTGGTAGGATTACTGAGGATTTTTACAAGATTTAGTCTTATATTAATGGCCCTCTCTTCAGACCAATATCAGAAACAAAAAGGTTAAATATACAAGCTTGAGAAAATGTCTCAATCATTCCTCCCTGCATTAATCACATTCTTCTCAAATCAGTGAACATCAAGCTCCTTTTAGGGGACACTTGTTTTCTCTTTGAAAGCCTCACACAGTTTCCTGTCTCTGCTGAGAGAAAGGCTCACAGCTCCTCTGCTGAGGGGTGGCTCTAATCCTCCACCCAATCCTTTATTGGTTCCTTTCCATGGGAGCTGGGGATGAGGGAACCGGGAAGGGACAAACAGAACAGTGTCCCCAGGAAGTGATAAGAGAGGTAAGAGTCAAATGAAGGCAGGTAGTTCTAGCCCATGAGAGCCCCACTGCTCACAGCTCCAGACTGCACCATCCCAAGGAGGTGTAAGGTCCACTACCTGTTTGCCCAGCTGGGCCCCATCCATCAGAATAGACTTCTCCTTTATCCGTTAGGAACAGACTATGGTCCTGACCACAAGCGATCTATCAGACAAACAGAGGGAAGGTTGATGAGAAGAAATCCTTGGCAGCCCAGTGTCCTGCTCAAAGGACCCAAAGCACGGGAGCATTCCCTACTGCTCCTGAACCTGAGGGGGCCAAGTCCAGGCAGGCTGCCCCACACAACCTCCACTTCTTATTCTTTCTCACTCCACTGCAGCCTGGTTTCTGCCTGCCCCTCCACTGATGCGGCTCTTGCTAAAGGAAAGGGCCAGATGTCCTAAGGAGAAGACCCAAGAGCTCCTCCATCCCAGTCCATCCCTGAAGAACCACTCCCTTCTCCACAAGCCTTTCTCTTCCCCATCTCTCTCTTCTGCCTCTCCCATAGCTTCCAGTCTTGCTCCCTAGCTCAGCCTTACTCCTTACCCTTCAGTGTTGGAATCCTTCTCCAAGGTCTGTCTTCTGCCCTCTTCTCTCCTCCTCTTCACACTCCCCTGGGAGGCTGCATCCGTTTCCAAGGCTTTTTCTGTCACCTGTACAGTGCTATCTCCATTCCCAACAACTCGACTGAGTTCCAGACCTGCTTTTCTAACTGCCTAATGAAAAGCACCGTTTACTAAATGCTTATTATGCCAGGCACTGTGCTAAGTCAATAACCAAGAACACCTACGAAGAAAGTGAATCTCAGAGAAGGTTGGTAACTTGCCCAAAGTCATCCAGTTAATATGTGGGGAAGCAGGGACTTGAATTCGCATCCATGGGACTTTCAAGTCTGTGCAAGAAGCACTATACTCTACTGCATACTAAAAACAATTTCACTCTCTACCTCCTCCTTGCTTCTCTCTCCCACTCAACACGAGCCTGCTCCTCTAGGACTCCCCCATCCGGGTTGAGAACATCAGCAGCCACTCATTTGCCAGTGGAGTCAGGCTCCATTCCCTCTAGCTCACTCCCTGGACCTCTTATCAAGCCCCAAATCTGGTCAATCCTCCTTACATGTCTCTCCACATGTCCCTTCTCCCCACGCCTTCCCAAGTGGCCTTCATCACCTCCTCCCCCAACCCTAGAAAACCCTGCATCGCTCACTCTCCACCTGTCTTCCAGCCTATGCCACAGCACTCCCCTGTAAGCATACCAAACTCCAGCCACCCCACATGCTCTCAGCAGTTAAAGGCTCCACCTGCCACCTCCCCTCTGCCATGAAACCTTTCCCACCACCCATTCCTGGTCTATCTGGTAAATTCCTCTGTCACCTCCTCCACGATGCCTTCTGTCCCTTCCATTCCATCCCCGGAAGACTTAATGACTCCCCTTTGCTACTGTTATAGCACTTTCGGTATGCATTCATTTATGTATTTAAGTATTGATTATAGATATCTACCATGTGCCAGGAACTGCCTCAAACATGGGAATAAATGGTGAACAAGATAAAGCCAGCCTGGAACACACACAGAGCCTGGGCACACTCAGGTACAGCTAGTTTTTTCAACTTGTCTCTCCCACTAGAGTGTTTTCCCCCCAAACCTTATTCAACTTGGTACCCCATGTTCCAGTACTGAACATCCTGGCCTACAGTAGCCAGGCGACCATTTGTATAAAATAATTTATTAATTCAGAAAATCCGCCTAAAAATTTCCCATCACCCCCCCCTAGTTTCCCCCTTTCAAAAGTGCCCCAAGGGGCAGAATGAGTAGCTCTCAGCCCACGCCTCTTACCTGGACCACCTGTCCATCGAAGGCCTGCGTTCTATGGACTTTGTGACTTCCGCTAATGGCTGAGAGCAATCTGGGGAGAAGCAAGACATATGGTCATGGTAAGCATTGTGGGGTTCTGGCCTCTCCTCTGTCATTCCTCACTGGCGGCCCCATACACACACATAGTAACTGTTAGGGAAACTCTCTAGGTCAAAAAGAAGGCAGAGTTAGACACAGGTGCAAAGGTAAAATAATACAAACTAAATCGCTTGGTGATTTTAATATGCTGCCAGAGCTGAGACTGGTGTTTAAACCCACCAGCATAACGCGAGGAACTAGAGGGAAATTTTTTTAAAGACCAACAGAAATAGAACTGAAACAGAGGAATTTTTGAAGTTAATCAATTTGGCTAAAAATAAAGAAGGAATCCAAAGAAGGTCTAGCCATCCCAATCAATGCTCATGCACCTGCCCTCTCACCAGGCTGATGCACGGAGCTCCCCCTGAGATGGAACAACACTCTCCACAGCTCTCCGTGGAGCGCTCACTGCTCCTCTCAGGCATGAGGAACCTTGCTTGGTACTGCTCTGTGACTCTATCACACAGTAATCACTCCAGAGATGTTTAATGCTCAACACAACTTGGGGAGGGGTACTCCTTGTGGGAACTCACCTGTAACGTTCATTTTCCACCACCTTCCTTCCACATTGTCCGTAATAGCTGTTTGCCAGGCTGAAGACTAAAGAATACCACCACCAATGAAATCAGTTCTACAGGTGTGTGGAACCCAAGAATGTCAGGACTGGAAGGGGGTCTGGAAAGTGGTCCTAGTCCAACTGCTCACCCAACTGCCACTGGGTTTCCTTCTCCAATATTCCCAGCCAGTGCAGGCACACCTCCAGGCATGCTGGGGTCCAGACATGCTGCAACAGGCTGGGCCACCTGTACTTTCCCTCTGCTTCTCCTCTGGGCCCTCGTTCTGCCTCTCAGGAATTCCATGAGAGGCGAGCACCTCCTGTGAAAGGACTCAGCACCCCCATGTCTTGACATGAGTACAGCCATGTTTGGCCACTCCATTGACCTACAGCCACCAGCACAAAAAGAAATATAAAAGCTGCTGAGTGGTGGGAACTGGCCCTTCTCCCATGGACATAGTTGCAATGTGTAAAAATTTCAAGGCCCTCGGGCGCCGCAGCCTGGGGCTGACTGACCATCTGTGCTGGGCTGGGATGATAACCACAAAACAATGCACGTACACAACTACTGGGCTGCGACAACAGCCAGGGTGCTCAGTGCATGTACGCCACTGATAACCTTTTGTGCATGGAAATACTGAATGCTTGCTCTGTAAACTCTGTAACTGCTTATATAAACTGCTGGAAAGCGAGGCCTGGTGAGAGTTCCACTTGTGGAAGGGACGCCTTGCCCAGGACGTGTGATTCCCACACACCCATGTCGATTGACAGGACTCTCTTGGTACTGGGGCGTGGATGTTGTGAGTAATGGATTTATTGTGAAGTAATTGATCTGATGTGTTCTCTTTTCGGTCAACCTGGTGTTTCTCTTTCCGGTTGCCTTGTGTCATTTCCCTTCAGTCGATCTGGTCGAGCCAATGTTTTTCCCTTTCTGATCGAGCCAATGTTTTTCCCTCTTATTATATGACCTATTCGAATCTGCCGCTATCTCAGCTGATCAGGGGTTTCCCATTCTGATGGAGCTGGTGTTTTTCCCTCTTATTATTTGACCTATTCTGATCTGTTGGAGGACTACCGCCTTTACTATCCTCTGTATAATAAAATATACCTTCAGTCCATTTGTTTGGAGTGGAGTTTCTTTTACGTCTCCAATCGAATCCCCCGAACCGCTCATAACACCCCATTCCTTGCACCTGTCACCAGGTTGCCCTCAAGGCCAAGTCCCCTCTGGAAAGAGTTCCTCAACACCACCTTCGGCTTTTCCTACAAAGAACCCTAGCCAGAAAATGAAATGTGATGAATTTCATCAAGTTGGCCTTCCTTGGAATAACCACTTTTTTGGAGACGGTCGGGGTTACCCAGGAGCCTGGACTCTGAAAGCCCCGCGTCTTGAAGGAAGTGTTAGCAAACAGGCTTCTCTCAGTACAAGAGAAAAGCCGTTTACACACGTAGCCCAGCTCAGTGACTTCACAACAAAGGCAGGCGTTGATGAGGCTGCCTGGTGTGCACTGTCATGTTTACATATACCTCAGATTTCCCAAGAACCACAGAGAGCAGAGAACAGAAAAGAGTCAGCCAAGTCTGCCCAACATAGTCTCTTGAGCCATGCTCCTGATTTGCTCGGGAAATTCCAACAGCTTCACAATCAGATGTGGGTCAAATGGGCCACTTCAGGCCCTATGGCAAGAAAGTGGTCCCCCCACCATCCATCAATCTTGAACAGGTCAATTCACGTCCTTCACCGTCTTGTCAGGACGACAGTGGGCGCTGCCAAAGGAGACCTGTAGCACCTGTGTCTCCTGAGGTCTGTCCAGAGGCAGTGGGAGGGGTGAGAGCTCCAAAACACACGCGTCTCCCCTCGCTGAAACAAACACAACCAGGGCGAGTGCACTGACGCAGAGTCAGAGCACTTCTAACATGAGAGATGACACTGCCCCACCCCTACATTGTTACACAGTGAGATCGGAATGACTTACTCAAGCCACATAAGTTAGTGGCACAGCAAGGACCAGAACCCTGGCCCCCAAGTCCAACCCACTGCACCACACTGCCTCCATGACACATGGGGTTACTGAAAAGTATCCTTAGTCTTATTAAAGAAAGCTCTTCACATGTCATTTCACACCATTTGAATTTTTCAGGAAAGTAAAAGCAATAGCCACTTTCTGCAATAGCCACTAGGATTTCTCAGTATGGTGAAAAACAGCACATGTTATATGACATCACTTCTAATAAAGGAAGCAAAAAGAATACATTTGTAGATGCATTTGCTCGCACATGCATTACATCTCTCCAGAAGGATAAACAGGAAACTGTTAACACAGGTTGTCGACAGGGAGAAAAATCATGATCCTGGGAGGACAGAGGTGGAAAGCAGACTCTTCATCATGTTCTATGGCGCCATTACGATTCTAAATTATGCAAATATGTTACCTATTCAAAATAGAAAATTTTAATTTTTAAATAAGCATGTAAGATGGAATGTTGTCTAGAAGTCACTCTAAAGAAGAAACTTGGGGCCGGCCAGGTGGCGCAAGCAGTTAAGTGTGCGCGCTGTGCTTCGGCGGCCCGGGACTCGCTGGCTTGGATCCTGGGCGCGCGCCGACGCCCCACTTGTCACGCCATGCTGTGGTGGCGTCCCATATAAAGTAAAGGAAGATGGGCACAGGTGTTAGCTCAGGGCCAATCTTTCTCGGCAAAAAGGAGGAGGATAGGCATCGGATGTTAGCTCAGGGCTGATCTTCTTCACAAAAAATAAATAATAAAAAATAAAGGAATTAAAGAAGAAAGTTATTGTTTTTTATAATCCTACTGGAGAGGCCAGATTGGTCTACATATGGAGCTCCTCTGACTGGTTTTAAACAATGAACTTTTGACTATTTACAGTGGAGTCTGGAGTTGAGGAGAAGATCTGCAAACGCACTGGTTCTCAACATACTCCTCACTAATGACCCCCTATCTTCTCCTATAATCCTCATCTTTAAAAACATCTCATCCACCAAATAAATGGCATTATGAATGTTATAATAATATACTTGCCCATCCATATTCATCAGTGACTGATATAATTTGCAGACAGAGTTTTTGATCTGCATGAAATAACTGGTTTATCACAATGAGATGATGTGATTCTAGGCAAAATCAAAGAAAATGGACAATGTTGTTAGCTCATATTAGTAGCTGAAAATACGAAGTACTTTAAAATACTGACAAGTGATTCACATCCCCTATTACTATCTGCATGGACCCCTAAGGGCCTGGGAAAAGTTAATATATAACATTGAAAGGGAAACTGGCTCTAGGTCCAACTACCTATTGACAGGAAATACAGAGGACAGAGGATCATGTCAACCAGCACCACAGGGATGCATTCAACAAACTGAAGACTGGAAAATTCTATAGAATAAACAATGGGATAAAAGATTCAAACAGACTTAAAAGACTATAAAAGTCTTCTCCGAACCACTTGCAATGTCTAGATCTTATCCAGCTTTTGATACAAATAAATTTTTAAAAATAAAATAAAAATCTGTTGACACTTATAAGACAACTGTCAGTTTGAACACTGACAAACTATTTGATATTAAGGGATTACATTGTTAATTATTTTTAGGTGTGATGCTATACTTACCACTCTTTTCAGTCCTTATTTTTTTAGATATGTACTGAAATATTTATGAATTAAATCAATTTTCTTATGATTTGCTCTAAATTTGCTGAGGGAGAACATGGGGGAAATGCGTAAAACAAGATCGTCATGAGCTGATGATGGCGGAAGCTGGTGATGGCCCATGCGGTGCATTATCCTATTCCATCCACTTCTGCGTATGTCTACAATCATTCTTAACAAAAGGTAAAAAGAAATGTCATTTGGCATCGTACAGCCAATAAAGACTTCAATACTAAGGGTAAAAGGATTCTGATATGAAATTCAGTGAAAAAAGGCAGAAAACAAAATATACACTGTGATCAAAATTCTATAAACAGACATTTGCATACAAATGAGGGAAGAGGGAAAAAAATGAAAAGAAAGATTTGTCCAGTATGTATTTCTGGGTAATTCCCCTTTATTTTAAAAAATGTTTCATATTGTCCTCATAATATTGATTGACTAGTGTCTACTTTTGAAAATACCATAAATCATTTCTAACATTTTATAATCCAATTTCAAATATCTGGAATAAAGCCTCCATCTTAAGGCTTTCATTGAATTTTTTCCCCAGGCCACATTCTAGGCACTGTAGAGTGTCTCAGGATATCTCAAACTAGGAAACAAAGGTCATCACTCTGGGGCCAAAAAATAACATCCCTACTTATCAGCAAAGGACCTTTACCAAACAGGCTGAAAATAATCTAGTCCAGATAGTTCCAAACAATGTGCCTTTCAAGACTCCATCTATGTTGTTGTAACGGTGTGCTTTATGTCATCAGATTCTTGAAAATCAGAGGGAGCTTCCTCAGCGAATCACAGCAGAAAAAGCCAAGGGGAGAGCCTCACTTTTCTCTTTTCGGCTCCTGTGAAATCCAAACTGAGAATCTCTGTTGAGTTCCATCCCCCAAACTTTCGTCCCATCCTTACTTTTAGAGGACAGCAGTGTGAATCCATGGCCACAGGCGGCAGGTGAAATCTGAAAAAGAGTTCCCATAAAGCATTCACTGATCTGGGACGTCCAGTTTTTCCAGCAATAAATGGCAGCTTGTTTACCCATTCCAAGAACACACACTATTAACACAGCAACCAACACTTATGGAATGTTTGCTACATGCTAAGTGCTTGAGATGCACTATCTCATTTCATCTTCACACTCACCCAAGGATCTAGTTATCAGATCCTCCCCATTCACCAAGACACAGTCTCGCAAAGCAGTAAAGTTGAACATTACCTTAGTTTGAATCTTGGCAACACCAGAGGGTCTACAGCTGGTAGACCCTGACCAGCTGTGTGATCTGAAACAGACTGCTTGACTTCTCTGTGTCTGTTTCCCTCTATGTGAACTGGAGTTGAGAACAATATCTCTCTTATTGGGTTGTTGTGAGGACTAAATGTGTTAATAGAGCTAAAGCCCCTACAGTGAATAGTACCTGACTTAACGTGTAAGAGCGACGGCACGTACTCACTATCATTACTGGTGGTAGTAAGAGGAGTAGTCGATAGAGGAGAAAATCGAGGCTCCTAGAGATTAAGTAACTTGCCTAATACAGTCACGCGGCTAAGAAGTGGAGGCTGTCTGATTCCAGAATGCACCCTCTTGACCCTGATACTGCACTGTGACATTCTCAAAGCCCTGCCATGAAGAAGCATTCATACCACAGCCACAGCGAAAGTGACACATTCACAGCCCAGTGACTCTGTTGGGTGTTTCACCCAAACGCGATGTGATTATCAAGCCTCACTTTCACTGGCCGCATGAGGAAATGGAGGATTTGGTAGGGCTGAAGCCAAGGGCAGCCTAGCTTTAGAATCGGCTCCTTTCCCGTAAAACCCAGAATGAGCACCTTCCCGGGTGGCCTGGGATAGTCCTAACTTACACCTGATGTCCCAACGTTCACTCTCGAACAAACTGGACAACAAATTCTACGGTGACCCAAATGACGCCCCACTGTCCCTTGGCTGTTTACAGTTTATCACAGGCCTCTGTAGTCAATCTCAGAGACTATATATGAACCTAATCCTTAGGAAAAGCCAGCTGACCAATAACGAGCAAATGTGAAGAATTTTCTTGGCGGGGGTGCCGGCCATGTGGACTAGTTCCCAGTGAGTGAGTTCAGCGCGCTCTGCTAGGGCGGCCTGGGTTTGGTTCCAGGATGCAAACCTACACCACTTGTCGGTGGCCAGGCTGGGGCTGCGACCCACATACAAAATAGAGGATGACTGGCACATGTGTTAGCTCAGGGTGACTCTTCCTCAGCAAAAGAAAGATTTTCTTTTTAATTGCAGCATGGCCTGAGGAAAGCTAGCTAAATATTTCCTTTAAATTTGACGTGTTGGTGACTTGTTTAATCAAGTCATCCCAAAGTGACATATCCCTCCTTTTGCCCTGTGATATTTTCTCTCCTCACATTCACAGGGAACATATACACATGCACCCCTGTGTGAGTCAAAAAGCTCAGTTCCCTGGCCTTTGGGAACGGCTTGGGTCCACAGAAACGACCCACTGGGGAGGCAGGAGCCAGCCCCTGACCACACGGCAGGAAACATAGAAAAGAAGCGAGTCCACAGAGGATGCCCAGCACTCTATGCTTTCTCTCATTGCTTGTGGTAGCTGTTGATTCAACACTCAACAAATACTTGGTGAGCACCTACTGTATTATTAAATCTGCTAGTATGGGAAAAGGCTTCGAACAACACCTGACACAGAGTCAGCATTCGGTAATGTGTGTTATAATAATGTGCCAGCAGAGCACTTCCAACTATGGTGGAGTGAAGAAGTTAGTGAAGCTCTCACCAAAAAAGAACTGCAAAACTGGACAAAATTATTTAAAAAACACCATTTCACGGCCTGGGAAATCAATAAAAGGCAAATAAACTGAGGAATTATTCACAGAAGACTGTGAGAACTACAGGTAAGAACAGCTGGAGTCTTCAGACTTCCTGTCTTGTGCTGTTCCGTCTGCCCCAGCTCAGTTAGCACGGAAGTTTGAACAGGGCAGGGCTGGCCATGAAAACCTTCAGCTTTGTTGCCAGAAAGCACAGACCTTCATTTGATGCTGAAACTGGAGGGTGCAAACTCATGCCCATCAGCAAACTAGTAGGAAACAAACAAGTAAAATGCACAACTCAACGAGCCTGATTGCAATCCTGATTGGGGCAAGAGGAGAGGCAGACCAGCCAGAAATTTCATGGGAAAATGCTAGAAAGGAGAGAGCGACAGAAGCCTCTGCCCACATCCACGGCTGACTGAGAAACTGCACGAATGGACAGATGAGACCTGAGCACCGGTGGAAAGTAAAGATGAGGAGACTGGAGAACAGGCTGAACTTTGATGTGGTTCCAACCTACACACAATCAAAGGTAGAGGGTAGAAACGTTAGAAGCTCAAGGTGTTTGAGCACAACCTCTGCCCAAATCATTGGCTGACCACAAAGGGATGCAGACTGGGGGCAAACCTCAGGAAGTCAGGCTAAAAAAAAAGAGGGAGGGGGACAAAACAGAAACCGAGCAAAGACATCAGTGGCCACGCACAGCCCAGGAGGCTAAGGCTATAGATCAAGTCCATAAAAATTAAAAAACAAAACAAAAGAAAAAATCCTCAGCATGAAAAATATCAGAATCCAAAGTTGTTATAATATAT